>NC_136506.1:94500133-94557633 GCF_053919585.1 Euprymna scolopes
TTCAAGCTGACTTGAATGTGAGGTGGCATGATGTGGCCCTCATTTAAGACCACACCAAAGACCATAACCGTGGCCGGAAGCTTGGTTGGTCTGTGCCATCAAGTATTGAACTGTCCGTATTTGCATTTTGAAGCTGCTGGCAATGGTCCTGTTGTGATAACTCGGATCAGTAGAAAGCATGAGTTGTACAGCGGCGCATCTCCGATCTCGCTCGTTGAACATTGTGTCACGTTCAGACATGATAGAAGGCTTCTATTACTCTTGGGATTTGTACACAACTGGCCAACGAATAGATAGTCTGCAACCAAAATAAATAAATAAATAAATAAATAAATAAATAGGCTTTAATCAAACGAAAATGGAATCATGGCGTCTTTTCTATGGCGACAATTTTATCGTTCCACTCCATATACACATACACACATACACACGCCCCCCATATATATATATATATATATATATATATATATATATATATATTATGTCAGCCCCTTTAAGAAACTCGTTTCTTATCGTTGAGCAATTTCAATTAAATTAAAAGTCGGTCAATTTAGCGCATATGCCCAGATCATCATATAATGATTAGATCACTCTGACAAACGTTAAAAAAAAATAAATGTTTAAAATTCAACAGCATTTCTCGTGGTTAACGGTAGTTGAATGGATAAGGTGCTTGCTAATGAAGCCAGGGATGGCTTTTGTCGCCGGGTTCGAAACTATTGACTGGTGTAAATCGTGACACTCTGCACTGATGATTCCCGAAAGGATTAAACACTAGTGTCAGTAGGTATTATATATATATATATATATATATATATATATATATATATATATATATATATATATATATATATATATAATTCAAACACTGTAGTGTTTGAATATATGGTTAAGTGGCAGTTTTAGTAATTTAGAAATGCTTTAAAGCTTCACCTCTCGCTCATTATTTTACCAAATTTCAAACAATTATTACAGTTTATAGATCACCTTCTCAACTATATTTTGTTCAGTAAAACAAAAGTTATAATGAATTTAGTGGTGTTCAAAATCGTAAAAATATGTAAGGAGGTGAGCGATATTTTTTATGACTAGTTTCCATAGCAACCATGTCGCTTCATCGACTTGTGTTGCTACAAATTCACTGCGTCACGTAAAGAGAAGTAACAAGTGAAACAGACAGAATGAAAGAATGAAAAGAAGATACTTGGGGGATTTTATTGAAAGCAGACGAGTGCCGTACATTGTTATTACATATGTGTATGTTATGTTTTTTTTGGGGGGGGGGGCAACAAAATAAGACTGAAATTAAACAAAGAACAAGTAAATTTATTGGAAGCCTGGAAAAATCATGGATTACAATAGAAAAATGTGAGCATGAAAAGTAATATGGGTAAGCTTAAACTTGGGAAAGTAAAGAACTAGTTGTTAAAACTGGAAAAGGAAAGGACAATATATTTTAGTAAAAAAATATAATAAATTTGTAACTTAAAATATTGCAGAATTAAATTTTTTAAAAATTCAATTCAACATTATATAATCAATTCTTAATGCTGCAACATTTTAAGTTATAAATTTATTATAGTTTTTACTAGAATATCTTGTCTTTTTTTCATGCTCGCATTTTTCTATTGTAATATATATATATATATATATATATATATATATATATATATATATATATATATATATATATATACAGAGGATGCAAACTAGGTATACACAGATAAAAAAGAGAGAAAACAAATACATTATACACTGCATTCAACATATTATGTCATTAATTCTACTGATGTGACACTACTGTATACCCATACTTTTGCATTTCCCTCTCTGTCTGTATCTCTCTCTCTCTCTCTCTCTCTCTCTCTCTCTCTCTCTCTCTCTCTCTGTATATATATATATATATATATATATATATATATATATATATATATATATACCAGGTTAAAGATAGTCAAGAGTAATGACTAATGAATTCAACAGGGTTATTAAGAGTGCCCAATAAAAGAAGGGCAATATATATTTCTATTAATATAAACAAATTTACATGGTCGCGACATTGGGCATGCTAATGTTTTTGGACAAATAGTCGATTAAAGCCAGAAGTCCTCGTCAGAAAAAATCGGTCCACAAATGAAGAAAAAAGACCCCTCTTTCTCTCTCTCTCTCTCTCTCTCTCTCTCTCTCTCTCTCTCTCTATATATATATATATATATATATATATATATATATATATATATATATATATATATATATATAATTTGGAAAAAACCAAGACAACAAAATATAAAATAAGAACGTCATACGGTGTATTTCTTTATGTGTTATACTTGTTTCATAATCATTTGGACAAATTTAAACATTATTTCATTCAAAGATATTTCAAACATAGCTACTCTTCAGATACCAAAATATATTTTTCATATATATATGAACATATTCATAATCCCTGTTTTAAGGGATCAAGCAGTTGACTCACCTCGTTTCTCTTCCTTTATATCGAGAGAGAGAGAGAGAGAGAGAGAGAGAGAGGGTGAGAGAGAGAGGCAGATAGGTATTTTTGCAGATTATGGATCATGTTATAATTGTAGAAAGAATTTTCAAGTTTAATTTAAATTTTGTATTAAATAGTTGGTTGAATGTGCAGAATAGTTAACAAAACCTCATTTCTATTAAGAATGGGTTTCTAAATAATAACATTACCATTCAGCACGGTCCATAAGCACTGGAAGAAATTTAAACATGTAAAGATACACCCAGCAACATTGCGATAGCTGCACTTTGCCTCCACTTAAGATAGCAACCTAGATACGTCTTTTCCTCCTTGAAGTATCCGTTTACAAATAAACAAGAAATATACAACCGGAAGTCACGTGGTTTTATCGACTTCCGTCTGAGATCACCTCTTAATTTTTAGTTGACACTCAAACTTTTTCATGCGAACTTGTTGCGAACGGCACTCAACCTAGGCAGGTTTAACCGGCATACTCTTTCGCAGGAAATCTCGAAGAGATACCAAATTACCAAGTAGTCCTCACTTGCATGTATATCCATGTCAGGGGGGGATGACGACATTAGGGGTTTGCAGTTCTTGTCAACATCCTCCTACATACAGCGTCTGATATTCCCAAATGGTCACCAATCTGGTACTGACCAGGCTCAACGTCGCTTAACTTCGGTGATCCAACGAAAACGTTGAAGTGTGACATACACATTCGTTGAGTCTAGCATTGATCTATAAAGTATCAATAGTTTATTTACAATAGATTCACCAGGGCCATTGTTCAAAACAATTGTGAAATAGAGTGGTCTGGTCGATTGTTCTCTGTTTGTTTTGTAATACGTATGATGTAGCAGGGTATCCGATATATCGATCGTCTATGAAGTTACCATGCACCCGTGAATGGTATACTGTTGTCACATTTGGACTTTCTGGCGCAACAACCACTGACCTCGCTACCTTGGGCAGGGTACCATTAGAATATTTAAACTCATAGGTCCTGCATTTCTGTTTTTTTTTTGTTTTTTTTTGAGCAGAGGATTGGTTATTCGTATTATTTGGATTTATCCGACTACTGTCCCCATCTTGAGTGTCATTTTCACAATGTTTCGATCGGTGTAACCTCCGACCTTCTTCAGTTGTATCTTGTTCGCAAGCACTCGTAGCGCAGTGGCTAGAGTACTTGGAAAAAATCATTTGTAAAAGTGATATTCTCTTGAATGTTGACGGTTCAATCCTCAGTGTGGGCGACCGAAAAATACAATTGCGAATTACTTAGGGCATCTATCCAGTCATGGCTGACGAAACAAGAGCATGCTACTCCCATTGAATAAAGGGTTCCGTTCCAGATTCCGTCCAAATTCCAGAGTTCGACAGAAACATTCCTGAGCTCGACAAGATA
Source organism: Euprymna scolopes (assembly GCF_053919585.1). Classification (NCBI taxonomy): domain Eukaryota; kingdom Metazoa; phylum Mollusca; class Cephalopoda; order Sepiida; family Sepiolidae; genus Euprymna; species Euprymna scolopes. The sequence goes on from NC_136506.1 coordinate 94,504,036, forward strand.
AACCTGAAGAAGGTCGGAGGTTACATCGACCGAAACTTTGTGAAAATGGCACTCAAGATGAAAACAGAAGTCCCATGAATCCAAATAATACGAATATCGACTTTCTGTGGATTAAATAAATAATTAATTCTGTGAATTAAATAAATCATTTCTTTCAATTTAATGCAAGACACACCTGGAGAAGATTTTCAAATACAGAAGTGGAAATTCAATTCACAAAACAAGATGTCGCAATATTATTTTTTTTTTTTACAGAAACATTCCTGAGTTCGACAAGATACACCTGAAGAAGGCCGGAGGTTACATTGACCTAAATGTTGTGAAAATCACACTCAAGATGAGAACATTAGTCCAATGAATCCAAATAATACGAATAGGTTCTGAATTTTTTAGATAAAGATTTATAATTTGTTATTATTTGGATTAATCGGACTACTGTTCTCATTATGAGTTTTATTCTCACAACGTTTCGGTCGATCTAACCTCCGACATTCTTCAGGTGTATCTTGTCGAATTTGGGAATCTGTACGAAATTCTGAACGGAACCTTTTATTTAATTCCTGTGGATAGAATGCTCTCATCTCATCGGCCATGAATAAGTAGAAATTTTAAATGATTTGCAATTTTATTCTTAGTATCGCCCGCAATGAGGATTGAACCTCAACCTCCAGAAAAGTGTCACTTAGATCTGAATTTACTTAGTACTTTATTCGTTACGCTGTAAGGATTTTTGGCGGTAGAAATATAATCGAAATAACACAGGTCCTAATCGATTCGTCACACTTTTGCATCACTGTGTTTTATAAGTGCTTCTATGGAATATGATCCGATGAATTTACTGCACTTTTGTATATCCTAAACATAAATACCGCGATCCACTAACTAGCAACAAAATCCCACCTCTTCACTTATATATTCAGACCCTTATATGCTGGGATATTTATTACTCTAATAACATGCTTCCTTCAACTTCTAGCCTCTGTAATTTGTTTCCTGCTCCTCATTCCAAGACCATAACAACATGCAGAAAAATAAAAATAAAATGCAGTGAGAACAAGCGTTTTGCTAACTAACTCTTCAAGTTTCCCTTATAAATCTGGTCTTTATCATAGTAACCACTTACATTTCAGTGGTACGAGGTCTTGTGTGGAATGAATAAAAAAAACAAAGGTTGATTGTGCATTGTATCACCATTGCCTGTGCAATCACGTCGGAGTCACCATTTGTGCAGAGGTAAATGTATGGTGATCAGTCATATAAATAGGGACTCGAAAACACTCAAAAGAAATTTTACAGGAAAGTACTTATAAGAATGAATTAGATCAACTGCTAATTAGATCAAATTCTCATTAAATGCAAAAGATTTCGGTAAAAAAATTCTCTGAAAAAAAGAAGACACAAAAAAAAGTTGTTTTTCTTATTTTTTTGCGTCAAAAACTATTACAATGTATTTCGTTCCTATATCCGCATTTCATAATTTTAAGTTTCCATGTGACGTCAGCATCAGTCAGCCATGTTTTCTATTCAACCTACGAAAGCCCATACTAATAAGCTGTGATACAGCGAAACAGTCCTGTATGTGGATGACTATAAATGCTCCCTATCTTAGGTTGAGCATATTGAGAAAGTGATAAACAGACTGCCACTAGCATATCAAGCGATGCTCTTTGTGTAAACAAATGGAGCTTAGGCGTTAGGACAGTTCTGAACATTGTTAATTCACATGCCTATCTTAGCAGTAGCCAAATAGCACAACGGTTGAGAGCTCCGACTGTCGCTTAGTCGGCTGAGTTTCAAACCTGGCTTGAGTTAGTTGCTAGTTTAACCGCACTAAAGAACTGTGATAAAGCGAAACAGTCTGCCTATGAATATATATATATATATATATATATATATATATATATACAGAGGCGGCAAAAAGAAAGTCCGCACTTGTATTCTTTTCAAAAACTGCAAATATAAGCTGAATTTAATGTAATTGTTTAAGCAAACTATACCTCATTTGATTGGCAATTTATTCTTTTATACTTTTACCTGTTCATATTTGACTTTTAATTGAAATATTCTAGTATTCACGTCAATTTAAAAAAATAACTTCAAATTGTGGAGGAAAAAAGAAAGTCCGCACAATGGAAAATTGTTATTTAAATGTAACTTTAGGACATTAATGCAACACAAGTACAACAGGAACACAATGAACTAGTTATTATTTAGTAGCATAGACCTTCTACAATTTGACAGCCTGCAATCTTTTGGGGGAATCCCTGAATTAGTCTGCAGCAATACCCCGGGGAAAGGGCATCCCACTGTTCTTTAATTTTGTCCAAAGTTCTTCCAAATTTGAAATTTTATCATTGCTGTTGCTTTATGTAATGCCATACGTTTTCAATAGGATTGAGGTGTGGAGATTGTGCTGGCCAATCCAAACACAGAATATCATGCTTTTCTAGGAACCTCTTAACATTGCCAGCTGTGTGAATAACCTTTTTACGCAAATATTACGCAAGCATAAATCATGTAGAATATCTGCATTAATATAATTACACGTAATAGTTAACTAAACATGATCATCTATATATATAAAAGCGAAAATGTATGTATGTATGTATGTATGTATGTATGTATGTATGTATGTATGTGTGTTCGCTTTTTCTGTATGTCAACAAAAGGCTTTTTTCAGAGAAGCGGTCGCTCGCTTCACAACTTTTCAAAACTTTTTATATCACATATAAATCGTAATATCTCACAGTTAACAACGAAGTTCGTCTGTCTATTTAATTTGCTACATTTCGGGAAGATAAATATTCAATATTTGTCGCTCGCCGCATGTGGGTTAGTCTTTTTCCTATAACATCTTGGGGAGAGGGAAGCGTTCAGCAGTAAATGAATACCATCCCGCAGTCAAACTTGACCTCATTAACTCATTAAAACGGGCACCTGCTAAATCCAAGTAATTAAATAAATTCAAACGTCTTTCCGTTAGCATCTCGCGGTGGGGCAATGGTTAACGTCACACGTTTTTTTTTTTTGTTTTGTTTTTTCACACTTTAATTTACAACTTTGCAACCCTTAGTCCCATAAGAAAACCGAAAAAACTAATAGGGAATTAATTAAAACTAGCGGGACCTGTGGAAATTCCACATGGGACATATTCATATGTAATATATTGATGTTGACATTCTGTAGATATTCAGCGTAAATTGAGACACTCTGATATTATTGTAGCTCTTTTGTTAAAACTGCAAAAGTATTTATCTATTTTGGAATTTCAGGTGTTGTATGTACGCTCCGTTTATCTTATCTCGGCATTGTTTCCAATCATCTAGCACTTGCCACTGGACTCAAGCAATGCCGATTCAAGAGAAGTGTGGTTGGCGATTGTGCAACCATTGCTTCACAATTGCACGCGCAGCTACGCTTACAGGGGATATTCACTGTCTCTTGAGACTGAACGGAGGCATGAGTTATATAAAATTTTATATATTTTTTTTAAATCTAATATATGTATATGTGTGTGTGTGTGTGCGTGTGTGCGTGTGTGCGTGTGTGTGTGCGTGTGTGTGTGTGTGTGTGTGTGTGTGTGTGTGTGTGTGTGAGAGAGAGAGAGAGAGAAAAAAAAAGAGGGGGCTGAGTCGCAACTGTTAATGATGCTCAAAGCACCCTTTCCGGTTTGACATGGTTCAAAACCGGTTTCGAAATCTAGTTAGTAATGTCCTTTTCTCCTTTCAACCTCTTCCTCACAGAAGAGACGTTGCTAGTCTAATCTCTATTCGATCATTATTTTCATGGAAAGTTCTCTGCTAAGCTTCAATCTATGGTCCCCCCTCCTGCAAACATTCGCAACAAACACTCGCCTAGCTACAACCGCTGTCAACAATTTCCTTCATTTCTTAGTCTGTAACTAAATCTAAATCTAAACGCAAATTCCATCAACAAAGTTCCCTTCCTAGAACTGTCCTCCTATGGAACTCTATACCGTGCACCTGCTCTCCTGCTCATTATAACATGGTGGGTTTCAATTCGAATATAAACAAATTCTTGTTGAGCCGCCCTCTTAAATAATCAAATTCTACTCAAGTTTAAACACTAGCGATCACTACTCTATTCTTTCAATGACTACTCGACTACTTATTAATTTATTAACACTGGCCACTCATTAACTCTTATCCTCGAGTGACCTTCAGGCCTTGATGAGTCTCGACTTCCCTGTAAAAGAAAAAGTCAGTTCATCATTTTATATAAGTCCTATCGAGAAGGTTTCGATGATTTTAAGATTTCAACGGACGTTCATAGCGGAAACATGTCATAACGAACATTTCTACATTATTTCCCCTTCTTTAGACACCTACACAGATGCACATTATACATACTCTCTCTCTCTCTCTCTCTCTCTCTCTCTCTCTTTTCTCTCTCTACTTTGTGATGCAGACAGATGCACATGGTGCCACACACACACACACACACACACACACACACACACACACACACACACACACACACACACACACGTAAAACACCAGCCACGAAAAAATGCATCCAATGCATTCATGCAACAACCGCGCTGCAAATATTCGGACTTATTTTTTTGAAACGGTTAACCGCGAGTGACGCAGGCAAGACGTACACACCCACGTACGAACAAGCAGTAGCTCTGCATTCGCCTGATGAACTACAAAGGCCATAGTGGTGGTTGTGGTGGTGGCTGACGGAGGAGGAGGAGGGAAAGCGCGGAGATTGCGGGGGTGTTGGATGGAAGCTCGCCGAACAACGAACTTGTAAAATCAATACCAACATTGCTGACGTCATTCTGACGTCAGCAGCCCACGCAAGATCAATATTTAGCCCTTCGAAACTCTGTTCTTTCTCTATTTCTCTCCCTCTTTCTCCGTCTCTTTCTACCTATCTCTCTTTCTCTCTATATCTATATCTTTTCCTCTTCATTTTTTGTCTTTCTATCATCCCTATTTCTCTTTCCTTTTTTCTCTCTCTCCCTTTCTCTCTCTCCCTTTAACTCTCTATCTATCTCTTTATCCCTGTCTCTCATTTTCTCTCTCTTTCTTCCTATCGATCTTTTTCTCTCTATCTGTATCCCCCCTTCTCTCTCTATCTTTCTATACTACTCTCTCTCTCTCTCTCTCTCTCTCTCTCATAACTTTCTTTCTTTTTCCTTTCTTAAATACATTAATGCTTGACAATTCCAAAGACCAGTGCAATTTGTCTATCAAATAACAACTGCCTTTTTAAGTTCATTGCATATTTTTTCTTTCCAATTTATTTGAAAACGACCAATGTATTTAGACCAGTCATATATATAGGGATTTAGAGTTGGAGTCTAAAGAGCGGGGTTTATTTTAATGTACTAGTAAACGTATTAATACAATTAAAAGAAAACAGTGATCGTTGTAATGTACATATATAATAAGCTCGATAGGCATAGATATCCTGGAGCTATTTTAATATTGAATGAAACGATTCATAATTTTGAATTAAAAATCAGTTTCAAATGGAAAACAGACAAAATCAATAGATTGTACGATCGTTTCGGAAACGATGTTTTTATTGAAATAGACAATATGTCTTGAACAATAATTTGATAAAAAGATTTTCTTTAAACAAAGCCTCCTCATCAGCAAAAATGTGTGTGAGGGGTTTAAATATATAAATATATTTCTACAGCCAAACAACGTCGCAGCTCAAACAAGCCATGAAAGCTAACAAACCGGATGTGCAAAACGCGAGTTTCGCCCTCATTTGGGCTCATCAGTTGGACACATCCTCCATATTAGGAGTTTGAATCCGGAGTTTGGATGTGTTTAATTGATAAACTAAAATGAGAGCAAAACTCGAGTCTTGGACTTCCAGTTTGTTGACTTACATGGCTTGTGTGAGCTGCGACCTTGTTTTGATGTGGAAATAATTATATCATCTCACATTTTTAAAATTCTAATATATATATATATATATATATATATATATATATATATATATATATATATATATATATATATACTAGCAAAAGTACCCGTCATTGACTGAGTTTAAAAACAGCCTACAGAAAATGGACTCTGATTTATGAACGTATGATAGGTTATGAAAAGGAGGGGTGTAAAGAGATAGCTTCATTTGGGGGTATCAAAACCAAAGCAAAATATGATGAAAGTAAAAATAAAATAGATAAACCCTATAATTTATTATACCATACCTGTTCACACTGAAACACTTATCACAATATTCTGTGGATCTATATTAAAAAACCTTGCTAAACTTTGTGACATATTTCCATTCTATAGAGGTCAGACGCGAACGAACAACCCATAATTTTATTATACCATATTTCTTCAAACTGAAACATAATTATCAAAGTATACTTACGAAGATAGATATGAAAAGTCTTTATTAAAGTTTGTGCCTATTTCCATTCTATGGAGGCCAGGCGCGAACGCAGATCCCGCAATTTTATTATACCATCACTATTTAAGTTAAAACATAATTATCAAAGTATTATTACGTACATCTATATCAAAAACACTTGTAAACGTTTTTTTTTTAAATTTTTATTTCCATACCTTTAATTTTAATGAATCATCATTATGCCAGATCAAACATACCCATTCCTGTGTCTTGATACATCTTCTATCATTATATGAGATCAGTTTTCTATAATAGTCAACCATATAGGAGCCTATTTGTGACCAGACATACACACAGACGTTCGCCTTTATACTGTAGACACACACACACACACACACACACACACACACACACACACATATATATATATATATATATATATATATATATATATACATAGTAAGTTATAAAAATATATATGGCAATTAAGCTACACAGAATATTCCGCATTTTATCCCCACTAGGATTCGTCAGGCTTATGCGAAGATTTGTGGTTGTCTCGCGTTTTTATATAGGCACATTCTATTGAGTTTTTAATTAGCCAATCAGCTTCCTAGTTTCCACCGCTCCCTTCCTAATCATCCAATGGGCTGGCACTTACAGGACAAAGGCCTAGTTGACCTTGGGTTCAACCCTTCCTTTGTGTGTGCTTTTTTAGCGGGAAGCGTAGATATCTAGTGATCTGACCTATTTGAAACCTAGGTGTAGTTAAATATGTTTTTCTTTTTTTTAATATCATGTTAGTTTATATATATATATATATATATATATATATATATATATATATATATATATATATATATAACCACTTCATTTACTCACATAAATTAATATACGAAAGTATAAATTCATGCGTAAACTTTAAGTGTTTACTTAAAAAGTGCTCAATACGTAGGTAGAGCTAGTTAGTTAGTTATAAAATATATATAGCGATTAAGCTACACTGAATATTCCGCGTTTCATCCACTCTAGGATTCCTAAGAGTAGAATTATGTTTCCCTTGCAGATTTCAGATGGCGACAAGCGTTAAATAACACGTACTTCAGACTTTTCTCCAACTAAGACATCTTGGGATTAAGAAATAAGTATTTTCTTCACTTATAATGGAGAAAAATGTTAATGGTTGATTTTATACGGAAGTTTTATTCAATTCTTTCTTTTTTTTATATCTCACAAATTTTTTTATATCTCACAAATTTTTTTTATATCTCACAAATTTTTTTTATATCTCACAATTTTTTTATATCTCACAATTTTTTTTATATCTCACAAATTTTTTTATATCTCACAAATTTTTTATGTCTCACAAAATTTTTTATATCTCACAATTTTTTTATATCTCACAATTTTTTATATCTCACAAATTTTTTTATATCTCACAAATTTTTTTATATCTCACAATTTTTTTATATCTCACAATTTTTTTATATCTCACAATTTTTTTATATCTCACAAATTTTTTATATCTCACAATTTTTTTATATCTCACAATTTTTTTATATCTCACAAATTTTTTATATCTCACAATTTTTTTATATCTCACAATTTTTTTTATATCTCACAAATTTTTTTATATCTCACAATTTTTTTATATCTCACAAATTTTTTTATATCTCACAAATTTTTTTATATCTCACAATTTTTTTATATCTCACAATTTTTTTATATCTCACAAATTTTTTTATATCTCACAAATTTTTTTATATCTCACAATTTTTTTTTATATCTCACAATTTTTTTATATCTCACAATTTTTTTTATATCTCACAATTTTTTTATATCTCACAAATTTTTTTATATCTCACAAATTTTTTTATATCTCACAATTTTTTTATATCTCACAATTTTTTTATATCTCACAATTTTTTTAATATCTCAATTTTTTTTATATCTCACAAATTTTTTTATATCTCACAAATCTTTTTATATCTCACAATTTTTTTTATATCTCACAAATTTTTTTATATCTCACAAATTTTCGGTAATTATTGAAACAAGTGGAGAATATTGGAAATCTGAGTATCCGTGTAATGGCGAGGGTTGCTCCAACCACACCTCTCCTGAATCGATAGCGTTTGAGTCCAGTGGCAAGAAGAAGTCCATGAAGACTGGAAACAATGCCGAGATAAGCGGAGAGCACATGCAGCAGCAGCACATGGTCACCCATTTAATGCTGACCAGGCTCAACGTTGCTTAACTTCGGTGATCCAGGAACTGGGGAACACAATCAATATTGAATACATGTTAATATTACCGAATATCAATCTGGAATTTATCTAATGGTACTAGTTGGGATTTTTGTCTTTTACTAACAAACGCATCGATTATTCACCTAACTGAACTTATGTTTTACTTATTTATTGTTATTTTTACTTACTACAGGATTGCGTCATCTTCTGTTTGAGAACGTTTAAAAAATAACACTTTTCATTTATTGCCCTGGAAAATTATAATTTTCTTTTTCTCTTAAACAGGTATTAACGTGCAAGATACGAATGCACTAAGATACGATCTTTTTTTAAATACGACAATACATTGTATCTATATACATGTCTTAAGATACGACGATTTCTCTCTTTCTGTCTCCTCCCCTCTCTTTTTCTCTGTCTCTCCGTCCCTGCTTCTCTCTCTCTCTCTCTCTCTCTCCCTCCATCCTCTTATTCTCTTATTTTTCTCTTATTCTCCCCTCCCCTTCCTTTTCCTCTCCTCCATCTCTCCTTTTCTCTCTCTCTTTCTTCCTCCATACCTCGCTTTCTCTTTCTCTTCCCTTCCCTCCCTCCTCCTCCCTTTCTCTCTCTCCCGTTTTCTTTCCCTTTTATTCTTTCCCTCCCTTTCTCTCTCTCTCCCTCTCTCTCTCTCTCTCTCTCTATCTATCTCTCTCTCCTCTCTCTCTCCATCCATCTCTTTCTCTCTCCCTGCTTTTCTCCCTTTACGTCTCTCTCGTTTTTGGCTGTTTTTTTCCTAGCTTTATAGAAGTTCTAAGCTCTCATCGGCTTATTATTTTCACATAGACTTGTTAATTTTGGGGGTTTGGTTCGATTTTCATTAGTTGAAAAAACTTCGAGTTAATATGTTCCTGTTAAAAACTAACTTGCTTTAGAAGTGAAGGAAAACGCGAATCTCAACAAACTGGAGAAAAAAAGACGGTAAGTAATTAAATCTATTTGCTTTTTATCTTTCGTCGGAATCGCGTCTGAATCCCACTAGACATTAAACATTATACTTATTCAACTTTAGATCTTAACGCTGAAGTTGAACTATACTATATTGGATAAACCGATTCGTTTGTTTTGTGACGTCATCTATTTGAGAACGGTTCACAAATAGCACTTTTTATTTATTCACCTTGAAAATTATATTTTCTATTTCTTTTAAACAGGTATTCATTTATAACTCGTAACCCAAAATAAACTAGAAATTTAGGAAGATTATTGTCACCCAAACTCCAGAGAACACCACAAGTTGTTGTCGTCAATGAGTAATTTTTTATAATATAAATCTCACTTGTCTGTTTAAATGTATGTATGTATGTATGTATGTATGTATGTCAGGTCATGTCATATGCTACTGGTACCATGTAACCCAGTACTACATGCCTCATGGTCGAGTCACCGGCGACTAAACTGGTTCCCCCACCAGACTTGTTTTGTGAGGAGGGCGGCTAGTCTCCCTGAAGGATTAAAAACAAGACCTTCCAAAGGGCGAATGAACTCTTTTTCTGGGTCAACGGCCAACTAGCACCGTATATATTTGTGTGTGTGTGTGTGTGTGTGTGTGTGTGTGTGTGTGTGTGTGTGTGTGTGTGTGTGTGTGTGTGTGTGTGTGTGTGTGTGTATTGGGGTAGAGAGGGCTCCTGTAAGCCGTGGTAAAGGCAACCTTTCTAGGAGAAGCAAATCTCTGATTTAAAAAACTATAAAGCGGAAGACCAGTACCCGAATAAAGCTGGCCTGCAGTTTAATTTGTTGCTGGCTATCTTGCTCTTGTTTGTTGCTGGATCTCAACATTTTGAACCGTACAAAGCTAAGACTCTATAACATCATATTTGTATAGATACTCCCTCAGACATTTGGGCTCATGGATTTTAAATGTCTGAGGAATGGCACTCGTCTGACAAGACGTTGCAACCAATCATCATGTATGTATTATGTATGTATGCCTTAAACTTTTGACAGAGACAATGGATTTTGACGAGATCGGTATCATTTTGAAGTCGCCCTTTCGGACGACAAATATCGAAAAATTGTCTAAAAACATTTATTCCTTTACTCTAAACTGGGCACTTTTCTACAAGGAGGGTTACTTTTTTTTTCTTTTTTTTTTGTGTCGCCATTTTTTGCAAGTACTCGGTTGGAATTACTTTACTACTTTCAACGTTCTGAACTTTCGGTCGCGTCATAAAGTAGGGGTAAGACGTCAGGTTTTCATTCATTTTCTTTTCCGCCTTCGTGTCACGGGTTCGAGCCTGCCTGCTACTACCACTTTTTTATGCTCCACACACACACACATCCAAACACCCGGGCAACGCCGGACGCCCAGACTGGTCTATTATGATGGCAAGTGTGAGAACTCCAAGTGAGTACTACTACTACTACTAATAATAATAATAATAATAATAATAATAATAATAACAACAACAACAACTAGAAACAATCACGGAAAACTTTTTAAAAAGTATGGGAGAGATTGGAATCCGAGGGATGGCTGAAGAGATACAACGGATAACAATAATGAAAACGGTTGAAATATTAAGGAAAATCCTTGAATGTGGAAACTAATACACATGAGCAACAGACACTATAAACTGTTACAGAAAAAAAAAAACACCACATGGAATCAAGAAATCTGAATAGTTGCAAGTTACCCCCCCCCCCAATGAAAAAATCAATTAGCACCACACGGAGGATCGAAAGACAAAAGAAGAAAAGGTGCTGGCCAGATCTTCACTGGATGAGTGCAAAGAGAACTGGGACTTGAAGAGGTTTACTGCCACCCAAATTACAAGTGAAAACCAATGACACTGCCAGCGAGAAATCAACGGTGAACGGCTGTTGTAATAACGTAAATTCATTTGCAATACTTATCGAAAGCAGTGGAGAGTACTGAAAATCTGAGGAGATTTGTTGTCACTCTGCACCCACGAGGGACCATGCATGCTTCACTTGTTAATATTAGATTTACTAATAAACTGCAGAAGGAAATTTTCCTTCTTTTACTAGATTTTTAATGACGGCCATATTGATTTACAGGTTGTTCTCGGATCAATTTTTCATTGGACATGGATCTAATTTAATAAGTTGATTTGAGCCAAGGAACCTATATCTAAAATTTCAAATGTTTAGACCTAATATTGTCGGAGGAATATGGTAGAGTTCTCAAAAGTCAAATAGTTGAACTTTGACTCCTTAACAACCAAATTTCTGTCCGAAAACCGACCACAAAGATTTTTTCAAATCTCAGTACCCTGTATATCAAATTTCGAGTCTGTAGACTAAAAATTGAACTTTTTTCTGATGATGGCATGTGTGAAAACTCCTAGTGAGTAATAATAATACTTCTTTACTCGCAATGCTGCCAGCTAAAAGGATGAAACTATATTTGAATTCTAAATTCTTCTAAGAGCCATCGAGATACCCGAATTTAACTTCTCTAAATCAATATGGCCGTCATTAAAAATCTAGTAAAAGAAGGAAAATTTCCTTCTGCAGTTTATTAGTAAATCTCATATTAACAAGTGAAGCATGCATGGTCCCCCGTGGGTGCACAGTGAACGGGGGAAAAAATGACTAAGTTCAGTATTTGCCCCGTCCTTTAGCCCCCAAAATCTCCAGGGGACGTCGAATCCTGGTGAAAATGAACAAACGGTGCAGTTTTAGTCATTAATATATGTAAATTTGAGTTTGCAAATTTGAGTTTGCATGCAAAAAAAAAAAAAAAATGACTAAGTTCAGTATTTGCCCCGTCCTTTAGCCCCCAAAATCTCCAGGGGACGTCGAATCCTGGTGAAAATGAACAAACGGTGCAGTTTTAGTCATTAATATATGTAAATTTGAGTTTGCAAATTTGAGTTTGCATGCAAAAAAAAAAAAAAAATGACTAAGTTCAGTATTTGCCCCGTCCTTTAGCCCCCAAAATCTCCAGGGGACGTCGAATCCTGGTGAAAATGAACAAACGGTGCAGTTTTAGGTATTAATATATGTAAATTTGAGTTTTGCAAATTTGAGTTTGCATGCAAAAAAAAAAAAAGAATGACTAAGTTCATGATTTGCACCCCCCCCCTATTTTGCCCCAAAAGTCCCCAATGCCTTAACATATTCAAATTTGAGTTCCGCACCATGCAAAACTGCTAAATAGGCATACACAGAAACTTTGGGACAAAATGGAGTGTTTTTATTAGCCTAAAAGAGCCCCTGCGGCACACCCAAGAGTTATCGTGAAGTATAGACAAACAAAGTTATATAGAAATCAGTTACAACTTTTCAGAAAGTTTTATAAAAATCCAAGGTATCAATTTTTATTTAATAAGCACAAAAATGTCAATTTTAGCCATTTTAACCCGAAAACTCTAGGAGGGCAACCGGAGTTTTCCCGGAAAATCTGTTCTGTTACTTTTTTTACTAATATCATGTTTAATGTTTATGTAAAATTAAAAAAAATTCCCAGCCGTAGTTATTGAGAAAAGTGCGAACAGACGAACGGACAAACGGACGAACGGACAAACGGACAAGGTGAATTTACAGGTTCACCCTCCTTTTGTCGGGAAACCCAAAAGTTGATATCTATAATTAGAATTCGATTCAGATATTGACAGTCACTTCTGTAACATAGCGTGGATACGCGTATGTTAATGCACGCGAAATAACGTCACTGATAAACAAAAAAAAAAAAAAACAAGACTATGAAAAAGGAAAGAGAACGATTACGGGAGAGACGTAGAGCACAGAACGAGATAACTATCGAGATCTCGTGAGAGGCATAGAGAACGTTTTAGTTCAGGTGGGTGATGTCACGGCTGTGGCGATGAGGAGATAAATGTTGCTACAAAGAAAAAGTGAGTTGGAGTTATTTCCTATTCTTTGTCTTGGTTTCCTATGCGACTGAAACTGCATGTTGGTTCCCGGATAACGTTACACTTTCTCTGTGGACAAAAATGTATTTAAAAGAGAAAGGTAGTTTGCTGGTAAACATATATGTAAGTGTATAAGAAGGTTGTTAGCAATGTAGAAAACAGGGATGATGAAGTGATGTGACGTATGAAAAAAGAAAAGAAAGAAAAAAAGATAGACGAATGGAAAAAGGACGGATTTTGATTATAAATCTTCGTATATCTATTTATTTTTCAAAATCATTCACATATAATCACATATAAATTAGTAAATATAGATTTACTTCTTAATAGAACTGGAATGGTAAACGTCTTTGATAATTTCGAGAGGACTTTTCTTTTTCAAATGAAATTTTTTTTTCAAAATTGTATATATTTTAATAATACTAAATCGAAGGGATTAATGAGTGAAACAAAAATGAAAAGTAAATATTCCTGAGCAACGCCGGGTAGGTACAACTATTTTGAAATAAAACGGGAAAAGATTGTTTTTAAAGGAGAATTTTCAAATTAAACACTCTATTTAATTCAGCAGGTCCCGGAAGCGAGCAGAATTCTCGATGGGATTATATTATCGATCGCGACTAATCCTCGCCCCCATCTTTAAACCACGAATCCAAGCCGATATCAACAAAAAGCTTGTAAACTTATCCTACCTTCAACTTGATTGATAAAACGCCGGAAAACTTCCTTTTGCGCAACCGTTTCTGTGTCGCAAATTTTTTATTCTCTCTATATAGTGCGCCATCTTTCCAACTTCCTGTCGACCTGGACTGGAATGATAGCTTAATGCAAAACGGAGCAACGAGCATCTGCGGCATTGATTTGTACAACGTAGGTTTGTGTCCAGCTACCCTTCCCGTCTCTTTCGATGGATTCGAACTGAAATTAAAAGATAACGTCCACGCCTTCTCTATATGCGCAAATCAGGATCTGATTGAGAGAATTCTACGTGAAGCATCCAAATCTTCTCTCAATCAATTGGAGGAGAGATGGACGATGAGTCTATCTCTCCTCCAAGTCATGCATTCGAAAGTAGAGAGTGAAATAGAATGTTACATAACGGATGGCCCTATGTTGGATAGCGATTACATCAGCTAGCGTTAAAATTGACGAAGCCGAACTAAGTGCAACTGGAAGTGACACGATGTTTGGGAAATAAATCAATTCCTACGAAAGATGAGCAGGAAGAGATATTTTGTAAGGTTAGGGAGGTCATATACGTGAAAAATAGAGTAAAACATGACGTCACAAATATCGATTTTGACAAATAAACTAAGATTTCAATCAGTCTGTTTTGGGGAAATTGCGTAAGACACATCGCCAATGTTGCTTGTTGACACATTTGCGCTCTTGTCAATTACAATTGGAAACAAACTGTTGACATGTATCTGCGTCAGCAGAGGACTGAAAGTGAACCAAATTTGGCAGGCATGTGCAGAAGTGACCGAGAACGGTATGTAAGTGCTTTCATCGGACACTCTTTGAAATACTAGAATGCAATCGCCCAACAGCTGCAAGACGACATCTAAGTCATTCGACAATAACTTTGGCACGATGACCAGAATGGAATCTCTAAGAACGTCCTATAACCAATATCGTCTGGTTTACATTCAACTGCAAGTTCTCTACACAGTAGTGCGTGTCTAATACTGTGCCTTACTGTAATTGGTTATTGGAAGACTAATATATGCAGATTGTCTAAGATTTATTATTACTAGCGAGACCTGTGGAAATTCCACAGGGAACTGATTCATATGTAATATATTGATGTTGGCATTCTGTAGATGTTAAGCGTAAATGAAGACGCTCTGATATTATTGTAGATCTTTTGTTAAAACTGCAAAAGTATTTATCTAAGCTAGCAGGGACGCCCGGCGTAGCCCAGTCGTAAAGTACGTTTAAATATGGTATTTTAATTCATGCAGATTTCGTATATATTATTATTGAGTTAATGTTTTATCGATTATTATATATTATCAAGTTGAGATTTTAAAAATAAAAAAATATCCACATACTTGGGTGCATCTGTTTGAATCAAAACCGAAACCAAAACTTATGAAGAATTCTTGGTAAAATTATTCATTACAAGAAATGGAAGCCCATAACAATTAAACGACTCGGATGTAAGCGTGACAAAATAATAATAATAATAATAATAATAATAATAATAATAATAATAATAATAATAATAATAATAATAATAATAATAAATAACGCACACGCTGTCGTATTAATATATAGATTCTGCACATGAACTTGCGTGTATGTTAGATAAGAAGGGCTTTCTCCTTCTCATGTCAGTAAGAAGGCAGACTAGATGAGTGAAAATAATATTAGAAAAAGACTAGAATCGAACACTGTAGGCAAGTGGATAATTGAAATCCTAGGAATGCAATCCATTGTTAATTTTTTTAGAAATAGCAAAATATTATTTCTGTCGGAAAAAAGCGAGTGCCCATTATTTTAGAATAACCGGATATTAAATATGTCAGTTAAAAGAATGGACAATGCGAGTTAAAAAAAATATTGTTTAAAAATAGGTTAGATATTAAACAATTAGAATTGGAAATTCTTTGTTGCTAAAAGTGTGGTTGGACAGACATATGTAAATCCACGTGAAAGTTTGTCACGTTGGAAACCACACTTCTGACGTCATAAACAAAAGAGATTTCTCAATATATGAATCGAGGGTTCGAATTTAGAGAGGATCAGATAATCGAAGACAATCACAGAAAGTCACAGACGAGAGTCGGATAGCAACTCAGTGGAACTGATCCCCTTAGGGGAGAACGGTAGAAGAGTAGACCATGTAGTTGTACATGCTTGAATTCCTGACATCATCAATCGGCCGGTTGAGGAATAGACAAATCATCAATAATTTTGTAACTGTTGTCTTCGTGTCGTCTTTACAATCGGAAACGTAAATGTGTTTTGTATATTGACCTATAAATGAACTCTTGTATAACCCCCTTACAAGTATTGTGTGTCGTCACCACTATCACCAATAGTATATCTCCCCTCCTCTGTTTTAACAAGAATTATCATCACAGTCGTCATGATGTTCAAAGAACTGTTATAAATGTTTTCCCCTCAGAATTTCCATCACCATCGTCATTCGTGTATTATGAATCTCCGTTATACATGTCCCCATATAAACCCGCTACACAACATGTATACCGTTCACATTGTCGCATTACATCAGCCATTTTGGGGAGTTTACAAAGAGAAAACCGAACGTATCTTTTATATCCTTTTCTAGTTCCCCTTGGCCATATCCCCGGGTGTTTTGTGTCCTACAGTGCATCGCATCTGAAACAAAAGCTCGCTTAATACATAGCAACAGACGGAAGTCTCACTTCTTTCTGGACAAATGGGTTCTATTACGTCACCATGGTTTTCCAAGTACGGCACAATCACGTTGACACACCGGTTCTCGCCAGACTACCGAAGTTAAGCAACGTTGAGCCTGACTAGTACCAGATGGGTGACCATTTGGGAAGGTTAGGCGCTGTATGTAGCTTTTGGGAAAGTTGGGCGTGAGGCCAGCACCCTCGCCCCGTAAAAAGAACTCAGTCCCTACAAAAGCATCTGCAAAGTTATAGATGACCTATGTCCCTTAGAGGCTCAACACTATGGGGGTGGTGATGGTTTTCCATAATCGCAGTCGCGTTGTCATTTCTCATCCTTAGAAGGAGGGTGGAGTCTCTATTTTGCTAATGTTTTAGCACCCATTTATTTCTATTTCGCCGCCTCCGCAAGAAGTCTGCCGATCAATTCTCTCGGGAATCAGTCAATTTTTTTCCGATCTGCTCTTTCTAACTCCTCGAAATAGACTCTTTCTAACTCGTATCAATCTTCCCTCACCGTCGTGTTCCACGAATCGTTCTGTGACGTGGCGATCCACCTCACGCTGTGTCAACGACCATTCTGCCTGTTCGACCCGTATTTATAATTTTACAATGACACTTTTTTTTATAAACAACCTTCCCGTGCTAAAAACTTCTAATCTTAAAAACGATTAGCTCCAATGTTTAATTCTATATATTGCACTGGCCACAACTGCCAGTCTGTCTACGATCGGCATATTATACGATACACATGTGCTGCTGTGATCATTCAGTTGACTCCACTGCATATCAAATAATAGTATTGGCAGATTCCCTAAACACAGCATCTGACGGGCCTTAGACATCGCTGGCTTCCCATCAATCCTTGAATCAGTTCACCGCAACAGCCCGATGACATGACGGTGTTTTCCTTTTCAAACACCATCGCTAATGTGAAATATAACTTGTGTCAACAAATTTGCGCCGTTGTCAGTCACAATCGAAAACAAAGCATCGATGTATATCAGCATCAGCAGAGGACTGAAAGTGATCACAATGTGACAGGCATGAGCAGAAGCGCCTAATACGACCTAATACGGACTTAAACAATAACGTTGATACGACCCAATATCAACGTGTACAATAACATTAATATGACCCAATTCGGATTCAAGCAATAACGTTAATACGACCCAACACGGACTTGAACACTAACGTTTATTTGACCCAACACGGACTTGAATAATAAGGTTGATACAACCCAACACGGACTTAAGCAATAACGTTGATACGACCCAACGTTGACTTGAACAATAACGTTGATATGACCCAACGTTGACTTGAACAATAACATTGATACGATCCAACACTGGAATGAGCAATAATGTTAATACGACCCAACACGGGTATAAACAATAACGTTGATACGACCCAACGTTGACTTGAACAATAACGTTGATATGATCCAAAGTTGACTTGAACAATAACGTTGATATAACTCAACGTTGACTTGAACAATACCGTGGATATGACCCAATACGTACAAAAACAATAACATTAATACAACCCAACACGGACTTGATCAATAATGTGTGTGCGTGATTTCTCCGGACACACTTTGAAATACCAGAAGACAATCACCCAACAGCTATATAATCCTAGTCATTCGGCAGTACTATAGGCAGGTTGTTCAAGTTCGTGTTATGTTATATAATTATCGTTCAAATATTATTATTATTATAATAATATAATATACGCGTATAATATATATATAATTATATTATAATAACTAGCGGGGGTACCCGGCGTTGCCCGAGTGTTTGTTTCCGGGACGGGGGGGGGAGTTTTAAAAAATGTTATGGTAGGTAAGTAGGAAGGATCAAACCCGGAGTCATGAGTAAAAGTAGGAAAATAAAGTGTGAAAAAAAAAAAAAAAATCTGCAACGTTAACAGTTCGGCCACCAAGAAAAGTCCATTCCAGTTGTTTAGGAAAAAAAGAAAAAAAAAAAAACGACTACGGTAGGTCGGCGCGAACGTGAAAATATAATGTGAATTGTCCAGCACGCTAACCACTACGCCACAGAGCACTGCAGCTTAGTTTAGTGATTTTAAATAACTTCACATGAAAGAACTACGAAGCCAAACCGGTGTTCTCTTCTCAACTGCTCCTTGTGAACGATCCCCAAACGGTGTTAAGTGGTGGCAGGGGGAGGAGGAATTTATTAGAGAGAAAATATTTTACCACTTCCATTGATCTTAACCGATTTTAGCCGTGACTTCTCAGAAGAAAAAGTATAGAAATCTAAGATTATCGAGGAATTTGAGAAATAATAAGCCTATAACACACCTCAGATATTGTTCTGCCGTTTGTGCATATTATATTTGCATGAAATATCTTGATTTTTAATCCTATTAAGGTCAAAATCCGACGGGAAAAAATGAGTTCATTTTATTTATATAGAGAAGAAGAGAAGATAATAATTATTATTATAGTTATTGTTCAACCACGTATTGGGTTGTAATAGCATTACGGTTCGAATTCATGTCGGGTTATATCGATGTAATTATTAAAGCCCATGTTAGGTCGTATCGACGTTATTTTTGGGAGCCTGTGTTGCGTCGTATCAATGTTACTGTTTGTCCATATTGGGTCGTATCAACGTTTCTGCCCGAGTCCGTATGGAGTCGTATTAACGTTAATATTCACGTCCGTGTTGGGTCGTATTAAATGTATTGTTCAAGTCCGTGTTCAGTTGTATCAACGTAAATGTTCAAGTCCGTGTTGGGTCGTATCAACGTTATTGTTCAAGTTCGTGTTAGGTTATATAAACGTTATTGAACTAGTCCATTTTGGGTCGTATCACCGTTATTGTCTTAGTCCGTGTTCGGTCGTATCAACGTTATTGTTCAAGTTCATTTTGGGTCGTTTTAACTTTTTAGTTCAAGTCCATTTTGGATCGTATTTGCGTTATTGTTCAAGTCCATTTTGAGTCGTATCAACGTTGTTGTTCAAATCCATTTAAGGTCGTATCAACGTTGTTGCTCAAGTCCGTGTTTGATCGTATCAACGTTATTGTTTGAGTCCGTGTTCGATCGTATCAACGTTATTCTTTAAGTTTGTAATGGGTCATATTAACATTATTGTTTGATTCCGTGTTGGGCAGTATCAACCTTATTTTTCATGCCCGTGTGTGGTTGTATCAGCGTCATTATTCATGTCCATGTTGGTTTCTTATTAACGTTATTGATCAAGTCCGTGTTGGGTCGTATCAACGTTGTTGTTGAAGTCCGTATTAGGTCGTATCAGCGTATTGATCAAGTCCATTTTATTTCGTATCAATGTTATTGTCCAAATCCGTGTTGGCTCGTAACAACGTTATTGTTTTAGTCCGTCTTGATTCATATCAATGTTATTGTTCGCGTCCGTATTATTTAATATCAACGTTACTGTTTGAATCTGTATTTGGTCGCATCAATATAATTGTTCAAGTTCCTGTTGGGTCGTATCAACGATATATTTAAATTCCGTATTGTCTCATATTGACGTTATTCTTTGTGTCCGTGTTTGGCCCTATCAACGTTATTATGCATGTCCATGTTGGCTACAATTAACGTTATTATTTGAGTCTGTGGATAGTCATATCAATGTTACTGTTCAAGTCCGTATTGTGTCGGATCAACGTTATTGTTCAAGCACGTATCAACGTTATGGTTTGAGTCCGTGCTGGGTCGTATGAACGTTATTGTTTAAGTCCATATTGGCTAATATCAACGTTATTGTTTAAGTCTCTGTGCAGTCGTACCAACGGTATATTTCAAGTCCGTGTTGTGTCGTATCAACTTTATTGTTCTAGCTCGTGTTATATCGAATAAACGTAATTGTTCAAGTCAATGTATGATCATACCAACGTTATTGTTTATGTCCCTGTTAGGGCATATCAACGATATTGTTTGTGTATGTGTCGGGTCAGATCAACGTTATTGTCTTTGTTCGTTTTCGGTAGTTTCAACGTTATTGTTCAAGTCCATGTGTAGATTTATCAACGTTAGTATTCAAGTATATGTTGGGTCTTATCAATTTTAATGTTAAAGTGTGTGTTGGGTCGTATTATGGTTATTGTTTTAGTCCGTATTCGGTAAAGTCAACGTAATTTTTATACGCATGTTGGGTAATATCAACGTTATTTTCCATGCCTGTATCAAGTCGTATCAATGTTATTGTTCAAGTCAATGTTGGGTCGTATCAACGTATTGTTAGAGTTTGTATTGAGTCATATTGACGTGTTCTTTTTATGCCGTCTTGGGTTGTATCAACGTTGTTGTTTAAGTTCCGTCAATTGCTACTATCAACATTATTATTCAGAACTATGTTAGGTTATATTTTTTTTTCAACTCCATGTTGGTTCATACAAACGTTATTGCTAAAGAATATGTTAAGTCATATCAAAGTTACTGTTCAAGTCTGTAATAGGTCGTGTAAGCGTTATTGTTTTACTTAGTTTTAATTAGTATCAACGTTGTTGCTTATGTTCATGTTGGGTCGTATAAACGTTAATATTAAAGTCCGTATTTTGTTATATCAAGGTTATTGTTCAACTCTATAATAGATCGTAGCGTTAGTGTTCGAGTCCGTGCTGGATCTTATCAACGTTATTGATTAAGTCTGTGCATGCCCATGTTAAGTCGTATCAACGTTATTGTTCATGTCCATTTTGGGTCGTATCAACGTTATTGTTCATGCCCATGTTAAGTCGTATCAACGTTATTGGTCATGTCCATTTTGGTCGTATCAACGTTATTGTTCATGTCCATTTTGGGTCGTATCAACGTTATTGTTCAAGACCATGTTGGGTCGTATCAACGTTATTGTTCAAGTCCATGTTGGGTCGTATCAACGTTATATTGTTCAAGTCCATATTGGATTATATCAACGTTATTGTTTGTGTTTTATTGGGTTATATAAACGTTATTGTTCATGCATCTGGTGGGTCATATCAATGTCATTGCTCAAGCCCACGTTTGGTCATATAAACATTATAGTTTTCGCTCGTGTTGGGTCGTATCAACGTTATTGTTCAAATCCATGTTGGACCGTATCAATATTATTGCCATGTCAGTGTAGGGTCGTTGTCAACGTTTTTTTTTTAGTTCTTGTTATGCCGTACTAACGTTATTGTTAAGGTCCGTATTGAGTCGTATCATTGTTTGTTTGATATTTGTATTTAGTTGTATCAACGTTATCGTTCACGTCCGTGTTTGGTCGTATCAACGTTTTTGTTCATATCCATGTGTGGCCGTACTAACATTATTGTTAATGTCCAAATTGGGTCGTAAAAACGTTATTGTTTTAATCCGTGTTAAGTCATATTAACCTTATTGATCAAGTCAGTGTTGGGTCGTATTACATTATTCTTTGAGTCCGAGCTGAGTCAGATAAGCGTTATTGTTAAAGAGAGTGTAGGGTAGTGTCAGTGTTCTAGTGTTTATTTGTATTGGCTCATATCAATGTTCTCGTCTATGCTCGTATTTATGCGTATCAAACTTATTGTTTAAGTCCACGCTGCTCATATCAACGTTAATATTCAAGTCTGTGTTGAGTCGTATCAGCGTTTTTGTTTTAGTCCATATTAGGTCATAACATTATTGTTCATGCCCGTGTTGGACCGTATCAAGGTTACTGATCATGTACGAGTAGTGTCATATCGACGTTTTGTTCAAGTCAATGTTAGGTCGTACTAACGTTATTTTTAAGGTTTGCATTGGCTTGTATCAACGTTTGTTTGAGTATGTAAAGTGTGGTATTAACGATGTCGCTTATGTCCGTCTTGGGTCGTATCAACGTTGTTGTTCAAATTAGTGTTGTGTCGTATCAATGTTGTTATGAACTAATATGGACCAAAACAACTATTGTATAAGTCAGTGTTGGGTCGTATCAACTTTATTGTTTATGTCAGTATTGGCTAATATTATAGTCATTGTTTTTACACATATTTTGCCGTATGAACGTTATCATTCTTGTCCGTGTTGGCTTCTATAAATGTTATTGTGTATATCCATGTTGGGTCGTATCAACGTTATTTTTTCAAGTCTGTAATAGGTTATGCCAACGTTATTGTTTGAGTCAGTTTTAATTCGTATCAACATTAATGTTCATGTCCGTGTTTGTTCATATCAACGTTATTGTTTAAATCCGCGCTGGGTCGTATGAAAATTATTTTTGAGTCCGTATTGGCTCATATCAACATCATTGTTCAGGTGCATGTTAGGACATATCAACATTATTGTTCATGTCAATGTTCGGTCATATCAGCGTAAATATTCAAGTCTGTGTTAGGTCGTACTAACGTTATTGTTCATGTCCACGTTGGCTAATATCAACGTTATAGTTCTAGCTCGTGTTGAGTCATTATATTTCATATCCATGTTGGACCGTATCAGCGTTATGGTTCATGTCCTTATAGTGTAGTATCAACGCTTTGTTTAAGTCTATGTTTAGTCGTACTAACGTATTTTTTTAGATCCGTATTAGATCATATCAACGTTTGTTTGAATCCGTTTGTTTGAATCCGTGTTGGATGGTATCAACGTCATTGTTCATGCCCATGTTGGCTCATATCAATGTTCAAGTCCGCGTTGGGTAATATCAACGTTATTGTAGTAGCCCGTATTTGTCCATATTAAAGTTATTGTTCAAGTCCGTGTTTAGTATTATCAACGTTATTGTTTGAGTTTGTATTGAGTCATATCAACGGTATTTAGTTTTGAGTCGTATCAACTTTAATGGTGTAAGTCTATGTTGAGTCTCATCAACGTAATTATTTATTCCTGTGTCGTGTAATCGTTACTGTTCATGTCAGTGTTCGGCAATATTAACCTTGTTGTTCATGTCCGTGTTGGGTTGAATCAACGTTATTGTTCAAGTCTGTATTAGTCGTATCAACGTTATTGTTCAAGTCTGTATTGGTCGTATCAACGTTATTGTTCAAGTCTGTATTGGTCGTATCAACGTTATTGTTCAAGTCTGTATTGGTCGTATCAACGTTATTGTTCAAGTCTGTATTGGTCGTATCAACGTTATTGTTCAAGTCTGTATTGGTCGTATCAACGTTATTGTTTATGCGTGTGTTGGGTCGTACTAATGTTACTTTTAAAATCCATGTCGGGTCGTACCAACGTTATAATTCAACACTGTAAAGGATCGTATAAACGTTAACGTCTGAGTCCGTGTTATCTAATATCAATATTATAGTTAATGTCCATGTTGGGCCGTGTCAACGTTGTTGTTCAAGTCCGTGTTGGGTCGTGTGAACGTTATTGTTTGAGTATGTATTGGGTTATATTAGCGTTAATACTAAAATCCCTGTGGGATCGTATCAACGTTATTGTTAAGTCCATGTTGGGTTATATTAACGTTATAGTTTTTGCTCGTGTTTGATCGCATCAACATTATTTTACATGTCAATGTTAGACAGTATTAATATTATTTTTCATATCCGTGTGCGGCTGTATCGACGTTTTGTTCGAGTCCATGTTATATCGTACTAAAGTTATTGTTTAGGTTCGTATTGGGTCATATCAACCTTTGATTGAGTCCGTAGTGGGTTGTATCAACGTTATTATTCATCTCCGTGTTCGGTCGTATCACCGTTAGTATTTTAGTCTGTATTGGATCATAATAACATTATTGTTAAAGTCTGTGTTGAACATTATCAACGTTATTGTTTGAGTCTCCCCCTCCCCCGCTAGTCACTATAATATGTTTGGTACAATATAACAATCAATAAAGAATTGGCTCTATAATAATAAGTACGAAATTTGTATAAATTAAAATATTATATTTAAGTGTCGTAAAATACGTTTAAACATGATATTTCAATTCATGCAGATTGCATATGTATTATTATAGAAATAATCCTCTATTGAATATTATATATTACGAGGAATAATTTGCTAAGATTTTATTATTTTCCTTGCCGGTGTAACGTAAAATAATCCCCTGTAAAAATTATACTTTTTTATCTATAAGAAAGAAAGACTATTTTTAGACTCGGATTTTTTCGATTTTCGATACTTATCGGATGAATGTACAAAACATATCTAAGAACACTGCCAGACATATAAATTACCTTTGTGTGAAATTTGTAAAAGATAGGCTCAAGAGTTTCGGAACCTATGAGGAAAGAACTCACACACAACACAAAGTAACATTTATATAATAGTAGAGATAGAGAAGAGAAGAGAAGAGAGAGAGAGAGAGAGAGAGAGAGAGAGAGAGAGAGAGAGAGAGAGAGAGAGAGAATGTGTGTGGAAAATATTTTTTTGAATTAAAGGAAGTTGTTCTCAGATCCAAAAGGGACATTTAGTCAAAAGCCGGTAAAATCCCCTTTTTTTTTCGGTCCGAATGTGGATTGTTGATCGGAGGTTAACGATCTTTGCTCTAATGTCATTAAATACAATTTTAAAGAACCGACGTGTTTACCAACTGAGCCACCACGCCCACGGTTTTCTTATAATGGAAGAGCAGAAAGTTGAAGAACCGCCCACACGAAGCTGTCAGTTACTGTCTGAGTACAGTATTATAGTAGAAAGGGGCGGGAGGGGAGCGTGTAAGGGTGATGGTGGTGGTAGTGTGAGGAGGTCGGCAACGGTGGGGGTGTCAGGAATCGGTCACATGGTAGAGGGAAACGCGTATTGATCTCCAGATCAATCTATAATACGCGCACAGATCGAATCCAAAATGGAAAAACGCCAATTGTCCATTGCGCTCACTGAGACGTAGAGTATACGAAGACGGTGCTTGTGTAGATTGGTTATATTTTAAACCAACGCACTTCAGGTGACAACATTGTTACGTACTTATGTGTCAATGTTGAAATTAGTATAAAATAAAAAAAAATTACGAAAAATGATCGAATAGAAAAGTAATAATAAAATTCATTGAATTATCGAGTTTTAATTTATGTTATAATATGGAAGAGTTGTGCGACCAGTTCAGTATGACGAACTGATTTACCTCCCTTTATTTTAATTGGCTTCAATCGACTTACATTAAGGATCAGCCATTTTTAAACACAAAATATCAAAACGTAATTGTGAATGATTTTTTAAAAAGATACATCTAGCACATCTTCTGCTGGATGATCTTTCGTAATGTTTTGAATTTATACTAATTTCGACATGACACGTAAGTACGTAATAATGTTTTCACCTGAAATGCGTTGGTTTAAAAGATCACGAATTTACACATGTACTACATGAACATATTGTGTGGTTTAGTATCCGTTCGTTATGAATAGACAGACAACTTTTTTCCACCGCTCTTTTTCTTCGGTGTGAAGAAAGTAGCATGATAGCGTACCAAAAGGGGGTATTCTTGCAGAATTTGATCCGGATACTCGGGAGTTTTCGTCAATTATGGGTAGGGCTGGACCGGCAATCACCAGATTAAGCCGAGCGTTGTTCAAATGTTGAAACGCTAAATCGACACTTTAAATTTTTTTTTTTTTTTTTTTTGTATAAAAAGTGTACATTTTTAATTGGGGGTGGGGAGGGAGTGGGGGGTATTTTTCTATTTTTTTAACATTTGTTGCCAAAAAAAATTTGTAAATTTTCTTGAAAAAGAACTTTTCTGTACTTTCACCTAACAAAATCATTCATCTTTTCTTATATAAAAAAAGCAACTGTTTTAAAAAATATATAAATAAAATAAATAAATAAATAAATAAATAAAATAACGTTAATGCAATTTTTCTTTAAAAAAAACAAACAAAAATCTAAGTTTTCTGAAAAAAAACAACTCTTGTTGATAAAAATTTTCAAAAAGAAATAATAAAATAAATAAACAATACAAAATGCAACTTTTCTTGAATTTTTTTTTTATATATATGTACCCCCACAGCTTTGTGTAAAACGTCAGCGTTGTACACATAAACAGCAACATCATCATTTCGTGTGATTACTCTTTCCTGTGTCAATTTCTACGGATAGGCATTGGCGCTATAATGGTCAATGGAAGTAACGTTTTTTTTTGTTTTGTTTTTTGCTATCGGATTTTCATATTTACATTTATATTATATTTTTTATTTTGATTTTTTTTTTTTTTATTTAGAAAAATCAATAATTCAATATTTATGTATTTATTAATGCGTTTGGCTTATATTTTTCCTATACAATAAATAAATGTATTCCATCATCTGAAAAATGAAACTTATTTTTACTAGTTTTTCTTTTTTAACAACTGCATTGAAATTGTATTTCAAACGAACAAGAAAAAATAGGTTATCAAATAATCTGCTCGTTCGCTTATATTTAAATAAATATAACGTTAATTGGAGCCAACATGGACATACATAATAACGTTGATAGGGCCAAACACGGACTCAAACAATAACGAACTACACAGACGAGAGTTAATAAAATAAAATTAATTTTAACGTCTTCTTTTGACACTTACGTTGCTTAGATAATGTTGCTTAAAGGCCTTCGTACTTTTTTGAATAAAGGCGCAAATAATAAAGTTCACAGTCAATCAATTCAAATAATCAAATCAAAACGAATTTTTAGGCGTATTTTGAATTTCCGATTTTTATTATATTAAGAGTCATATATTCTGTTATATGAATATATTATTTATATTAGATATATTATATATATTATTTTAATATTGGAAACCTGTTATAAAAAATCTTTGTTTAAACTTCATATCGCGGAATACTGGAATTTAATATAATTTACAGCTTTTTTAAAATTAATTATTTTTTTTTTAGATTTCTGTTTTTTTTTTTTTTATTGTAATTCAAATAATTATATTACCAGAAAAAAATTATCAAGAAAAAGTGTTGATTTTTTTTAACATAATAATATTGATTATATCCAATTTTATTTACAATTTTAAGGTGAGTAATCCATGCGAGTATATCTATAAAAATGAAATTGTTTGTGTGTGTGTAGGGGGGGGGGTGTACATTTCCCTACTAAACTACTCTGTCCATTTTCAGTCTACAGATTTTTTATATAAGGGGTATTAGGATTTTTAATTTTTTCGGCCAGAAATTTGGCTTTCAGGCGGTCAAAGTTCAATGATTTGAACGTTGAAAACTCTACCAAACTCGCCAATTTTGGGTCTAAACATTTGAAATTTTACATAAAGGGTATTCAGAGATAGGGCAAGTTTTTAATCGCTTTGGGTCGAAAATTTGAGCTACAAATATATAAATCTATGTATGTATGTTTGCATATCTGCCTAAAACTTTCGACAGAGGCGACAGATTTTCACAAGATCAGTATCGTTTTTAAGCTCGACCCTTCAGACGACAAATATCGAAAAATTGGCTAAAAACATTAATTTCTTCATCCTCAACTGGACACTTTTCTACAGGGAGGGGTTGCTTTTTTCGCCGATATTTTCGAAAGTCATCCCCTTTTTTCGCTCGTCTAGCCTTTATTTAAACCTACGTCACATCCGGTTTGGCGGTGGTCGTAACAGATAGGACGTTACGTTTTTTTTTTGTTTTTTTTTCACGTTCTTTTCCTCCTTTGCGGTACGGGTTCGAGCCTGCCTTCCTACTACCACTTTTTTTTTTTTTTTTTTTTGCTCAACACACACCTCCAAACACCCAGGTAACGCCGGGCACCCATGCTAGTATATCTATAAAAGTGAAATTTTCTCTGTGTGTGTCTGCGTGTTTAAATTTTCCTACCAAACTACTCTGTCCATTTTCAGTCTACAGACTGGAGATTGGACATACGGGGTATTGAAATTTGGGAAAATCTTTTTAATCGGTTTTCGGCCAGAAATTTGGCTGTCAAGCGATCAAAGTTCAACGATTTGAACTTTGAAAACTCTACTAAACTCCTCTTCCAATTTTGGGTCTAAACACTTGAAATTTTAGATGTAGGTTACGTGGATATGGATTAATTTTTTTAATTTTATTTGAGCCTAAAACAATAAATGTTAAGGGGTCGAAATTGGGGTCAAAGTTAAAAAGATTTTGACCTGTGCGGTCTCTATCAAATTACTCAGCCAATTTTTTGTCTAAACATTTGAAATCTTATATAAAGTGTATTCAAACATAGGGTAAATATTTTAATCGGGATTTGGCGGAAATTTTTGCTGCCAAGGGGTCAAAGTTCAAAAGATTTGATCTTTGGGGTCTCTAGCAAACTATTCAGCCAATTTTGGGTTTAAATATCTGAAATTTTACATAAAGGCTATTCAGACATGCGCAAGCTTTCTAATCAGTCTTTGGCGAAATTTTGGCTGCCAAAAGGTCAAAGTTGAAAAAGTTGACCTTTGCAGACTCTACCAAACTCTTCCGCCAATTTTAGGTCTAAACACTTGAAATTTTAGATGTGGGTTACCTGGACATGAGTCAAACTTTTTAATATATATATATATATATACATATGCACATAAAGTTATGAACAGTACATAGGGCCC
This sequence comes from Euprymna scolopes, assembly GCF_053919585.1. Lineage (NCBI taxonomy): Eukaryota > Metazoa > Mollusca > Cephalopoda > Sepiida > Sepiolidae > Euprymna > Euprymna scolopes. Next base: position 94,533,317 of record NC_136506.1, read on the forward strand.
GAGCAAAGCTGGGCTTAACTGCTAGTATATATGTAAACACAGATATCACTAAAAACAAAAGCAATACAAATCTCCTCTAAACGTAAACGTGCCGTTATCTATGTGAACGTAGTGCGTACATAAAATGAAAAATGCGGCCATAAAAAATGGCTGCATTTAACCATCATAAGTTTAGTAACGACATATATTCTGTGTTTTACAATTACTATCATTACGAAAAATTTTAATAACAAATTTACAAATACACTGTAGCAGAAACGAATGGGACTTTTTTCTTCCTCGAATCAATACCTCTACCCTGTGCTATTTTGCCATATATTGGCCAATCAGGGGTACGGCGCATTGGTCCTTTCTATCCCCAAAGGAAATCGGCCAGCATCCGGTTGGAAGAAGAACAACTCGTCCTTATTGAGAGAGACACCAAACAGAACGGACCTCCTTTTCTTCTCTCTCTCTCCACCTCGGTGATTTCTAACGGTATCGCCGATTCCACAGGGAATAACTTCCGCGACACCACCAGGTAGCCGGAGTCCAGCTTTTGACAAGGAACATATTACATTCTCATTAATTAATCTTTGCTGTGTTACCTTTTATGAAGTTGTTGTGTTCGTCATTTCAGAGACTTGTATTGAATTGTTTATTTTCTTAGGGCGTGCCCTAAAAGCATACAAACCCTAAAACACCAGTTAATAAAACATTTAATGAACAAATTAAATAGTAATAAATATTAGAGTAGTCTCGTAAAAAAACGATTTTGTTTAAGTGCGAGAAAACAAATCTACCACTATCAAACAAATAATGCCACCCCTCTCTCCCCTTCTCTCTTTCTTCTCTCTTTCTTTTCTTTCCTTTTTCCTTCTTCCCCATTCCATCTCCCCCTACTCCCTTCCTTCCTTTCTTTCTTACGCTTCTCACTCCCTTCCCTCCCCTCCACCGTTCACTAGAATCCCAAGTAATGGTCAACAGATCCGGGTAAATCCTAACCTGTTCGCAGAGATAAACAGGAATTCTAAATTAAAACAAATAATAAAAAGGAATTTAAGACACACTTACCCTTGAAGTCTAAGACGAGCAGCGGGCACCAGACAGGCGAACCTCATACTTGTTTAAGATAACATCTACATACCTCTCACTTTAGGACCTAACACCTCAATCCCCTAACCCTACAAACTTTATTCCCTAACACCAACATGAAAATGAACGAATAAAGACACGGGTAAATAAGTAAATAAACAAATAGGAAAATAAATAAACAAATTCGCACCCAATCAACCCTGTTCTCCGCACAGCTGAACCTTCACACCCATGGCCCGCTTACAAAAAAAAAAGCTCTCTTTTGCTGAAAGTTAATTTCTGTTTTTCATTTTGAATTCCGCTTTCGAAAATAACCGTATGTTGCCTGAAGAGGTATCTAGTTACTAAATACTAGAAGATCGAAACATGCTCATGACTGTGTAGCAACAAATAACTGCTCATGTAAAGGCAAATTGAAATTGTAACCTGCTCTACTTCCGTATTGAGCACTCTTGTATTAACCTCGTTATATTTCACTGGTTGCCCTACTTCTGAAAAATAGCAACCTCAAATTATATATATATATATATATATATATATATATATATATATATATATTCTTCCCAACTCTCTCTCTCTCTCTCTCTCTTTCACTCTCTCTCTCTTTCTTTCTCTCTCTTAAAGGATATTTTTTATAATAAGAAACTGTTTGTCACGCTAATTCCTTCTTATAAAAACTTAAATTGTCATTTTTTTGGGGGGGCATTAAACAAAATGAGCCACATTAACGCGTGGCCGGGTACGGCTAGCATTATTTATCAAATAATACATTTTTCCGAGAAATTTCCTTACTCAACGTAGAAGCTAAGATCTTTTCCGGTGTTATTGCTAAAAGGATGTCAAAATTCATGCTAGACGATGGCTATGCCAATTCCTCAATGAAGAAGGCTAGAATTTCCCAGCTTCTCAGGCTCTATCGAACATACCACTGTTGTTGGGCATCATTAAAACGGCTAAAAATAATTATTCTGTCGACCTTCATGTCATTTATCTACTTAGAAAATGCATATGGCTCAGTAAGACACTGATTAATTGAGAAAGAAATTGATTTTTTTTTTATTCTGGAAGATATTAGAAATTTTATATTAACGTATTTCAAATGTACATATGAAAGTTTTTCTAATTATAAATATCCAACTAACTGGCAAAATTGGTAATATGGCGTGTAATCTTTCCACTACTATTTATGTATGGAGATGATATTGCGTGGTGCCGAAAACAATACCAATAAGAAAAAGATTCCTTCCTTTAACCTTAGTTGCAGGATCCAGTTCACACGTGGAAACAAATAATTACCCGCTTACCGAAACCAAAACATTTTACCTTGCAGCCTCGTTCCCCACCGCTTGAGCTATTAGGAAATAGATGAGAGATTTAGAAATTAAACTATTACAAGCTATGAGTGAATTTGCGCATTCGCAAAAGTAATAGAAATATGTCGGAAAGTTGAAATGAACATTTTGGCATTTAAACTTGCCGATATAGATATGTACACGTTATTTGTCTATTATACTCATTATAAATCATCATTGTCCATTATACTCATTATAAATCATCATTGTCCATTATACTCATTATAAATCATCATTGTCTATTATACTCATTATAAATCATCATTGTCCATTATACTCATTATAAATCATCATTGTCCATTATACTCATTATAAATCATCATTGTCCATTATACTCATTATAAATCATCATTGTCTATTATACTCATTATAAATCATCATTGTCCATTATACTCATTATAAATCATCATTGTCTATTATACTCATTATAAATCATCATTGTCTATTATACTCATTATAAATCATCATTGTCCATTATACTCATTATAAATCATCATTGTCCATTATACTCATTATAAATCATCATTGTCTATTATACTCATTATAAATCATCATTGTCTATTATACTCATTATAAATCATCATTGTCCATTATACTCATTATAAATCATCATTGTCTATTATACTCATTATAAATCATCATTGTCTATTATACTCAGTATAAATCATCATTGTCCATTATACTCATTATAAATCATCATTGTCCATTATACTCATTATAAATCATCATTGTCCATTATACTCATTATAAATCATCATTGTCTATTATACTCATTATAAATCATCATTGTCTATTATACTCATTATAAATCATCATTGTCTATTATACTCATTATAAATCATCATTGTCCATTATACTCATTATAAATCATCATTGTCTATTATACTCATTATAAATCATCATTGTCTATTATACTCATTATAAATAATCATTGTCTATTATACTCATTATAAATCATCATTGTCTATTATACTCATTATAAATCATCATTGTCTATTATACTCATTATAAATCATCATTGTCTATTATACTCATTATAAATCATCATTGTCCATTATACTCATTATAAATCATCATTGTCTATTATACTCATTATAAATCATCATTGTCTATTATACTCATTATAAATAATCATTGTCTATTATACTCATTATAAATCATCATTGTCTATTATACTCATTATAAATCATCATTGTCTATTATACTCATTATAAATAATCATTGTCTATTATACTCATTATTAATCATCATTGTCTATTATACTCATTATAAATCATCATTGTCCATTATACTCATTATAAATCATCATTGTCTATTATACTCATTATAAATCATCATTGTCCATTATACTCATTATAAATCATCATTGTCTATTATACTCATTATAAATCATCATTGTCTATTATACTCATTATAAATCATCATTGTCTATTATACTCATTATAAATCATCATTGTCTATTATACTCATTATAAATCATCATTGTCTATTATACTCATTATAAATAATCATTGTCTATTATACTCATTATAAATCATCATTGTCCATTATACTCATTATAAATCATCATTGTCTATTATACTCATTATAAATCATCATGGTCTATTATACTCATTATAAATCATCATTGTCCATTATACTCATTATAAATCATCATTGTCTATTATACTCATTATAAATCATCATTGTCTATTATACTCATTATAAATCATCATTGTCCATTATACTCATTATAAATCATCATTGTCCATTATACTCATTATAAATCATCATTGTCCATTATACTCATTATAAATCATCATTGTCCATTATACTCATTATAAATAATCATTGTCTATTATACTCATTATAAATCATCATTGTCTATTATACTCATTATAAATCATCATTGTCTATTACACTCATTATAAATCATCATTGTCCATTATACTCATTATAAATCATCATTGTCCATTATACTCATTATAAATCATCATTGTCCATTATACTCATTATAAATCATCATTGTCTATTATACTCATTATAAATCATCATTGTCTATTATACTCAGTATAAATCATCATTGTCCATTATACTCATTATAAATCATCATTGTCTATTATTATAAATCATCATTGTCTATTATACTCAGTATAAATCATCATTGTCCATTATACTCATTATAAATCATCATTGTCCATTATACTCATTATAAATCATCATTGTCCATTATACTCATTATAAATCATCATTGTCTATTATACTCATTATAAATCATCATTGTCTATTATACTCATTATAAATCATCATTGTCCATTATACTCATTATAAATCATCATTGTCCATTATACTCATTATAAATCATCATTGTCTATTATACTCATTATAAATCATCATTGTCTATTATACTCAGTATAAATCATCATTGTCCATTATACTCATTATAAATCATCATTGTCTATTATTATAAATCATCATTGTCCATTATACTCATTATAAATCATCATTGTCTATTATACTCATTATAAATCATCATTGTCTATTATACTCATTATAAATCATCATTGTCCATTATACTCATTATAAATCATCATTGTCCATTATACTCATTATAAATCATCATTGTCTATTATACTCATTATAAATCATCATTGTCCATTATACTCATTATAAATCATCATTGTCTATTATACTCATTATAAATCATCATTGTCTATTATACTCATTATAAATCATCATTGTCCATTATACTCATTATAAATCATCATTGTCTATTATACTCATTATAAATCATCCTACGTGTACGATTACTAATTCTTGTTCCGTTCAATGTTATGTGACCAGTAGTTTAAGAGGTTATCGGTTAAATATTTTCACACAGGCACACACATACATACATAGTTAATTGTTGGCAAAAAATTCCAACAATATTTCTCTTCCAAACAATATCTATTTTTATCAAATACTTTTCAATTCACTTGATGCCATCGATAAAGGAATGTTTCTGTTTTGTCATTCAATCCGAAACAATTATTTTCTCTGGTCTATTTATTTCATCTGGACTTCTAATCTGCGTCTCCCCTTAGTAAAAATGGATATCATATTTCTCTGCATTAAAAAAGGTGTGGGGGTAACCATTGGTTATTGTTCAGAGGAAATGTAATTCCTACCTTTTTATAAACCCTTCTTTGAGGCGTCCTTTCGCCGGTGATAACATCGTGTATAGCTTCAGCGCTCATTTCGTCGGAGGAAATCTCTTGTGGCTATGACTGGTGGAAACAAATAAAGCACAATCAATCGTTGTTAATTGCAAGTAACACAAACGATTATGATAACGGCGACATGTTTTATATCCTTCTTTAATCTTACCGGGTGATGAGAAAAAAGTGTGTGTGTGTGTGTGTGTGTGTGTGTGTGCGTGTGTGTGTGTGTGTTTGTACGTGTGAGTGAGATAAAGAAAGAGAGGGGAATTGAGATAGCTTTTCTATCACTACATATTTTGACAGAGAGAGAGAGAGAGAGAGCGAGAGAGCGAGAGCGTGTGTGTATGTGTGTGTGTGTGTGTGAGAGAGAGAGAGAGAGGGGGCGAGAGGGGGGGGGAGATAAGGATAGCTTATAATCTATCATTACATATTTTGACAGATCTCCTCTTCGGTCTTCCAAAAATGAAAATTCCTCGGTGATGTCATATGACTCGTATTATTCTATAAGGAAAAAAAAAAAAAAAAAGAAACATGTAAATCTCCAGCAGCCGTGATAAAGTTACGTTTGCAGATTATGGACGATTAGCAGGACCCGGTAACCGGCGTTGCCGGGTGGGAGCCTTCCCCTCCCCCTTAACAGAAAAGTAAACTGCAGTTGTTAAGGTGGTGGCCGTTGCCGTCCCTGAACAATTGCGGACACTGGTGGCCATGGCCGAAATGCAATAATCTGGCTTTCATTGCAGGTACTGCTTGAATCTAAGAAAAGGGAATGCGTAAATCAGTAGTAATTAATAAAATTACGAAAAATGGTCCATCAGAATAATAATAGAAAGTAAAAACAGAATAGTATTAAATTAATTTCTAGTTTGACGTCGTCTTATATTAACGTAAACAAACAATTACTTTTTTTCACTTCACTTCCTTGAATATTGTCATGTTAAGAACGGCTTTCGGAATAGACACCCCTAACATCCCCATATTTAGGACGGCTGTCAGAGTAGACAATCGCCTTTCCTTTGAGTAAGGTAGGGGAAATAATACTCCCAAATTTTACCGTTGTAATCGTTGTTAGCATCTCAACCTGCAAATGAAAAAAAAAGAGGTTGCAGTGTCGGTAGTAGAGAAGTAAAAGTGTTTATCGCGTGTGTGTGCTGGCAGCTAGTGATCTCTGAAAGTACTTGTCTCCGCAAAATTAGAATAGGATGTTCTTAATTATAGCGGTGGAACTAATGTAAAAAAATACCCCCACCTATAAAAAAAAAAGTTTTTTTTTTCCAAATCTAATGTGAACTGTATTTTCCCCCACATCAAAAACGAACCTTGTGTCTATGTTTGTCCTCTGCCATTAAGTAACTATTATTTTTATTACTATTATTGATTTTTGGCAATAAGTATTTAAATTATAAGAAATCGAATTTCAGTTCGGCAAATAGACTGTCAAGTTGTATAAACTTGAAAGAAAAATAATTACACGCACATACACACATATACACACGCGCACACACATACACATGCGCACACACACTCGCGCGCCCACCCATTGGCACGCACACACATGCACACACGCACACACTCGCGCACGCACACACTCTCGCACACACACACACACACACGTGGACGCCCGCACACACACACACACATACAGACGCGCACACACATACACACACGCAAACACTCGTGCGCATACACGCTCATATGCGCACACACACACTAACCCACACACAAAACACACACAGACAAACTCACGTGCGCAAATTCAAACACACACAAACAAAAACAAAACCCACACATACTCGCGCGCAAACGCACACGCACACATACACGCGCTCACAAACGCAAACACACACAAACAAATACACACACACATATACACACAGGTGATAAGAAAAAAACACTGTAGTATAAAAAACAGTCATACGCACACACACAGGGGTATTAAAAGAACACTGTTGAATTAAAAACACACACGGCATTAAAACACACTGTCGTGTTAAAATACCCGCACACACGGTGATTAAAAAAACACAGGCGTATTAAAACACACACACACACACACACAGACAACCGGGTATTAAAAACATTGTTGCATTATTACACACACACAAACACCCAAAGAAAAGCACACAAATACACACACAAACAACGAAACACACACAAAGAAAAACACACACACAAACAACGAAATACATACACACACGAACACACACGCACACAAAGAAAAGCACACACACACATGAACACACAAACACACACATACGGTTAAAAACAAAAATATTGTAAAAACATAAATAATAATATACAAAACTTTATTCATTGGACGAATTGAATGAGTGCATCCACAAATAACTAAAAAAGAAACGAACGAAAGGATGTTTAAGGAAGTCGGTTGATCGTCTCATCATTTATGATTCTAAAAGCAAACATCAGAGAAAAGAAACTTAGAGTAGCGTAGTAAGAAATTAGTTTATTTATTTCATTTAATAATTGTGGACGCTTCACTACAACAGAAAAATGGAAAGAAAAGGAATTGGTTCTTTTTGACAGCTCATTTGGAAGCCAACATTGATAAAAGAAATCTAATCTCGTTTAGTAAGAGATTAGTTCCATCGTGCAGAGTGAGCGGTCATATTTTTGAAGGTTTGACGTGTTCGTTTTTTGTAAGAATGTGAGTAGTCCAAAATAGAATTTTATGAGAATAGCAAAAAATCTTAGTGGGGAGAAATCATTATTTTCGAATATGGAAGTGTGAAGGTAGTTGTATGTGTATGAGTCTGCATTTCACTTAATAAGGGTGTCAGGGCAATATAGTCATACTGGTTATGTAATTACCCGGTCTCAACTGGTAGTGATGTGAGTACTTTTGATTTAGAGGGGAAAATACGAACTACTTTATCTAAGCACCTCAGCGATATTGATGATGGCGCCCATAGGAAGATTTTACATATACCGAATAAATGTATGTAACGGCGTTCAAAAGTTACATAAGATGTGGGTAATATGACATTTCTGAATTTTGGATATGAGGACTGGTTAATCATATTATTATTCATCGCACTGCTGTTCTCATCTTGAGTGTGATTTTCACAACGTTTCGGTCGATGTAACCTTCGACCTTCTTCATGTATATCTTGTCGAACTCGGGAATGTTTCAGTCAAACTCAGGAATTTGGACGGAATTTCAAGCAGAACCCTTAATTTACTTCACGAGGGTAGCATGCTCTTGTTCCGTCAGCCATTACTGAATAAAGGTCCTGTCATGTATTCTTTTGGTCGCCCACACTGAGGATTGAACCTTCAAACTTCAGAAGAACATCACTTTTACAATTGATTTTTCCCAGTACTCTAACCACTGCGCCACGGGTCCTAGTGGACAATTCTAGTACGGATTTTAGGAGCCTTTAACCCATTTTTATTTCTAGCTGTAAATATCGACAAGATACACCTGAAGAAGGTCGGAGGTTACATCGACCGAAACGTTGTGAAAATCACACTCAAGATGATAACAGCAGTGCGATGAATAATAATATGATTAACCAATCCTCATCTCCAAAATTCAGTATGAGAACAGTAATCCGATGAATACTGTTTAGACATAACAAATTTGTGTGTGGCATGTTATTACAAACCTATGGTAATTTGGTCCAGAGGGGAATTACTGCAATCAAAATATTATATATACTATATAACAATTGTTGGTTAGAGCGTCATCTGGCTTTTTTGGTTGCTAGTTCGATTCGCTCCATTCGATCCCTAGATTCTTTTAAATTAGTTCCATCGGTCAATGTCAAGATTCTTTCCAACTCGAAAAAAAATCTTTACATAACGACTTTTATAGGTTTTCGGGGGTGCTGAAAACGAATATAACATTTTTAAGGTGATTGTTAAGGTGGAAAGTAAATAAAATTCTATCAAAAAAGCTTTCTGGCAGACCAAAAATCTTCCCCACCCCCCAAAATAATTATCACTAGGTGGCCAGAAAGTGGGTGCTTATTTTACGTTAAATTTATATAGTAAAACTGATCCCCACTTTTTGCAAAAGTAATTTCTTCATATCATGAAAACTATTTCTCTGCACAACTTGTTAATGTTATATTCAATTTCAGCACCCCCGAGAACCTAAAGAAAGTCGTGATTGTAAAGTTTTTTGGGTTTTTTTTTTTAGTTGGAAAGAATTTTTACATTGACCGTCCCAACTATGAAAAATATGCAATTATGTGTACGAGTTCATTTTTTTTCTCCCTGGAACACGGTTGTCGTACATGTGAAACATCTAATATGCTTTGAAGCTGGTTCGTCTACAGTTTCCTACTTGCGTTTCTTTCTATTCAAACATGTCAGACTTGATTTGTTGAAACCCCCAACAATTACTTTCTTTCCACAGTCACTCACCTATGAAGCACAGACGTGAAAACGAAAACGAAACAGTCAAAATGAGTATGTGATACGGCAATATAGTTGTCCTATTTTCTTTCTTGACCTTCAGGACAAGAAAGAAAATAGGACAACTATATTGCCCTGACACCCTTATTAAGTGAAATGCAGACTCATACACATACAATTACCTTCACCTCCATATTCGAAAATGGTACGAAAGCGTGAACGCAATATTATGGTAAAAGAATATGCTAGCAAAGAGAATTTTTTTGTTTTTACATGCAAATAAAAATGTTTTAAAATTGGGTTTAAGTAGGAGCCCCCCCCCCAGTAAGAAAGGGTGAATGCGGTATTATGGTAAAAGATGATGCTAGCTAAGAGAAAGCTTTTGTTTTTACATGCAAATAAAGAATGCTTCAAAATTGGGTTTAAATAGGAGCCCCCCCCAGTACGAAAGGGTGAATGCGGTATTATGGTAAAAGAAGATGCTAGCTAAGAGAAATTTTTTGTTTAAGTTCTAAAAAGACGAGATTGACAAACCAACATCACCATTCGCGCCCCCCTTTTTTGAGTTGGCCTTGTGCCTAAATTTTTTGTTCATTGTTTTTTTGCGTTTTTTATATTTTAACCTGATGAAAAAGTTTGGTATCTCAAAGTGTAGTATCTGTTCTGATGCTACACTACACTTTTTTTAGTCTCGGTTAGTGGAGGAGAAATCCTTCATGACTGATGCAGTTGTTTTTAATTTTTGCTACTAACCAGAGTGCCTCTTTTTGCGGAGCTGGTTTCCCCTCCACATTAAAAACCGACCTTGTGTCTAACTCTCCCCTCGTGAGGAAGCAAGTAAACAAACAAAAACTGTAACGTTATCCGGGAACCAACAGACATGTCCAGTTTCAGTTGCAAAGAAGACCAAAACAAAGAATAGGAAATAACTCTAACTCGCTTGTTCTTTATAGCAACCACATTTATTTCCTCATTCTTCCTTTACCGATGTGACGTCCTTCATATGATCGTCTTCTCGAGCATCCTTCATACCCCACACTTGATTGCGAACATTATCCACGTCTCTCCCGAAATCTCGAACGTTACCTCGTTCTGTGCCCAACATCTATTTCTATAGCCTTTTTTTCTTTACTGGTGACATCATTTCGCATGCATTTACATCCACGAATCCACATTATGTTGCAATATGACCACATGCTACTCTGCTCGACAACAAACACCGACGCTAACATTGATCCTGTGGGCTTCTTCTCCTTCGTCTTCTCTTTTTGCCATATCGGCAACATGGTGGCTATCGAGTGGGGAGGGAGGCGAACGGATTCACAAGTATTAAAAAAAAAATAACAAAAAAATGCAAACTCCGACACATTCAGTAAGTATCATTTGCACTCTGGATGTATGTGTGACACCATCGGCAGCTACATAGATACATAGTCCTCAGCCAAAGCTTTGTTTATCAGTTGACGTCCGCTTATCTCAATCTGCTTCGAGATACAAACTGCGTTCTACTGTGTCTAACTTAAAACTATCGTCAACCGTCGCAAACCCAAAACTGTTCCCAACTGTCCTTAACTGTCGTACAATATCACAAAACCATATATTGACTTCTATATCCGGTCCTTTATTCCAGTCATCTGCCGCACCTTGATTAACAATCCTATGTCAGCTTCCTTTTGTGTGCGTTTGTGAACAACTTCGTCTCCACTCCTTTGCTGTTACACTTGTTTGCTCTTTTTGTTATATTTTCCGTTTTTTTTTACACGGTGGTCACCACTTATCAAGGCCCGGAAGCCACTCAGGGATAAGGGTTAATTCCAAGTACAATACGTTAGTGTGGAGATTTGATGAAGTGTTTACTTAAGGGGGCAGTTCATTAGGAATTTGTTTACGTTGGACTTGAACACATCCAAGTTGTAGTCAAGTGGGAAGCAGGCAGGTGGAACAGAGTTCCACAGGCGTGCAGTTCTAAGAAAGAAGCTTTGTTCATGGAATCCACGTTTTGATTTAGGCACAGATAAAGTGTGGGGGAAATTTTTCACAGTGGATTCAGCTAGACGGGTGTTTTTCGTGAAAGATTGGCGAGGGGGGACCAGAGATTGGAGTTCAGGCGAGCACCTGCCATGGAAATAACGATAAAACAAGGATAGGCTCGCAACGTCTCTTCTGTGGGAGGGAAGTTGCAGGGTAGAGAAAAGGGCATCCCCCACTAAGCCACGAAGTCTATTTTGTACTCTGTCAAGGCAGGATAAGCTGTTTTTAGCAGCTCCTGTCCAGATATGGCAGCAGTATTCCATCCTTGGACGTACTTGGCTTTTATTTTTTAAATTTTTAATATTGTGGGAGAACGTCGATAATATCACGACTAGCACACATAATGAAAAAAAACGACAAAGAAAACAAAACAACACAAACTGAAAAAATAGATTCGAACCTAAACAAAGAGAAAAGAAAAAGACAAAAAAAGACAGCACAAATAGATAAAAATAATACCAGCAAAATAGCACAATTAGAAAAGGTACAAAATAGCACACTTCGAGAAGGTACGAAATCGCACATTTAGAAAAAGGTACAAAATGGTGCAATTAGAAAAGGTACGCAATAGCACAATTAGAAAACGGTACAAGATAGTACAATTAGAAAAGGTAGAAAATAGAAAAATTAGAAAAAGGTACAAAATATCACAATTAGAAAAAGGCACAAAATAGCACAAATGAATAAAAAAAATCATAAAAATTGCACAAATAGCAAAAGAATTACACGAAATAACAGCAATAGAAAATATTTGATGTAGCACAAATAGAAAAACGCACAAAATATCACAAATAAATAATAAATAAAAATATTAAAAAAATGATACGAAATAGCACAGATAGAAAATGCATAAATTAGCATGAATAAAAAAAACATCAAAATAGTATAAATATCAATGAAATGGCACAAAATATTGCAAATAAAGAAAGACACAAAGTTAGATAAACAAGAACGAAAATAGAAAAAGACACAAAATAGCATATATGAGCAAAATTAAAACCACAAATCAATACAAATAGAAAAACTCACAAAATAGCACAAAAAATAAAACAATAAAACTAGCATAAATAACCAAAAACAAAAAAATGACACAAAAGTAAGCATAAAGAGAAACAAATTCAAATAGCGCAATTAAACAAAAACAAAACCGCAAATCAGCACAAAGAAAAAGACACAATATAGTAAAAATGAGTCAAATCAATAAAAATAACACAGATAACAGCGAGAAAACGACACGAAACAGACTTGAAATAGCATATTTTAACTGGACGGGGAAGGGGGTAGTATAAGATTTGGTTAAAGTTTAGTGGAACAGTAATTCTTGCCACTAACTTTCTCCCTCCATTCACGCATGAGTTTATGGGATATGATATCATCCTCGGAGGGGAGGGGGTTCCAATGTGCATCGTTGTCAAAGTGAGTTTGTTAATGATAGATGCAATAGTTACAGGCCAGTTATTGCTGCAAACACCGATGATGTCAGGCGCATTAAAACAGGATGTTCGAAGAAAAATGCCAGTGGGTTGGCTGACTCAAAGAATGGTGCAGCATCTAATATAAGCTGCAGCTTGCAGCTGCATCAGCTGTGATTCTGTAATGTAGTCATACACACTCACACACACACACTTACATACACATATAAGAAATAACACACACATATATAAGAAATAACAGATAACACATACACCCACTCACATAAACACTTACACATACACACTTACACACACATATATACGAAATAACACACACACACACACACACATATATATATATATAAGAAATAACAGATAACACATACACTCACATACACACTTACACACACACACACACATATATAAGAAATAACACCCACACATTAATGTTTGTACGATTATTTGGAATCTTAAGCGGACAAATCAGAACATTTGGGGGTATCGGAATCGGAAAATTCTGTGCCAATTTTCTGATACCAAAAACGATTCTTTTAATTGTTTCATTTTTGTTCATGTTTAAAAGTTTATTTTCCATTACCGTCACTAATGATACAATGATAAATATTGATTTTTAACTATCAGTAAAACTAAAATTTATAGATTAAATATATCCACACATTACACGGTTATTTACGGTAGTTCAACAACCCCCTCACAAAACCCTACACTTATATATTTAGATATTTGAAAAGAATCAGAATTGGAATCAGTAATTGTACCGGAATCGGAAATTTAAAACGGAATCTGTAACTATTGGAATCGGAGAAAAATATTAGCATCGTCTCATCACTATCTCACACACACACACACACACACACACACACACACACACACACACACACACACACACACACACACACTCATATATATATATATATATATATATATATATATATATACATATATATATACATATATATATACATATATATATATATATTCATGTTTGAGGTGTTCAAAAGTTAGAACTAATGAAGACAACTAGGTTGTTACATAGTGCTCAATAAAAAGAGCAAAATATTTTTATTATTTGTGGTCAAAGAGACTTCATCAGGCGACCTGGAACCTCTCGACGCCAATAAATAAATAAATAAATAAATAAATAAATAAAATAAAAGAAAAAAATTACAGTTAAATTTACCAAAACGATCCAAGATGGCAAAACTAAAGTATATTATAAACATTGAACAGTTAATATTTATAAAGTAATCTCAACCAGATGCAAAAGATCAATAAAACCAAATAGGAAATAGAGTTTATAATAAGAACAAGTAGTTAATAAAACATGTTAAAAAACACTTTGAAAATGAGATCTATATATATATATATATATATATATATATATATATATATATATATATATATATATATAATATAATATAAAGCTGAACATCTGTGTGTGTGTGTGTGTGTGTGTGTGTGTGTGTGTGTGTGTGTGTGTGTGTGTGTGGTCACCAATAGGCTCCTATATGGTTGACTATTTAAAAAAAAAACTGATTACATATAATGATAGATGTATCGAGGATCAGAAATGGGTATGTTTGATCTGGCAGAACAGTGGTTCATAAAAATTGTGGGGTCTGCGTTCGCGCCTGGCCCCCAAAGTATGGAAATAAAAAATGAAGAAAATAAACGTTTACAAGGGTTTTTGATATAGATGTACATAAGAATACTTTGATAAGTGTGTTTCAACTTAAATAGGGATGGTATAATTAAATTGTGGGGGTCTGCGTTCGCGCCTGAACTCCATGGAAATATGGCATAAACTTTAACAAAGAATAACCATTCTTATTTGCGTAAGTATGCTTTGATAATTATGTTTCAGTTTGAAGAAATATGGTATAATAAAATTATTGGGTGTTCGTTCGCGCCTGACCCCCATAGAATGTAAATATGTCACAAAGTTTAACAAGGTTTTTTTTTTTCATGGGTGAGGGTCCACAATAACACCTTAACTTTAATATTAATTCACGTTAGCTTTTATTTATTTTTTTGAGTTGAATCATATTGTGTCGAATAAATTCACCTCATAAATTCACGTTCTTATTAAAGTGAAAGCCAAAAAAAAAGTCGCAACTTTTGACAACTCTCGACACAAATTTTGCATAACTCTATTTTTTCCTTCTCCACTTGCACATGGCACTCTTTCGAAAATAGATAAATAGATAAATAATAAAAAAAAATAAGAAGGAAAAATCCTGTTCACGTGATTACGTGTCTTTTTAAAAACATTTACATAACCTTTTTATTTTTATTTATATATCTGTTTAAGCTTTTTTATTAATGTACTAGAAGGAATTCAGTTGATTACAACCCTTTCTGCGTGTTCTTTACAATAGTGCAACCCTAAATTCGACGGCGCAATACTACACTGTTCATTATTGTAAAACTGAAACGAAGCTGTTCTGCTTGAAAAGGGCGCCATTTTCTTCTTATTCATATTTATATCGATTCTTCGCTTTAAAAAACTAAAGTAATTACGTGTTTACTTTTTTAATATCCCATTTTGCTGTTTCGGATTATTTTACTAAAGTAAGTAAAGCTTCATTATTTTTCCAAACTGTTTTTGTTTCTTTCCATATTTCGTCGATATTATTTAGTAAGAAGGTTTAGCAAGAAAAGCCAACAAACGACTACCCGAAAAAAATGAATATACAAGAAATAAATGTAACCATAGTCAATAAAAGTTCAGTTTATGTTTTTTTTTGTTTTGAAATAGTTTGTAATGCTCTTTACTTGAAATAATTTCAGCGAACCGAAATTAATACGAAATTTGAGGCGATAACTACTTAAATGAATTTTTATATAAACTACACATGACATAATCGAATATTCCTCAAGCACAAAATAACGGAAAACATTAAAATATGTTTATAAATATTCCTTACGTTGACGGAATTCTGTTAAATTATTAACACAGAATGCTCAGGTGTCCCTCCTTCAAATTGAAAACGGGACTCTCCATTTCAAAGTCGCTACCGTTTTGATTTTTTTTAACCGGTTCGTGAATTAAAAAAAAATTTTTTACAAACTACTTAAAAATACAAACCAATGAACTTTTCTACCATAAAAATAACTTTTATTTACTATGGTAACATTTATTTCTTTTATATATATATATATATATATATATATATATATATATATATATATATATATATATATATATATATATATATATATATATATATATATATATATATTCTCTTTGTAAGGAAACATCATTGTGTTGATCATTCTTAGCTACGAATGGAAACAAAGTTGATATAAAAAATATATTTTCGCGAAAATATTATATATATATATATATATATATATATATATATATATATATAGTAAGTTATTAAATATATATGGCAATTAAGCTACACAGAATATTCCGCGTTTCATCCACGCTTTATAAGCCTGCTGAACCCTAGCGTGGATGAAACGCGGAATATTCTGTGTAGCTTAATTGCCATATATATTTTATAACTTACTACCTAGCTCTATCTACGTATTGAGCACTGTTGAAGTAAATACTTCGGGTTTACGTATAAATCTATACTTTCGTATATTTATTTATGTGATTAAATAGTAGTAGTCATATATATATATATATATATATATATATATATATATATATATATATATATATATATATATATATACTAGCAAAAGTACTCGTCGTTGACTGGGTTCAAAAACAGCCTACAGAAAATGGACTCTGATTTATGAAAGTATGATACGTTATGAAAAGGAAGGGGTGTAAAGATATAGCTTCGAATTTGGGGGTATCAAAACCAAAGCAAAATATGATGAAAGTAAAAATAAAATAGATAAACCCCATAATTTATTATACCATACCTGTTCACACTGAAACACTTATCACAGTATTCTGTGGATCTACATTAAAAATCCTTGTTAAACATTGTGACATATTTCCATTCTGTGGAGGTCAGCTGCGAATGAACAACCCATAATTTTATTATGCCATCCCTATTTAAGTTAAAACATACTTATCTAAGTATTATTATGTACATCTATATCAAAAACACTTGTAAACTTTTCTTTTAATTTTTAAATTTTTCATTTCCATACTTTGTGGACCAGGCGCGTACGCAGACCCCACAATTTTAATGAATCATCATTATGCCAGATCAAACATACCCATTCCTGTGTCTCGATACATCTTCTATCATTATATGTGATCAGTTTTCTATAATAGTCAACCATATAGGAGCCTGTTCGTGACCAGACAAACACACAGACGTTCAGCTTTATATTATAGATATATATGAAGAGAGTTTAAAGAAGTCAGATAAATTCGTTATATAGGAACTTATCAGAATATAAATTGATGCCAGGATATATGAAGCTTTTGTTGTTATTTTTAATTATTAATAAAATCATATCAGGATGTATAAAGGCTTTTATTTTAAAAACATTTTTATTTTTTTTAATTATTATTATTATTATTTATTTATTTATTTATTTTTGCTGCCCAATTTTATTCTGTTGAACAATTTAAAATTAAATATTTGGTTTATTTTTCAGCTTTAAAAAATATGTATTATGTTTTCTTTGTCTAAATGAAAAACTAGCTATTTTATTTTTCCTGATAAAGATAAATTACTGAATTATAGGAATGAATTATGTATTAACCATGAATAAATATAGTAATAACACCATGAATATCCAATAACCTTCTGTAAGGAAAATTTAATAAACATATTTACTAGCATGACATGATAATTAAAACATTCTTGGAAAGTATCTATATAATATTCTCCCTGTTTCTTCCTTGGTTATTCTGCATGTTACTCTTATAACCCCAAACTGTAACAGAGCCGCTGACGATGATTGCAAAAGAAGCTTCATAAAGATATGCAAATGATCAAGTGACATCACAGCAAAAGTGTTCGGAGAAGGGGGGCAAGATGTGACGAGAAAAACACATGTTCGAGAGACGTGGGTAATGTAACGTCACAGCCGAGACTAAAAGTCACCCGCGACCGGAGAAGGAGAAATGAACTGTTTAAGCATTTAGAAAAAAAATGTATTGTTGGAAATATTAGATATAAAGGCTTTTTTGTTAAAAAAAAAGTGAGTCGTTTCTTTCGTGTTCTGTTTCTTTGATATAATGACTACACTACAAAACTTCTCTCCTGCCATGCAACAGAACCCACGTGGACCTTTGACTCAGGGGTCGACTAAGACGAGGAAACAGACAATCCATCATGACTACTGCCGACCCCTAACTCCAACCCATATAAATGAACTCTTTTCTCCTCCAACAGGACGGCCTAACTTTTTATCCCCGTCCGAACACATGGACTCATTCCACTACTAACCCGTTCTACAATTTTACTGACGAAGATAATCAATACAGCTGTTGTTAAATCTTAGAATGAGACTTTGTCATTCTCTTCTACAAATAAGATAACTAGCAGGGAAACCCGATGTTGGCCGGGAGTGAATGATGATCACTAAATGTTTCACACTCCCATGTTGTCATTGAAATCGGTGCAATCACCCATTTTTCAATCAAATCGATTAATTGTCTGCACTATTAGGAAGACCCGTCACAGTGCATCGAGAGGAAGTTTCACATGCCTCCCCGCAATGACTTAGTCCACAATACATTTTACTCTACATTGCACTGTAGAGAATCTACTATTGATTTTATAAAATTATTACATTTATATATAATGGCTTGCATTAAAGTTTAAACTGCAAAAGTCAGGTATCATACTCTTAATGTGCTCTAAACAGAAACATTCATTTCGAAAGCGCCCCTGTCATATCAAAGAACTTACTGTTAATTTTATATGCCTGGCCTTACTGCTTGTGCGGTGATAATAGCTTGAACTTAAGTTTAAAATGAAAAAGTCAATATCATGGTGATAAATAGAAACTTTGATCAAAATCGCTTGTTCCTTCTTTCATCGGATTATTTCGATTATCGACTATCGATACTTATCGAAGACATTTCGATACAAAACCTACTAAGAACACTGTTAGATATGTATATTATCTTGAAATCTGTGAAATTTCATAAAAATCGGCATAGTCGTTTTCGAATCCACAAGGAACGAACTCTCACATGCGCCCACACAGTCAAATCTATTTTGTACTAGATGTACCTGGCGTTGCCCGATATTAAACATAAGTTGAATTCTTTAAAAAATGAAAATGAAAGAAAAAAGAAACTGAGACATGGTTATGCGAGTATTATGCTTTTCTAAACTGCTCACATCTTGTAAGTAAAAATATATACTTTAACTGAGATAGAAACTGAAACCTAAAGACAGTGAATCATGTACGATAACCATTAGGCCAACTTGACACGTCCTTTAAAAAATGTTTTCATACCTACTTTTTCTTTACATAATCTGAACGATTCGCACATGCGCAGTCGTGAAACAGTTGGCAAACAGCTAGAAATTTGATGACTCCGACATACCAATTTTTCAGTTTTTAACACTTTGAGTCATTGAGTATATAGGTTGAGAAGTGTCCTCACACACGCACACACATTCTCACTTTATAATTTTATATATATATATATATATATATATATATATATATATATATATATATATATATACTAGCAGACCAAGTTATTCTTAACATAATGAATCTGTCATGTTAACGATTCATGAATGCACATTCGTGAAACAGTTGACAAACGGATAAAAATTTGACGACACTTACGAACCATTTTTTAAATTTTACCCCTTAGCAGTTCTTTTTGCCAGATGAAAACCGATCAAAAAGTTTTCCACATGTCTGAATATCCTATATACACTATTTCAACTCTGGAGATCAAAAATTCGTTGAGTATATAGGTTGAGAAGTGTCCACACACGCACATTCTCACTTTTATAGATATATAGGTAGATAATAGTAGATAGATATCAATGTGTACATTGGAGAAGCATAATTATTGGGGGGGGGGGTCAGTCATTTTTTATGAAGGTCGTACGCTAGTAAAGGGACGGAATAAAAACATATCTACCAAGCTTTTTGATGGTTGCAATCGAAATAACAAAATCGAAATAGAAGGAATTCGAAGATTAAATGAAGTTTTTATTTTTTTTCTGAGGTTTTAGGATCCACGTGAGCGAAAGTAAAGCCATTGAATAGGAGAGGGTTGGGGTTAGTATGTGCTGTGCGCAAAATGGATGAAGGCTTTTGTGCACTGTGATGGAGTGCCGGTTACGAGTAAAGTTGGCAATATGGCTGACAAAAAATGATGGATCTTCGTTCAGCAAACAGCCTCTGCATCAATAGGATCGATTGGACAGCTTCTGTGTATTTGGGCGCCATCTTAGAAACCGGTTCCAAGTCACAAAAATGAAAAAATAAAAATATCTGTCATTTACATCCGGTGAGAGTTTTTCAAAGTAAAGTGTTCAACACTTATTAAGATTGTTAGGTCATAATTTCTCTCTCTGTCTCTGTCTCTGTCTCTGTCTCTCTCTCTCTCTCTCTCTCTTTATATATATATATATATATATATATATATCCGCACACATATATATATATAGATATACATATATATATATATTCATTTTTCTTAACAATCGAGCATATTGCTCCCACTTATATATTATTAATATATATATATATATATATATATATATATATATATATATATATATATATATATTACCGTTTTATCTGCTTAGTTACACATGTTTCAGTTACCGAATCATGTCAACGATCCAGTAACTTCATTAAACTTTACTTTCTGTAAAGTCTGATGAAGTTACTGGATCGTTGATACGATTCGGTAACTGAAACATGTGTAACTAAGCAAATAAAACGGTAATAAAAAATATATATTTGCTCAGCAATAGTATTGAGCACTTTCTTCAGGAGTTTACTAATTAAAATTTTTACTATATATATATATATATATATATATATATATATATATATATATATACTAATTTATAAAATATACATGACGATTAAGCTACACTGAATATTCAGCGTTTCATCCAATCCTCAGTTATGCGCAGAAGCCTGAGGAATCCTAGAGTGGATGAAACGCCGAATATTCAGTATAGCTTAATCACCATATATATATTTTATAAATTACTAACTAGCTCTACCTACGTATTGAGCACTGTTGAAGTAAATACTTAAAGTTTACGCATAAATCTATACTTTCGTATATTAATTTTATGTGAGTAAATTAAGTAGTTATATATATATATATATATATATATATATATATATGCGATCAAATAATGTCTGCACTTGTCATATTTTTAAAAACTGCAAATTTAAGCTAAATTCAATGTAACTGTTTAAATAACCTATACCTCATTTGATTCGCCTTTTATTCCTCTATAATTTTACCTGTTCATATTTGACTTTTAATTGGAGTATCCTAGTGTGCCCGTCAATTTAAAAATTAACTTCAAATCGAGAAGGCAAAAAAGCATGTCTGCACAATGGAAAATTGTTATTAAATGTAACTTTAGAACATTAATGCAATACAAATACAACAGGAACACAATGAAATAATTAATATTTAGTAGCATGGCCCTTCTGCAATTTGACAGCCTGCAATCTTTTAAGCATTCCTTGAATTAGTCTGCGGCAATACAGTTCTCGTATTCCAATTCTCTTTCATTTTTGTCCAAACGTCTTCCAAGTTTGAAATTTTACCATTGTCTAGCTGTTGCTTGATGTAATGCTATGCGTTTTCGATAGGATTGATGTCTGGAGATTGTACAGGCCAATCTAAATACGGAATATCATGCTGTTCAAGGAACTCTTGACATTGCCAGCTGTGTGAATGGGAGCATTATCCAGCATGAAGACGGGATTATCATCCAAATTCCGGCCAAAGTAGAAAATGCTCAGACAACATATCAATGTACTTGGTCGAATTAATTCGATCTTGCAAGTGAACTATAGACTCTGGATCATTGGTACTAATAATGCCCCACATCAAAACTGAAACTCCACCACCTTGCAACGTCGAAACTGAACACCTAGGATTAAATTCTTCGTCTTTCTTCCGATGGACGTACTGCCTACCATCACTGCCTAGCCTATTGAACTTGCTTTCGTCGCTAAAAAGCACTTTTGATCAATATGAAGCGTCATGATCTTCATTGCATCTGACGAAGTCCAGACGGCGCTTTCTGTTCTTTACAGAAATCATTGGCTTGTGTCTTGCAACATATTCTCGCAAATTAAATTCCTTTAATCTGTTCTTGACAGTAGAAAGAGAGCACTTTTTAACAAGATTACACTGTTGTTGGAATTGGGGAACCGTTTCAAATCTGTTAAGCTGCGGATCTTGATAGCATTGTCTTCCCTGTTAGAAGTAACTCTAGTACGACCAGATTTAGGGGCATCACAAACACTGCCGGTGTTTTGGTGCTTTTACACAGTCTTTCGTACTGTTTTCTCATCACAGTTTAGTGTGAGGCCGATTTCTCGATTGGATAAACCAGAAAAGTGGAGATTATTGAGCTCCTGATGATCACTAAGAGAAAGTCGTGGCATATGGACTAAATGTTACGTTGTATAACCGAGAACAACAACAATTACAGTTAAAGATGCTTTGTTGCCTGTTAGTGGATATTTTAAACTTATTTAGGGGCGATAATTTAAGCTGGTTTTAAGCGAATTTGTCCACACCAAAACTGACCTTCAACCACCTTGAAGCGTTGAAACTGTGCACCTAGGATTAAATTCTTTTTTCTTCCTTCGATGGACTGCTTTCGTCGCTAAACATCACTTTTGACCAATATGATGAATCATGATCTTCATTGCATCTGAGGAAGTCCAGACGGGGCCTTTTGTTTTTTAAAGAAATCATTGGCTTGCGTTTTGCAACACAGCCTCGCAAATCAAATTCCTTCAATCTGTTCTTAACTGTAGAAAGAGAGCACTTTTTAACAAGGTTACACTGTTAGTGGACTTGGGGAGCCGTTTCAAATCTGTCTCTGAGGTTTTGCGGATCTTGATACTATTGTCTTCCCTATAAGAAATAACTCTAAAACGACCAGATTTAGGTTGCTTGGTTGTTTTTGTTTTACGGCATGTCAACCTTTTTCAGGTTATTTAATGCCGAATCTAGTTATTTTGAGGAACGATTTTTAATGGAGTACGTTTTTTATTAAGTCAGATTCTATTTAACCCATAGTTGGGACCCTAACAGGTACTACCTCTCCGGGTCAGAGTGGACCTGGGAGCAATGGCAATTAAAGGGTGGCTCCACACTCCCCAAGGCCCGCAAGGTGGGGCCTCACCATCGGATATAGTTTTAGGTCATATCCAGGACCCCAGATTTAGGGGAATCACGAACACTGCCGGTGTGTTGGTGCTTTCGCACAGTCATTCCTTCTGTTTTCTCATCATATTTTAATCCTCGGCCGATTTCTCGATCGGATAAACCAGAAAGGTGGAAATTAATGAACTCCTGACGATCACTAAGAGAAAATAGAGGCATATGAGCTAAATTTTACGTTGTATAACCTGGAACAACAATTAAGATTAGAGATGCTTTGTTGCCGTAAAAGGTGGATATTTTAAGCTGATTTTAAGCCCGTTTGTTGCTGTGGAGTTTCTTTTTGCCTTCTTGATTTGAGATTAACTTTTTCAATTGATGTGATACACTAGGATACTCCAATTAAAAGTCAAATATGAACAATTATAATTATAAAGGAATAAAAGGCGAATCAAATAAAGTATAGGTTGTTTAAATAGTTACATTGAATTTAGCTTAAATTTGCGGTTTTTGAAAAAATGACAAATGCAAACTTTTTTTTTGGCGCCACTATATATATATATATATATATATATATATATATATA
>NC_136506.1:94567633-94590133 GCF_053919585.1 Euprymna scolopes
TTGCAGATTCGGATGCAATTGGTGATAATTCAAATTTGCCTGGGCCTTCGACAAGTAGTTTCTCAATCGCAGCATTAGACGGTGCACTGCGTGCCAATCTCCCCATTTACCCAAATGAAAAGAGTAAAATCCAGGTTGTTTCTCAAGCTTCAATGGACGAAGACCCAAGAGAAAGTTATTTGGAAAGACATGCTTCAAATTCGGCTGAAGAGCAACGAAAGAATCGTCTTAAAAGAAAGGCATTAGGTCAGTTTGCTGCATGTGCTTCCGAAACCGAAGAACAACGAGACAGACGTTTAAGGAGAAATGCTTCAGCAATGTCCACTGCACGCGCTTCAGAAAATGTAGAGCAATGACGCAGATAGATGGAGGGTCAGATACAATATAGAGCCAATTTGGAAGAGCATTCAAGAATAAAAATGTCACACTGGTCTTTAAAAGCATTCAACTATGTTCTCTCTTCTAATTATGCTGAACAGCCTGTCATAAAAATACTCTATGTATAAGAAATTCTGCCATTGTCTCGCGAAAAGATGGCCAAGTGAGCCAGCGAGAATATGCTGTTCAAATGGCAAGGTAAAACTCCCACTTCTTGAAGAACCTCCACAACCGCTACTACGCTTGCTCACAGGTTCAAATCCTGAATCAAGAACCTTAATGAAAGAAATAAGGCACTACAATTGCGTATTTCAGATGACGGCTTTCGGCTCCATTTACCAATATGAAGGGGGATTTATGCGAACATTCAAAGTACAGTCTACCATTTGATTGGATCTCTTCAGCTAACTGAAAATGAAAACAATGGCGTCAAAGTTCAAAATATTTAATTTTTATGTTTTCTACCAAATTACTATGCCAATTTGGAGTGTTAAGCCTCGAAATTTTAGATACAGGGTAATCGGATGTGAAGAAAAAATTTTTTATTGGCTTTGACCCAGAAAAATAACTGCTAAAGAGTCCAGACCATCATCTGGGCAACGCCAGGTCGATATGTTTGTATTATATATAAATTCCAATGTCAGCTTGATGCTGTCTACGTCGGGCGAACCAGCGTTCACTTTGAAACAAGAATTAGACATCATGTTCCTTTAGATTTCGTAATAAAAATTAAAAAAAACAGGTTGATATGCCGTAAAACAAAAACAACCAACAAAAATGACTGAACTCGAAAAGGATTGATATGCCGTAAAATGAAGCGAAACACTACGAATGGATAGTTGAAGATATAAAGAGCTTAGAGCATAAAAACTTTTATCAAAATGATTAGATTCGGCATTAAATAACTCGAAAAGAGTCGATGTGCCGTAAAACAAAATGACCAATAATCGCCATTAAATGTTATAATCCCCCCTCCGCAATTATTATACTTCCCACGGAAAGATCAAGCTGGTGGCATCTTCAGGTGATATCATCGGGTAAAAATGTCGGCGACACTTACGATCGGCTTGATAACAAATGAGTAATTAAAACAACTCTCATAATCGCAAAGCCGATAACAATAGTCAATAAAAAAGAAAAGTTTTCAAGCTGAGTCAGCGATTGATTAACAAAAGAAATAAAGAGAGAAAAAAGACGCCATTTTCTTTTATTTTCGTTTTTTTTTTTTTAAGTATTTTAAAGTAAACACACGGTGCATATTCGACAGGTTTAGAATACCATCATTTAAAAAAAAAACCTAATGTGCCCCCCCCCCACACACACTACGACTACTAGAGAGTTGACGCTGGCTCAGGGGTTAACAAAGCGGGCTGACAACTTGTGTGTGCTAAGTTCGAACCCAATTCTTTCCACAGAAATACTTTCACTTAGAGATGTTGGCAACCTTCACGTGATTCCTCGTGTAAGTACCTGTTATACTCCTAGAAATAATTCTTAATAGAAAGATATCGGGGAAACGAATGCCAATAACGGTCATTATCCTAAATGATGATGATCCTGCTCCTTTTTTCTTCCTCCTTCTCCTCCTCCTCCTGCTCAACAATAACTACCACCACGAGGTGTGCATAATATTGTAATATTGTATTGCGTTATGTGGACAACAGAGTATTAGGATTAATATTGATTAATAACGTGTTCAGTTCTTTTTTTTTTTTTTAATCTTTATATTAATCAAAGAAAAATATTATTACTAGTGGCATAAATTATTATAAAGTTGGGAAAATTAGGCAACAAACAAGTTATTTATTTATTTACTTGGGAGTTAGCACAAGTCAAGACCCAAAGGCCACTCGAGGATAAGGGTTAATGAATGTAAGGTGGTAGTGTAGTAATCGTTAATAGTGTAGATTGGGTAGAATTTGGATTATTTAAGGGAATGGCTCAACCAAAACTTGTTTACATTGAACTTGAAGACTAACATGTTGCAATCTGCCAGGAAGCAGTCCAGTGGAATAGTATTCAACAGGCAAGCAGTTCTAGAAAAAAAGGTTTGTTCATGGAATATGTGTTTTGATTTAGGTACAGATAAAGAATGTGGGAAATTGTTGATAATGGTTGTAGTTAGTCGAGTATTTTTGTGTAAGTTTGACAATGGGGAACCATAGATTAGAGCTCAGACAAGCATTTGTCATGAAAAAAAAGACATTTATTTTGCTTTACCTTCTTATTTGTGACCCATTAGCATTAATTAAAAAAAAAATTAATCTTTTATTTTCTTCTTCTATATAATAAAGTAAAGTCAATTTTCCCCTGTCGTTTTTGCTATTATAGGTTTAGAACTAAAAGCTTCATATGTAAATCTGTCCCACAACCACCTAGTTCAAGTCTTCATTCATTTTTCCAGAAAATATGCGTTCATTTCGTTTTCTTTCAAACTTGCTTATATTTTACCCCGGTTAGCTGCTTCTCTGAGTTAAGATTTCCAACGAGAAACTTGTGGCCAGTTTCACATGCATCATAATATCTACTCCTCCTCCTACTCCCAACATTAAAACAATGACTGATCCCTTCGTCCACCCACATTCCAGATTACTAACATACTCGTTTCATTATTAATATTACAATTGAATTTTAAATAAAAGTCCATTTTCTTCTCGTATTTATTAATTGTATAAATTATATTTCAGAAATAAATTAGATGTTTTTAAAATAGTAATATGGTGCTCAATGGTAATAAAAACGAAAAGAACACAGGACTCTTAGAAACAAACATGTATTCACATATATTACAGGCAAGGCGGGTTGAGCAATACCATTCCTCAACTGTTGGGCGCGTACCAGTCTCTGACTCCGGGCACCGGTACTCGTTACCGGAAGTGACATCACCAGAGGAAGTGACGTCATGAGATAGTCCATTAATAGGGAGTTACTTTTCAATCACCCTGTATTTGAAAATATATTGAGTCAGATTTTGATTTCAGGATGCAACGCACTTCCATTTATTAACTCTGTTACCACCTCCCATGATGTGGATCAGAAGTTCAAATTTTGAGAGGCGAACCACATTGTTGTGATTTAGATTATAAAGCTGACCAAAACTGTCCCCTGGGGATACAAAAAAAAAAAAAAAAAAAAAAAAAAAAGAACATTAATTATTTTCCACCCTGGACTTACCTCTTTACAATGTCTCCCCACGGGACAGAGTTAGACACCAGGGCCGTTTTTTAACGTGGAGAAAACGGAACAAAAATTTTAAATTGTCTCAGTCGTGAAGGATTTTTCCTCCACTGAGAGAGAACAAGAAACTGGAGTGTAGCATTTGAAGAACAGATACTACACTTTGAGATATTAAATCCTTTATTCAGACAAAAATTAATATGAACAAAAAACTTAGGTACAAGGTCAACTCAAAAGGGGGAGGGAATGGGGGTCGTTGGTCATCCTTGTCACTTCAGAGGTTAACAAAAGTTTCTCTTAGCTAAAATCTTCTTCTACCATAGTACCGCATTCGCCCCTTGCGTACTTGGGGACGTCCTACTTAGCATCCAATTGTTTAAAACATTTTTTATTAGCAAAAACAAAACAAGATAACAAGAAAGGTAATACAACAGCTCTACACTTTGATCTTCGCCTGAAGGCTTAGAGATGGAATGAAATAGAATAAAGCCTGGAAGCCCAGGTAAGAGAATAAAGAATAAACTACATGTTGAGTCAGTTCAGAGAGAGAGAGAGAGAGAGCAAAATACGACAAAAACCTGTTCAAAGGAGATCTATTCATGGGAGGTAGGGAAAGGCAGCTTCATTCATAACCACAGCAGTCAGAAAGTGCAGGATGTATGGGGCGTGACAGGTGTGTAGTATGTGTGGTGGTGGTGGTGGTGATGATGGATGTGTGTGAGAAGACAAAGACGCGAGAGGGAGGGTGGGGGGGGGTCCCAGACTTGACGTCCAAAATAAAGGCCAGTGGAGCAACTTTTCTTACTCACCTGTGGATGACTCAAGCTGATAATCAGGTTTGACCTACAACACATACAACCTAACCCACCCTCATCCCCCCTACAAGGTTAAATTCATTTAAGGATCCTCCCTCCAACAATATATATATAGTATTGACATTTATATATTTTCATGATGATGTCATTTTAATTTTGCAGTTATTTTTAGCAAACATAAAGAAAACAAGCAAATAAACACATGCTATATATATATATATATATATATATATATATATATATATATATATATGAGCAAACAGTTAATAAAATATGTTAAAAAAACACTTTGAAATGAGTTAAAAACATATTTAATCTGAAAAGGAAAACACTAGATAAATGGATAGTCCTTAATCCGCAGAGTTTCGAAGAAATACTCTCCTTCTCATCAGAGGGTAGGAATTAGCAAAATGCGGGATCGGATTTTGCATGCAGAAGTATTTGATGAAACAACAAGTAAGTCAAAGATCTTACTTGAAAACAAAATAAGTTAAGCAGAGGGAATATGGTAAAGAAAAAGGTGATTACACATGAATGGATAGTCTGGTGGAAGATAAAAAATTAATATATATATATATATATTATTACCGTTTTATGTGCTTAGTTAGACATGTTTGAGTTACCGAATCGTATGAACGACCTAATAACGTTATCAGACTTTACAGAAATGGTTATTATGATTAGAAAAACGATATTAGAAGCATAAAAAAGTCTACTTGAATATTTTAAACTCCCCTCGCCCTTACCACCTTCCAATGTTTATTAAATCTTAAAACTTAACTGTTGTCGAATTAGAATTGAAATTCTCTTCCTCACCCATTTTTTTTTTTAATTATTATTCTTTTACGTTTCTTCTAATATCGTTTTCATGATTTCTCTCTCTCTCTGACAATATATGCATTCATTCTTTTCCTCATCGTCATAGTTATTGTTTCATCACATTTCGGCCAACTCATCCTCTGGCCTTCTTCAGGTGATTAACCACGACAGCATAGGAATGCTGAATCTCGTAACTGTATCCACCAGTAATTACTGCCTTCCATAGTTGTCGTCCCACTACGTTTTGGCCACTAATTCTTTGGCCTGCATTGGGTAGGATTGAAACCGTTATCTTCAGAGAATACTCACCTGGAACCGTAGAGACTTAACACCTCTATCCGCTGGGCCACGCGCCCTGAAGCGGTTGCAATCTTACTCAAGCAAGCCATCGGATTAGTTGGCCAAAATGTGATTAGATGACAACAACTATGGAAGGCAGTAAATAAGTTACAGGACTCAGCATTCCTATCCAGTCATGGTTAATCACTTGAAGAAGGCCAGAGGATGAGTTGGCCGAAACGTGGTGAAACAACAACAATTATGTAGATGAGGATAACAGTCCACAAAAAGAATGAATGCACAAATTATGAAGCCTCATCTCAAAGGATTCCAAAAATAAAAATAAATTAAATAATCGACAAATATAAATATATATATATATATTATATATATATATATATATATATATACGCACAGGTTTGCTTGATCTGTGGTAGTTAGAAGGCTTTCTTGTGTGTGTGGTGTATTTGCTCAGTTGATAGAGTGCTCGCCTTGCATGCAAGAGGCTCGGGTTTCAAATCACAAGTTCGGATGTGTCTAACTGAGGAGTCCAAAATGAGGGCGAAACTCGAGTCTTAGACTTCTGATTTGTTGACTGTCATGGCTCTTGTGAGCTGCGACATTGTCTGGCTGTGGAAATAATTATATATTCTCTCGAATTCTGAAGATTATATAACTCTGCAAAAACATTAAAAATATCGAACATATTGAGTTACCTCCCTTTCAACGTTATGAATACATATTAGGATTTTGGTAACTTATAATTCAACAAAGCCTTTAAAATTTCGAATGTACAGAGTTACCTCCCATTCATCGTCTAAAATATCCAGTAATCGTAAATCTTAAGAGGTAGGAACGAAAGAAAATTAAAAATAAATTTAGATCCTTAATTTGAAATGAAGAATAAGACTGCACTGAATATAGAGTAATGCTAATTTTTCCCCCCTATGGAACAAACAAAAACCACTTTTTGAAATTACACAAATAGGTTAGCCGATATTTTTGTAAATAAACAAAGCAAATTCCAGATACGAAACTAACATAGAATCGAAACAATATAGCCGAAGACTTAGTTGAGTAGTCCGGATTAAAAAAATAATTTAAATTAAATAAAGAAATTTAATTTAATTAATGAATAGTATTAGTAAAACATATTAAGTGAACATAGGTAATTAGTGGTAACGTTGTATGATAAATTGATTGAAAATGTGTTCTAAATAGAGATACGAAAATAGGTAAATAAATAAATCTTTAAAAAACTTTGGATGAAATAAAATATTTTCTCATGTTTTTCCTTATAAGGAAAATGGATTTCATACTGTTCATTGTTTAAGTGTTTTTTATTCAATACGTCTGACGAAAGGCTGTTCTTGTAAAAATTTTCAAACAACATAAGGTTTGAATTTGTCCGAATAGTCTTGAAACAATTGTAACTCACGATGAAATACACTATTTGTTGCTATCAATCTATTCCTTTATGTCTTCATTTTGTTAAAACAATATATGAATGCTCAATTATGAAATATGATAATTTTGTAGCTTTTAAATCAAAATGGGATGACTTAAAATGTATTGGTATATGAACAATTACCGAATTTTCAATTATATAAACCCAGTAAAATTTGGAATACTATAAATAAGACTTTATATGTATATCTATTATTTTATTCAATTCAGGTAAACAAAATCACCATTAGTCGCTACCATAAATCTGTTTCAGTCTAAAAAGACATCATCAAGCAAAAATAAGCCTCCAGTCTTGCTCGAGGCCAGTCTTTTAATGAAAATGAAAAACAAAAGTTAAAATTGAAAAATTGACAGAGTTATTGCGTAGGGAAATGTACACAGACAGATAAACAGACACATTCACTTTTATATTATACAGTATCGGCCATAATATAAGGAACAGTAATATATATTTTTCCAAGTCTGTTCATTAAAATCACGAGAAATTGATGTTGCGGATTTGAATCGGTCACTAAGAGCCTGCCTTACCATAATTCTATCTTCTCTTTGAGACGTTTTAGGGGGTCTGCCGGTTTTAGGGGATGCTTCTAATGTATTTTTATTCTTATATCGAGCTATCACACGATGAACAACACTTTTTGATCTTTGAACGATATTAGAAATTGTTGAAATTGATTTCTTTTCTTTGTAATTGTCTAAAATTAATTTTTTTTTCTTGGAGAGAGTTTTGTGAGTCGGTGACGCCATTTTTCTTTGTTGTGCTTATCAGCAGTTCCAATATTAAAAACTAGCTATTTTTATGTAAAGTTTAGTGTCTAAAAAATAAATTTTCTATTTCGTTCCTTAACTTTTTGGTTCTATTTGTTTATTCAGAGTATTTCAGAAAAATCCATGCTCTAATTTTTGAAATATACATGAATAATTGTAATTTTTTTTTCCCATTCCTTATATTATGGCCGATACTGTATATATGAGATTCCTTCAATAAGTTTCCAGACTTTTTCATATGGGCACTTCCATTGATAGTACACACGTGAAACTTTAGTCCCCTTCAAAGTAATCTCCTCTGGCTGCAATGCACTTGTTGTACCGTTCCAACAATTTCTGGAAGACACCATGGAAGTTCTCTTTTGTGAGCATGTAAATGACCCTCATCATAGCCTATTTTATCCTTTCAATTGCCTCATAACGACAGCCTTTAAGGTTTCCCCTGAGCTTAGGGAATAACCAGAGTCACAGGAAGCAAGGTCTGGACTATAGGGAAGGTGAGGAACTGCCTTGATGCCCATCTTAATCAAAAAGTCTGTGACAAGGATGGATTCGTGAACTGGTGCATTCGTGCAAATCTTCCACATCCTCGTGAACAATTGTGTACACAGTTCCCACACTGACATCAAACTGTGCATTTATTGTCTCTATAGACACACGACAATCTTATCCAAGAAATTCTTTATTTGACCAATCAACTCTGGTGTATTCTGAAGTACTTACTCCTCCCACACTTCTTATCGTTCCTCACAGACTCCCTGCCTTCCTTCAATCTCTTATGCCACTCAAAAACATGCTGGATTCAAACAATATTATCCAAAAGCAGTCTGAAGCATTCCATACATTTCCGTGGCATTTTTTTTTCCAAGTTTAAAACAAAATTTTATTGCATATCTCTCTTCGGAATTGTCCTCACGTTTAGATTGTATTTTTGAAATTCACCAGCTGTGACAATCGAGATTTAGTAGAGTGTATTCCAATTTCTGCTGCAGCTGTTCATTTGGACTTGAAATCATAAAAGTCGGTGAGTCATCTCATAAGATGTATAGCAATAACTTGCTGAATTTTCAAGTTTTTACGAGTTTTAAATGCCTGTACAAAAAAGTCGGCAAGCTTATTGAAAGTTACCTCATGTGCGTGTGTGTATATATATACACACACAAGAATGCTGATACAAAAAAGTCGGCAAACTTATTGAAGGTACCTCATATATATATATATATACACACACACACACAGATGTTGATAGAGACAGGTGAAATGAAAGATAAAAAAAAAAAAAAAAGAATCTGTAAAAATAACAGCAATTTTGTTTATTCTTTTAAAACTATTTTTATGACAACCATTAACAATGAAAATAGATTTATTTGTTGGTTTGAGAACAATTCATTAGTTTGACTCAACATCAGATTATTTTTTAACCAGATTAAAAAGATCCTGTCAACCATATGGTACACACAAACTGATTAAAAAAACAAAAAACAAAAAAAAAAAAAACTGTCTTTTTGTCAACTCTCTCATTTTTCATGAAACTATTTTAAAAAGTAAACCACAAAATAAAAAAATAAAAATACGAATCATTCGCACAGCATTTGAAGCTGTTTCTTTTGAGTTTTTTTTTTTTCTCTTTTTTTGTTTTTAAATAAATAAATTGACAATCATTGAAGGAAATCTGAAAGCTCCATTTTTATTGGTATCTACACCAAGATTCGAGAGGGGGGGGGGCTAATTATCACCTTATAATGTTGAATGTTTAGCAAGGAAGCAGCATTTTACTCTTATCTTAGAGTGGCCACCGGGCCTTGATAAGTGATGACTCCCTTGTAAAAAAAAAAAAAAAAATATATCACGTGAACCTGACACCATAAATCACATCACAGTAGATTTTAAAAGCATTCAGATATTCCCCATTTTTTTTTTTTTTTTTTTTTTTTTTTTTTTTTACATAGGAGTAACAACTTATCAAGGCCCGGTGGCCACTCGAGGATAAAGGTTAATGGGTGTACAGTAGTCAATGGGATAATATTGTACTAATCGTTATAGTGGAAATTTTGTAAATTGGATTACTTAAGGGAACGGTTCATCAAGAATTTGTTTACATTGAACTTGAAGACGGCTAAATCGTAGTCAGCTGGAAAGCAGGAAAACAGAAGACAGTTCCATAGGCATGCAGTTCTAAGAAAGAAGCTTTGCTCATGGAATCTACGCTTAGGTTTAGGCACAGATAAAGAGTGGAGCAAATTATTGATAGTGGTTTTAGCTAGACAAGTGTTTTT
Organism: Euprymna scolopes; assembly: GCF_053919585.1. NCBI lineage: Eukaryota > Metazoa > Mollusca > Cephalopoda > Sepiida > Sepiolidae > Euprymna > Euprymna scolopes. The sequence goes on from NC_136506.1 coordinate 94,577,613, forward strand.
CGTGAAAGTTTTTTTTTACTAAACTAGCAGAGCTACCTGGCATGCCCCAGGCCAAAAGTAACCTATCTCTATTAAAACTTATATTTATTTATCCGTTTTTCTCGAAGCTCCTTTTTCTCCTCTGCCATCCCATTTATATCTACTTGGACACGCAGATGACTCTCTCTTATGTAGTAGATTCCTTGAGAAATGAGTTTGCATTTTCTTTCCTAACTAGCATGGTTACCTAGTGTTTCCCAGGTGCGGAGAGGTGCTATAATAAGGATATTGAGCAACCCCCAGAAAAAAAAAATGTTTCAATCAAAACAGCAATGAGTGCCCGTGCAACAGTAAAAAAAAAAAAAAAAATTAGCCACAGTAGGCAGGCAGGCTCAAACCTGTAGCTCGAAAGAGAAAAAGGAGGTGAAAAAAGCAAACGTGTTAGCTGTCACGGCCACGACGACTTATGATGTCACAGGCCTTTGAAATAACGTTTTATAAACGTACATTGAGATTGGTAGGCGTAGGACTTGCAAAAAATGTTGACGCAAAAACTAGCACAGAATTAATCTTTTGGGCCAATTTTTAGATATTTTCCATCAGAGAGATTGATCTTTCTATCGATATCAATTTTGTCATGGTCCAATGCATGTGTCAGAAGTTTTGGTCAGACATACAAACACACACATTTTCCCTTTTATAGAATAGACTAGCTGCAGTTTCCAGCATTGCCTGGATGTGGAGAGGGGAATCAAAACAATAGCAGGCAGCCCGGGTGGAGAGAGATGTTAAAAAAAAAAAAAAAAAAAAAAGTGGTAGAAGGCAGGAAGGCTCGAACCCGTAACGCGAAGGAGAAAAAAAAGGTGAAAAAAATCTAACGTCTTAGCTGATGTGTTCATCACGAAACCGGAAGTTGTGAGCATCCAAATTAAAGGTAGTCAATCCAAAGGAGACGATGACTTGGAAAATGTTGATGCAAAAACCGACCCCTTCTTGTGAAAAACGGCTCAGTTGAGGGTGAAGCCATTAATGTTTTTTGCCAATTTTTCATTTGTCGTCCACGAGACGGAGCTTTGTAATGATACAAATTTTGTCAGGATCCCTCGCATGTGTTGAAAGTTTTTGACAAACACACACACATATTTTGCCTTTTACATATTAAATTAGATTAGCCTATAGTGAACGTGGGCACATTACAAAAGACATCCCAAGAGTGCCATCCAGGATAAGGCCCACTGGTGGATTCTGACTCCAATACAAAAATCTTATGAGATGAGACAAAAAAGGGCAATGAACTATATTCAATCATGGGAAAGCATCGCAGATGACCGCTCAAAATGCTCAGTCGTGACTCATCAGCAAAAACTAATAGTAACAAACATTTGTAATAAAAACTGTACTTATATAACATCAGTATTTTCAATCCTCTCATAATATTCATCATCATTCAACTGATTCATCTCATTTATACTTATCCTCGAATGACTTTTAACCTTAATTGTTATACTTTCACTTAATGGCAAGTGCATAAACATCATACAACTGTATTATCATCGTCAGGAACCCAAATGCTTTCTTGTCTGTGTATACAATCACTCGGACGCTGATGTTTAGTTTTTAATAAAGGTTTATTACAAAGATAAGAGCAATCACATAAAATTTGTGTTTCTTTTTTTTGCGGACGGTTATCTTCATCTTCATAATTGTTGTTTTACCACGTTTGTCTCTACAATTCCAGGTGAGCATTGTCAAACGGTTTCAATCCTACTCGAAGAAGGCCAGAGGATTAGTTGGCCAAAACTTGGTGAGACAACAACTATGGAAGGCAGTAATTATTGGGGACACAGTTACAAGACTCAGCATCCCTATCCCATTGCGAATCATCACCTGAACGAGGTCAGAGGAGGAGTTGAACAAAACGTGGTTAGACAACAACAAGTAACTGTACTTGGCCTTCGGGACAAGACAGCACTAGTCTGTGCATCCGTCGAGGAGCCAAGTTTCAATACATGTTCCCTCCTTAAGCATGGCATGGGCGGTGCTGGGTCCTTCGGAACTCATCCCGCTTAGGTTCTAGCTAAGTCATTTTAAGAAGACTCTTGACTGGTAGTACAAATGAGATCCTGTTCCTGATTTTATTTTTTGGTACTAGAGAACCTCTGAGTCTGCCCATCCCCTTTGTGCTACATCCTTGTTTTTTCAACACCCCCGGTCACTCCCCTACTCAGAGGTCACCTTCCAAACCCCCTCCACCCGTTGCTTTGTTTTCTCCCACTTCCATTAAGGTATTTTCTCCAATCCCCATTAGGGATCGCCCTGCTTAAAACAGTGGGGGGTCTAGTCACCTAGATTAGTACAGGGGGGTCTCACTAACAACCCAGTAGGATTATTTTTTGTTTTTGATATGAACACTCTTGATTAGTTTTCCCCACTCCACGAACAATCTTTCTCTTAATTCAAAAACTTTTTATTTTCTAATGAAATTGAATTTTAGTTTTTCACACATGCACACACACACACAAAATTTAAAAAAAAAAGAAAAGAAAAAAAAGATGCATACACAAACACACAGACAACTGTTTATAAATTGTAAATATGTTTTTGATTCTTAAACGCTGGGGATTTATTAGTTAGATTAAGATCCATAGAGTGAATGAGGTATTTTGGTAAATGTTGCCAGTCAAGAGTAAGACTCCAAAGTCTACATTTATTACTTTTAATCACTTTAGTCACAAAGACCCTGAACCCTTCCCCTCCCAAATTTCTTGTAGGGCTTTGTGCCTAATTTTGTTGTTTAAAAATCTTTTGTTTTTTACTTAATTGTATTTTCAAAATTTTAAAAGCAATAAAATATATAAACAAGATCAAAGTGTAGTATCTGTTCTTCAGATGTTGCACTTCAATTTCTTGTTCTCTGTCAGTGTAGGAGAAATCCTTCACGACTGAGACAATTTTTATTTTTGTTCCTTTTCTCCACATTAAAAAACGACCCTGGTGTCTAACTCTGTCCCGTGGTGAGGCATAGTAAATAGGAAGACAGTTCTTGCTGGAGATACATTAACGAGACTCAGCATTTCTATCCTATTGTGGTTAACCACCTGAAGAAGGCCAGAGGATAAGTAGGCCGAAACATGGTGAAAGAACAACAACAACAACTATGAAGATGAGGATAACAGTCCGCAAATAAAATGAATACACAAATTATGAAACCTCGTCTCCAAGGATTCACAAAAATAAATAAAACATAAAAATAATATTCAGAACTACAGAAAGCATCCAATTTTGTTTAATCCTTTCATGAATTTAAATCGCCTCATAGTATTCTTCATCATTCAACTGACGATCTATCCATCTCATTAACATTTATCCTCGAGTGGCTTTTGGCCTTGATCAGTAGTGGCTCATTAGTAAATTAAAAAAAATATATATATAAATATAACCCTTTTTAAAGTAGTTTAGTGCCGAGTCTATTCATCTTGGTAAAATTTTTTTATGTTTCGAGTTGTTAATCTCTTCAAATATTTATTCATGGTGTAAATGCACGTGCATATCAGCAGCTGCAGTTTCATGTGATATCCAGAACAGATTCTATTTAACCCATAGGTTGGACTCTGACAGGTACTACCACTTTGAATCAGAGTGGACCTGGGAGTTCTCACAACTAAATTAGTCACTTGATGACAGTCAGAATGTAATAAAGGGAAAATAGAAAAAAAAGTAAGACTAACGCCCCCCCCCCCAAAAAAAAAACAAAAAAACAAAACGGTGGAATTTTTTTTAAGTTACAGTTAGATTGTGGTAGTAAGATTTGTTGAAAAAAAAAATAAAAAAATAAAATAAAAATATAAGGATTATTAATCCATTTTGATAGTTTTGCCCTTCCACCATTTGATCAGGATCCCGGGCACCACCGAAACAAGGGCAACTAACAGGAGCTTGAAAAGGATCCAGAAAGTGAAGATATCATTTACGGATTTTATCGAAGACAGGACACAACCCGTTTGGACGCAGATGAAGTTGTATGGCATCAAACCTGCAATGAGAAAATGAAAAGACAAAAATACAATGGGTGAAATATTAAGAAAAAAAAAACTCTAGAGTGTGGAAACCAGCTAACATAACTGAATAAACTTAAACCATCACTGATAATGACTTGTGCAGAAAATCCTTGGAAGTAAAAAAAGAAAAAGATAAAAATAATGTATTACTATGCATTTTCTTTTTACTAAGTTCTTTTCATTTAATGTCACTTTTTCTGTTATTCAGTGGGTTTAAACATTTTCTGATATTATGCAATCTCACTATCGAGTGGGTCAATTGTCTTCTCCAGTCATTTGCTTTCAGGATTGGTTGGTTCATTGTTTTACGGCATATCAACCCTTTTCGGGTTATTTAATGCCGAATCCAAAGATTTTGAAGAAAAATTTTTTTAATAGAATATATTTGTTGTTTTCACCTCGGTTTCTATTTAACCCATAGTTGGGACCCTAACAGGTACTACCACTCTGGGTCAGAATGGACCTGGGAGCAATGGTAATTAAAGGGTGGCTCCACACTCACCAAAGCCCACAAGCTGGGGCCTCACCACTGGATATAGTTTAAGGTCATATCCAGGACCCCCATTGAGGGACTTTTACCCTCTGTAGGGGGGCAGTTGGTGTATTCTGATGCCCCACCGACAGGGCCTGCTTTCAGGAAGATGTCGGTGTCCTTTATTATACAGTATTCCCAAATTGTCACTCATCTGGTACTGACCAGTCTAAACGTTGCTTAACTTTTGGTGATCTAACAAGAATCCGTGCGTCAACGTGATTATGCCCTAGAATAGATAAGATTATATAGCTAGAGATAGAATTCTAGCCAAACGCAAAGGATTAGTGACCCCCTCTTCATAAAAATCTATTACAGGAAGAACTATGAAACCAATGATAAACTCTATATCTTCTATTCATGTCACGTCATTTTTCGCTTGTCCAGAGGTCAAACATTTTCTGATATTACACAAACCCAAACACCACTTATGGTTCAATGGGGCTATCACCTTAAAAATCCACTCTGTGCAGTTCCAATCAATTGTTTCCAAGTTTCCTTGGCTGCCAATCTTCCTGCGATTTAAGGCATCCATGTTTCTGCAACAGTTTATCCAGGACAATGAACATTCCACATAACCACACGAGTTTAATCAATTCATCTTTACGATAAATTCTATGCTGTGCAAATATAGTGCTTTCAGCAAATCCTGACTTGACATATTTAGTTTTGTTAGATTTTAAATTGTAGAGATACTTAGTTATCGATGTGATTGCATTGCAGTTGGGCAGGATAGAGCTGAGTGAGCACACAGCATTCACTGTTGTATATCATGATGATCCTGACACGGCTGCTACACAACTAATCAATTCATCTTTACGATAAATTCTATGCTGTGCAAATCTAGTGCTTTCAGCAAATCCGCTGACATGATGTGTTGATTTTGGTCAAGCTCCACATTCATCTGATCATGAATTTGTTATTGCAGTCATGCAAGAGAGAAAAGGCTGAGTGAGGGCCCAACATTCGCTGCCATATCACACACGACAGGACATTTGATAAAATTTCATATAAAGAATCTGACACAAGAAAATCAAAGAGAATTTTGTTTGGATTTTCACGCTGTTCACTTAAATTTATTTGGAATTATTCAAACAATGGTAAAATCATCTTATGTTATTTTTTTTTGTTTTTTTTTCAAAGAAAACAAAAAAAAGACAAAAAACAACGAAATTCTAAAGATAAAAATAAAAAAATTGTCAATATTAAAAAGAAATAAAAATTTGTCAATATAAAATTAATAAAAAATTGTCAATACAAAAATTAATAAGAAAATTGTAAAGATAAAAATTAATAAAAAATGCCAAGCTGAAAAAAATAAAAAAATGCCAAGCTGAAAAAATAAAAAAAATGTCAAGAAAAAATTTTAAAAAATTGTCAAGATCAAAAAATAAAAAAATGTCAAGATAAGAAAATAAAAAATACCAAGCTGAAAAAATAAAAAAATTGTCAAGATAAAATTTAAAAAAAAAATTTTCAATATAAAAAATAAAAAAAATATCAAAATGAAAAAATAATTAAAAAAATATCAAAATGAAAAAATAATTAAAAAAATATCAAAATGAAAAAATAATTAAAAAAATATCAAAATGAAAAAATAATTAAAAAAATATCAAAATAAAAAATAAAAAAATTTCAAAATAAAAAAAATACCAAAATAAAAAAATAATAAAAAAAATAAAAAAATATCAAAATGAAAAAATAATAAAAAAAATATCAAGATGAAAAACTTTTTTTTTAATTTCAAGATGAAAAAATTTATGCAATCATGCTCTGAAAGTGTCATCTCTGTGTTGCAGATATTGATGGTGTGAAACTAAGAAAACAACTCCTGTTATAGACATCTGTCAGAAGCAGAGATGTGTCACTCAATTCCTCCATGCAGAAAAAAATTGAACCAATCAATATTTACCGGTGTTTACATCGCCAATGCAGTTGATTGCAGCACAGTTAGGATATGGGTCCGTCGATTTCAGAGTGATAGAGATGCAAGCAAAAAAGAATGCTCCAGACTTTTACGACTAAGATATCAGAAGAGACTGGCAAAAGTGCACTGAGAATAGTGGTGACGATATAAAAAAAATATATTCTAGAACACAAAAGGTCACCGATACCACCCCCGTCTTTGTAGGTTTTCATTGTTTCAGAGTTAAAATAAAAATAGGAGGCCTTATTTTTGGAACAACCCTAGTACATATTATTACTATATACAAGGTGCTTTCAATAAGTTTCCAGACGTTTTTTGTACAGGCATTTAAAATTGTCGTAGACTCTTGAAAATTCAGTATGTTATTGCTGTATATTGCTGTGTATCTTACGAGATGACTGACCAATTTTTATGATTTTGGATTTAAATTAACAATTACAGCAGAAATTGGAATACGTCCTACTAAAGCCTGGTTGTCACAGCTGGTGAATTTCCAAACTGCAATCTGGATGTAAGGTCACTTTAGAAGAATGATATGCAATAAAATTCTGTTTTAACCTTGGAAAAAAAAAATGCCACAGAAACGTATGGAATGCTTCAGACTGCTTTTGGACCATCTTGTATGAATAGAGCACCAGTTTTTGAATGGCATAAGAGATTCAAGCAGGGAGTCTGTAAGGAATGATGAGAGGTGTGGAAGGAGTAAGTCAGAACACCAGAGTTGATTGGCCAAATAAAGAATTTCATGAATAAGGATCGTTGTGTGTCTATAAAGACAATAAGTGCACAGTTTGATGTCAGTGTGGGAACTGTACACAGTTATTCACAAGGAGCTGAGGATGCGGAAAATTTGCACAAACGCACTAGTCCACAACTCCATTTTGTCACAGACTATTTGACCAAAATAGGTATAAAGACAGTTCATCACCCTCCAGACATTGTTCTCTGTGGCTTAAAGGCTGTCATTATAAGACAATTGAGATGAAAGAGGCTGTGACGAGGGTCATTGACATGCTCACACAAGAGCACTTCCATGGGACCTTCCAGAAGTTGTTGGAATGGTACAACGAGTGCATTGCAGTCGGAGGAGATTACTTCGAAGGGGACCAGTTTCATGTGTGTACTATCAATGGAAGTGCCAATATGAAAAAAGTCTGGAAACTTATAAAAGGCATCTCATATATATATTTTTTTATCTAAAAAAATTCTGAACAGTAAAGAAAAATAATATACAAAAAAATATAATTAGTCTGAATAATTCGCCTCCACTCCACCATAAAAAATTAACATGTTCTTCAATTGTATAAACAAACGTTAAAAAAAAGAAAAAATTAAAAAAAAAAAAAAGAAAATAATTATATTAAAAGAAAAAAAAAATGACAATTTACAAAAAAATGAAAGTAAATTCGAAAAAAATAGGAAAAATCTTAATGAATCTGGACAAACAAATCAGTTGTATCTAATTTGGAAATTTTGAAATCGCATTTGATTTTTCAGGAAATTGTTTGGAGAAAATTAGAAATCCAGGGAAGGGAAAGGAAAGAAATTATTAAGGTGAGGGGAGGGAAGAGCAATTAGCAATGATTGTTGCTGCTGTTGTTGTTGTTGTTGGTGGTGGTGGTGGTGGTGGTGGCGGAATAGGATTTCATCTTCATTAGAAAAACAATTTTTAACTAATTTATAGGTCAGAAAATTGCAATTTGGTTGTGGGGAGAGAAATTGATGGCTGCTTCCGAACCAAGATGCTAATAAGGAATTTCAATAACAGAATATGGGAATGGCTGATTATATTCACAAAAAATAAAAATAAATAAATAGATAAATAAAATAATTACAAAGTTGTGTTTTAGAGCTTAGTTTGTTTTAATTAAAAACAAAATAAACAAAAAATCCGCAAAATTAATTTAAATTAATTCACATGTTTACATTGGCAAGTTTATGTTCATTACTTGGGGTACAAAAATATTTTGAAAAAAATATTCGCAACATGTTATGCTAAAGTTTTATTTTTAAGAAAAAAAAAAAAAAAAAAAAAAAAAAAAAAAAATGGACCCATTTATTTCGTACCCCGACAAAAAGTGTGATTGATGTCTTTTTTGTTTTCCAAATTTCACGAGAAAACATCCAGCTTCTAAACACCGCGAAGGTCAAAAATAAAAAATCTAACAAAATATCCATTTCATAGTGCTAACATTTTTATCACTTTGTTTGCTCTAAACTTTTCAAATATATCATGTATATTATTATTTATTACGAGCCTGGGTGCCCGGCATTGTCCGGGTGTTTGGAGGTGTGTGTTGAGCAAAAAAATAAATAAAAAATTTTTTTAAAAAGTGGCAGTAGGCAAGCAGGCTCAAACCTGTACTGTGAAGGAAGAAAAGAATGTAGGGAAAAAAAAAAAAAAAAAAGTGATGTCTTGCTGTTGTGCCCATCACCAAACCCGAAGTGGCAAAGGTTTAAATTAAGGCTAGTCAATTGAAAATATTGGCGAAAAAAAGCGACCCCTATCTGTAGAAAAGTGCCCAGTTGAGGGTGAAGGAATGAATGTTTTCAGCCAATTTTTCGATATTTGTCATCTGAAGAGTTGAGTTTCAAAACGATACTGATCTTGTGAAAATCCGTCGCCTCTGTCAAAAGTTTTAGGCAGACATGCGAACATACATACATACATACATTTAACCAGACAGGTGAGATTTATATTATAGCAGGCATGTGAAAGGATATTCATTTCTGAACAAAATTTTGAGGACTTAAGGTGCTTTGGATTCTGAAATAACTATTTTAGTAGAACTACCTTGAAATCTTGAAATACCAAAAGCGTTTTTATGGTTGGTAGATATTGCTAGATAAAACGAGCGATTCCACACTTCTGGAGTTATTGAAAAGATTCAGAGAAAGAGAGCATTAAAATGCCATTCTAAATTAGAAATGTTTCGGTAAAATTTATGTCTCTATTTACTTGCTGAAAAGTTGAAATTCAATTCAGAGAACCATTGTGATACTATCAATCCCCCCCCTAAAGTATTAGGAGTAGGTTGGTTGGTTGTTTTTGTTTTACGGCATATCAACCTTTTTCAGGTTATTTAATGCCGAATCTAGTTATTTTGAGGAACGATTTTTAATGGAGTATATTTTTTTTTTAAGTCAGATTCTATTTAACCCATAGTTGTGACCCTAACAGGTACTACCACTCCGAGTCAGAGTGGACCTGGGAGCAATGGCAATTAAAGGGTGGCTCCACACTCCCCAAGGCCCGCAAGGTGGGGTTTCACCATCGGATATAGTTTTAGGTCATAGCCAGGACCATTAGGAGTAGGAGAAAAAAAAGAAAAGAAAATGAAATATAACAAAAAGAAAAGTAGGTTTATCAGGTAACAAAAGAAATAGGAAATAGGGTTTATTAGTAGACAACGGATAGCAATTTGTTCTTAACGCAGACAAAAGAGAGTTCAGATGGGATTTTGATCAAGGTGTAGCAATGACTGTAACAAAAGGACCAGACAGTAGATGTAGATATATTTAGAGTTTGTTTGGGGACACGTTGGAGGTGGCTATGAATTTGCACCAGTCAATGAGTTTTTATGATGGCAGAGCTGTTCACAGACGCTAGTGTTTTGAAAACATTTTTATGACAGTCCAGATGATGACTGTCCAGTTGGTTGATGATAGAGTTGAGAGTTCAGCTGGACACTTAACGGCAGTTAGAATTTGGATTCCGTTGAAAATGGCTTGTGGCTCGGCGCAGATGGGGAAATAAATTGATCAACCGACTGATGAACACTCGACACAGTAAACATAGATATGGACTTTAGCAGGTAAAGGGTTGGCATTATCACACACGCAACCCAGATTTCAACGAATATATATGTGTGACAGTGTCATTGGATGTAACAATGATGATGATGATGATGTGACGATGATGAAAAGAAATAGCATTATTAAGAAAAGTTATTATAGTATTGATGTGATACACACACACAATTATTTGTGAATAAAAGGCAAAAATAACCTTGAGGACACACTCTGCCCGACTGCTAGGAGACCAACACCATTCAGAGAAAAGAAAAACCCTCGACTTAAGTCTTACTTCATTCTAAGCCACTGAAACTACACTGTGAAGAGACAAGTCTCCAGATTTAAGGTTGACTGCCCCAACTTTACTAATAGAAGCCGCCCGTCGCATAGCATTTACATCAGAGTCAGAAACTTATGGATAATCAGAATTTTATAACTTTCAATGAATAATTATCCTGTTTTTTTTTTATACAATAAGCTTGTTAATCTCTTCTTCTTTTGGTTTGAAATGACCTCTACTCTCCAGTGATGTTGACTTGACTTGAAGAGTATTTTACACCCGGGGCAAGCCGGCCTCCCCTCCCACCCCACTAGTTATATTTAACTTTTTCTTCTCCAAGGAATTATCTCCTTCTAACAAAATGAAGAAAGAAAGAAAAAAAAAAAAACTACGGACGGGACTTATTACCCTGATAAGGCTATTTTTAACGGAATATTGGACTTCCAACAAAAAGTAAATAAAAAATGATTTTATCATTTTTTATTTACTTTTTAAGTTTTCTTATTTATCTTTGAATTCTATTCAAAATAAAGTGTGTAACTGCTTTTTTACTTCATTTTCCCACTCAAAGCTGGAGTGAAGCACACGTGACATAACTGGACAGCACGTACATTTAACTTTTTTCTTCTCCAAGGAATTATCTCCTTCATAACAGCAAAATGAAAAAAAAAAAAAAAAAAAGCAAAAACTACAGACTGGGTTTATTAACCTGATAAGGCTATTTTTAGCGAAATATTGGACTTACTAAACAACAAAAAGTAAATAAAAATTATTTTATCATTTTCCTGGCATTTAAAGTTTTCTTTATATATATATATATATATATATATATATATATATATATATATATATATATATACACACACACACACACTAACATTAAAACTTCTTTAAAATAATCCAAAGAAAATGAAATTTGAGAAATATTAACTAGCAAGATCCGTCAAAATTCCACGGAATGAGAAATATATTTACTCAATAAATATATTTTGATAAAGCTAATATTTTTCTGGATAGCACAAAAAAATTACATTTTTGGACAGAAAAACCAATAAGACACAGCAAATATGAGTTTATTAACATTTCTATGGAAATATTGTCCACTGTTTTTAAATATAGAACTGACCCAAATGAAAAAAAATTAATAAGTTCTAATAGTCAGGAATTAATATTGTGCTACATAGTTCAATACAAATAATAAAAACGCATTGTAAGAGATAGTCTTTAATTTACGCCTTCAGTTCAGCACCTTTTGGCAGACAATGTTGTCCTTTTTTTTGTCCTGTTTTTTTTTAATTTTCCATTTTTTTTTTTGTAATGTTTCGCTGACTTTCTTTGGTGAAAAACCACTGCGCATCGAAATTATGTTTCTTTCTCACACCATTATAACATAGATCATATATTAATATGATGATATTAAAAAAAAAAAAAAAAAAAAAAAAAAAAGACTAAATCAAAGGGAGGTCACTCATATTCTTGTCCAGGGTTGTCAGATTGCCCTTTTTAAAAGTAAATTTTGTAAATTTGCCTTTTTTTCAGCAGTTTGGCCTTCAAAAAAATAGTATTCGACCCTTCTCAGAGTGTAACGTATGAACTAAGGAAGGAACAAGCAAGATATTATAGCGAATGACGTCTAATATCTAGGGTCAAAATTTCAAACAGAGATATTTGAATTTTCACAAAAAACTTGAGCTGAAACATGAAAATAACACCCAAGATGAGAACAAGTAGTCTTGAACGTTTCTGATTTTTTGAGATGAGGATTGATTATTCATTTTTTTTAATTTTATAAGCATTGACATACGAGTAGAATAAAACCCAAGTCGACAAAGACAATGGGATGGGTATATAATGCTTTCTAAACTCGTCGGTAAGTAAAAATATAACATGAAGACATAGATGTAAACTAATGAACGGGACGGACAAAATTAGGGTTCAGGTACAGCTTTA
>NC_136506.1:94595133-94755133 GCF_053919585.1 Euprymna scolopes
ATTTTTGCAGCTTTAACAAAAGAGCTACAATAATATCAGGGCGTCTCCATTTATGCTATACATCCACAGAATGCCAACATCAATATATTACATACTAGCAGGACCCGTTAACAGGCGTTTCCCCAGCAAAAAAGTGAACTATGGTTGTTGTTGGTGGCTATTGCTGTCCCTGAAAAAATGCAGACACTGGTGGCCGTGGCCAAAATGAAATAATTGGTTTTTGCTGGCGAGTAGTGGTGGTTTGGGTCGATAACATGCAGGTACTTTTTGAATAAGGGAATGCGTAAATCAGTATAAATTAATAAAAGTACAAAAAAATGGTTCCTTAGAATAATAATGGGAAATATAAACAGAATTTTTAGAGGTTAGGGATTCTCACTATATATGGACTCAGCGGTAGCAGTCCTGTTGTTCAAATCTTCCTCTTCAATTCTTTCACCAGTAGTAGTAGCAATACCACACCATTTTTTTCTTTAGATCGAATAAACTCAAAGCAATATCGAAAAGAGCATAAAAAAGATAAAAAAATAAATATTATCTTTAGTTTTTTAAAATCAGTCCATTAGAACTGGAGGTATGATCATTCAAAGTATCAAAAAAACGTGTGCTTCATTGGACATTTTACCTTATGTTACTCTTATTTAAATGCATATAAGCGATATAAAATGCTACGACCATCTCACTTGGTAACTTACTAACTAATTAGCATATTTCTGTTTCACTTGTGATTAAAAATGCTAGGAAATTTTCACAATTTACAGACTAACTCATCTTTAAAAAAAACTATCTTCAGATCTTTTAAAGATATTATGATGAAATTTTGAACATATTATCATAATACCATGAAGGTTCAGTTGGCGTTATTTACGACCATCTCACTTGGTAACTTACGAACTAATTAGCATATTTCAGTTTCATTTTAACAGCTTTAAATAGAAACATCATAAAAACAGCTAAGAAAAATGGTAAGGCTTTATCATCATAGGAAGTATTATTTCTGATGGATACTAACATTTGCCATTATAACATCATGAAAAAATCCAAGATGGCGACCAGGAAATCCAAGATGCCACCATGACATGATTCAAAGAAATGAACAAATTTTGTACAGATCAGAATTATGTTTTCAAGTACATTAAACTAATTAGCATAATTAACTTTCATTTTAACGGCTTTAAATAGAAGCATCATAAAAAAAGTTTAAAAATGGGAGGTAAGGTTTTATCATCATGCAAAATGTTATTCTGGTGGATTTTATCATGTCATCATTTCACTGTGGAAAATCCAAGATGGCAACCAGGAAATCCAAGATGGCCACCATGACACGATTTAAAGAAATTATTAACAAAATATGGCTTGTAGCATATTAAATGAAAGGAAATTTTGTACAGATTATAATTATGTTTTCAAGTTCATTAAACTAATTAGGATAATTAAATTTAATTTTTAACGGCTTAAAATTACTGTGAAAATTATCAGGCAAGTTTCTACCACTATTTTGTATAACTTTTTATTTTTAAGTTATTGTCGAGACTTTGCAAACATTTTTTCTTGTTCTCATGTAATGCTCGATACTACTTGTTTTTTGAACAGAATAAACATTTACAACACCAAACATTTATCGAGGTTGGTAGAAGAGTAATTTGCCTTTGGTAACATTTGTTATAATATTCGTTTTTGGCGACTTTTTCATACCTCTGGATTGTAAAACAAACCCAATAAAAGTTATTCTTTTACTTAACAGGATAAGTGGTTTGTGTGTTTTAACTCATTTAAAAGCATGGTCATTGTTGCTTATTCTTTTTGAAAGAATTTATTTTTTTTTAAATATTTTTTTCCTAACCATAATTAAAAACTTTTTTCTAAATAATAAAAAAAAATAAAATGAATACTTTACGTTCGTAAGTAAGTTGATGAACGTTTTGTTTACAGATTTTTGTTTTTTTCTACCGACTCGTGCATAAAAAGTTCTTATCCAATTCTTTTCAAATTTTAGGACAAAAGAAATTAATATATTTGTTATTAAATAGCGTTTGAAGATATTTCATGTTATATTGATCCTAAGGCATCCCACGATATAACATTTACCTTTGTACTACAAAGCATTAACTTTGAGATGTTTTATTTACAACTCGAAAACAAAAAAAAAAAGAAAAAAAAAAGAAAAAAAAAAGAAAAGAAAAAAAAAAGAAAAAAAAAAGAAAAAAAAAAAAGAAAAAAAAAAAAGAAAATGTTCATTGTCGGTTATTATTTTTCAAATAATTTATTCTTTAAAAAAATATTCTTTTCCTGTCCATAATTAAAAACTTGTTTTCTAAATAATAAAAATAAAATGAATACTTCATGTTTGTAAGTTAGTTGACGAATACTTGTTTACAGTTTTTTTGTGTGCTACAACACATAAAAATTCTCATGTTTATATGTGGTTGTCACTATTTCTATCGACTCATGCATAGTTTTTATCCTAGGATGGAATACTGTTGCCACATCTGGGCAGGAGCTGCTAGAAAGGACTTGTCCTGCCTTGATAAGGTTCAAAATAGACTTTGTAGCCTCGTAGGAGATGTCCTTTTCTTTTCCCTGCAACTTCTATCTCACAGAAGAGATGTTGCGAGTTTGTCTCTGATGTATCGTTATTTTCATGGAAAGTGTACGACTGAGCCTATGGTCCCCCCTCGCCAAACTTTCACAAGAAACACTCGTCTAGCTGAAAACACTATCAATAATTCCCCCCACTCTTTATCTGTGCCTAAACCTAAACGTAGATTCCATGAACAAAGCTTTTTTCTTAGAACTGCACGCCTCTGGAATTGTCTTCCGTTTTTCTGCTTTCCAGCTGTCTATAATATGGTTGTCTTCAAGTCTAACGTAAACAAGTTATTGATGAGCCGTTCCATATAAGTTAACAAGTTTACCGAATTTATTATTATATTGTCCAATTTCTACTGTACACTCTTTAACCCTTATCCTTTAGTGGCCTCTTGGCCTTGATAATGTGGTGATGCCTGTGTAAAAAAAAAAAAAAAAATCCTATTCTTTTCAAATTTTAGGACAAAAGAAATTAATATTTTCGCTATTAAATAGCGTTCGAACACAGTTTCTATCTTTACTTATCTTCGTACTACAAAGCGTCAACTTTAAGATATTCTAATTTTTGACTGGAAAGGCGTACATGTGTTCAAATTCCGTAGCAAAGACAATTCTTTTCCCCGATTAGCTAAAACAACTAGAAACATCATCGATGAGTACAACTTCCGCTTTGAGTATTTATGTGACCATACCCCAACTGCTTATTTGCAAAAAGTGATCAGCGGGCATGCTATGTTGGCATGTTTCATCGTTAATAGTCGGATTGAAATAGCAATTTCTTCAAATTACAACAAAAATATTAAAATACCATTTTAAAGTAAATGTAATCATTACTGATTTAAAGACAATGAGTGTCAAGTTAAGTAGCATTACGTGCCTTGTCCAGTGCTGAATATTACGGTGTCTGGTTTGCTAATCGTAGTAAATTAAATTCTAGTTTTATGTTGTCTTTTTTTAACGTTTAAAACAAAACAATTACGACTTTTCTCTGTACTTCTTTAAGTATTGTCATGTTAAGACTGGCATTCGGAATAGACACCCCCAACATACCCATGTAAAGAATGGTATTCGGAGTAGACAACACCCCTTTTTTTTGGTGGGGGAGAGTAACTGTCCAAATTTCACCTTGATAATCGTTCTCAGCATAGCCACCTGCAAATACTTAAAAAAAAAAGAAAAAAAAGAAAAGTAGATTTGTTTATCGCACGTGTGTACAAACCTGGTAGCCAGTGAATTACAGGGCATGATACATGTCTTTATATCTCTATAAGTACTTGTCTCCACAAAATTGGAATGAGATTTTCATGATCAGCATTGATGAAAACCTATAAAAGGTGTGATTCTAAAGAAAAATGTGAAGTTGGACCTAATGTACAACCCCCCCCCCCCCAACAAAAAAAAAAGTTAAATTGTGTGCAATTTCAAGAATCTGAACATAAAAGAACTGAAAATCAAATACTCCACCGAATTCAGTTTCCTAATTAATGAAATTTATGTTCAAACCGTAGGTTAGGTAATTGGGTGTAAAAATCGGTAAAACTAACTTTCAAACATGCTGGTAGTTCTGTCAAATGAGGTACATAAGCACAAATTGGAAAATATCTAAACATTTGCAAATTAATGAGATAAAGAAAAAAAAAAAAAAAATCAATGGATGCAAAAAGTTTATGTATTTTTATATCTTTGTATCATAAGGGTGGTGCCAAAAAGTAAACATAAAAATATAGTTAACAATGAAAATAGTTTAACAGTTTAAAAATATAGATATTTCACACACATACATATATATATATATATATATATATATATATATATATATACTAGCATTTCAGCCCGACGTTGCCCGGGTGTTTGGAGGTGTATGCTGAGCAAAAAAAAAAAGAGTAAATTTTTTTTTTAATTTGACCCCTATTATGACCCCTTAAAATTTATAGTTTCGGGCTCAAATCACTTTATTAAGTTAGATCCAGGTTCAAGGAACCTATATCTAAAATTTCAAGTGTCTAGACCCAAAATTGTCGGAGGAGTTTGGTAGAGTTCTTAAAGGTCAAATCTTTGAAATTTGACCCCTTAACAGCCAAATTTCTGGCTGACACCCGTCACATCGATTTTCCCAAATCTCAGTACCCGGTATTTCAAATTTCGAGTCTATAGACTAAAAATTGACAGAGTTATTGCGTAGGGAAATGTACACAGACAGACAGACACACAGACAGACAGACACGTTCACTTTTATAGATATATAGATATAGATATATAAATAAAATTATTCCACGGATTTCTGCCTTTTGCATTACTTTGGATCATCTTTCAATTACGCGATTCCCTTGGATTTTATTTGTGGAAATGGAAATTTAACCAACTTTTTTGGATTTTGGACTTTACCGTTATTGGATATTTTACCTGTTACCAGACTATCCATTCACATGAAATCACCTTTTTATTCACCCTATTAAAATTTATTACCAAGTAAGATCTATGACTTACTTGTAGTTTCATTAAATACTTTTGCAAGCAAAATCCGATCCCGCATTTTGCTTAATCCTACCCTCTGATGAGAAGGAAAGTATTTCTTTGAAACTTTACGGATTAAGGACTATCCACTTATTTTGTGCTTCCTTTTTAAAATTAAATGTTTTTAACTCTTTTTCAAAGTGTTTTTTAACATGTTTTATTAACTACTTGTTCTTATATATATATATATATATATATGCTCTTAAGAGAAGCATGTGGAGCAGGATGGTCCATCAAGACACGATTCAGAAAAGGACCTCCACAGAGCCGCAGAAAACAGGAGGAAGCAGAGAAAGGAGAGATCTACTACCAACAGCTCCTTCCACCTCTTCCACTACCCAGTCGACCACCCACACATGCCCCCACTACAATAAAGTCTGCAGGTCAAGGATCAGCCTTCACAGCCATCTGAGGACTCACAAATGACCAGACCCAATCTCACCGACGGGAGAACAACTTATCACGAGTGATTGCCAATGATTATATATATGAGAAAGGGAGAGAGCAGATCAGAGAGAGAAAGATAGCGGAGTGGAAACGTTTGTTTTTCAATCAGCGACAAGTGTAAGCATGTAAACACAAAAAGTGTGTATGTTATTGACGAACGCACAGTGGAGCAAACACAAGAATGAAGTATAACTATACTATGAACATAAATATGTGTACCTTTTTTTGTTTTTCTTTATAAAAGTTGTTTTGTGAAATGTTTATAAACAGTAAGAATTATTTTTCTTTGTTGCAATGGTCATAAGAACAGATGTTATGTTTTTTTGCGTTAGGCTCATCGCCAACCCAAATGTTTATTAGCAACGCCATTTTTTTTTTTTTACTTGTAATAACTGTTTGTTTATATACAGCAGAATAGAATTCCGTAAGATGAGAATGTTCTTAGTTCAGCCAATAAGCATTGCCGGAATTTCTAGAGGGAGAAATTATGATTTTTTAAGCTGGGAATGGAAAGATAATTGTGTGTCTATGAGGATATGATCCAGTTAAGAAGGGTATCTTGAAAACATAGTTATAATGTGTATACATCTTCCCGGCGTTGACTGGTGGTGTGAGGACTCTAGATATAGAGGGAAAAAGATGAACTATTTCGTCTATAGATGTTGGCGATAGTGATGATGCTTCTCCTAGGATGAAATGTAGGATTTTATTATAACGAATAAATGTGTCTAAAACAATGTTCTAAAGTTACATAAGATGGTGGATAATAGTTTAGACATTATTAATTTGTATGTGGCATCTGTTGGTGCAAACCTAGGGGAATTCCTGCAATCAAAATATTATATATGGAGATGGTGACGAAAGAGTCTGCTGTGGAATTTCCACAGGTCCCACTAGTGTTAAATATGTGCATTGAGAGAAAGAACAAAAAAAAAAAAATACTTGAACTTACCAATTAAAACGGAAAAGAAAAAATAATGAATGGGAATGTTCAGGAGTGGAGATGCCATGTTGAGGAACCAATTTGGAGACATTGGGAATAACCGCACAAACAGTAGGAAATAGAAAAGGCTGTCCATATTGGCTTCAATCTGCAAAGAAAATAAAAATGTCAGATTTTTATTTTAATAACTAGTCGTCATCATCGTCTTTAGTTTAACATTTATTTTCCATGTTTTGTAGAAATTGACTTCCAAACGAATCTATCTCTGCCCAGGTCTTTATTTATACCTCTTTTCCTTAAGATCATTTTATAACTTCCTCCCATGTTTTCCTTGATCTCTCTACAGGCCTACTTTCTCTCATATCCATTTTCATCACCTCCACCTACCATACACCTGCCAACGAACCCTGCTACCTCAACTGTTCTACATCTACTAACCCAAGCACTCTCATCCATTCTTTCAACATGACCATACCAACAAAGTCTCCTGTTCTACAAAGATATCTCTTCACTCTCTAGATTGAATCTTCCTCTGAAGTCATCAGATCTATGCCTGTCTTTAAGACACACACGGTCATCAAATTATTCTCATATCATTTCTCTCCATGCAACACGTGTCCTCAAGCCAGGTTTCACTTCCACACATGTATGATAGTCTCTTTCCTTGGTCGACAGATTAGTGATGGCAAAAGTTCCCTGAACTTATTCTGGAACAGTGTCGTTAGATGTAACGATGGTGATGATGATGGTGGTGGTGATGATTGAAAGAAAGAGCATTGTTAAGAAAGGTTTTTATAGTATTGATTTAACACACACACAATTATTTGTGAATATAATGAATCGATAAAGTGGAAATCTGTTCCTTTCCATGTTAATTGGGGTTGACATAGACGGTCGTTAAAAACACACTAGCTGGAAAAGTTGAGATTTTGGATTATAAAGATATTTTTTTATTTATTTTTTTATACTCATGTTTACCGGGGATATGTATGTCAAGGGGGCACAAGTGTAACGAGTTCATCAGAGCACATTCCACTAAAATATTTGTAAAACAGGTACAGAGATGTCACATTGTGGCGATGGGACAGGGGTTGGAGCTAAGTTGACAAAGTGGGATATATTAGATCCCAGACTTCTTTTTGAACCCTATCCAAGAGGGAGAGGGGCTAGTGGTAGATGCACCAGCCCAGATGTGGCAACAATACTTCATACATGGGTGAATTTGTAGAGGTGATATATAATCTATCCAGTGTTATGCTGGCATGTTGGAATTGTGAGTTTTGTTGGTTAGTGCAAAAGGAGTTCAAAAGAGTAAGGTTGATGTATGTCAATCGCTGTAGCTAGAGTCGAAGGTGTCACCTGAAAGGTCATTCGGGAGGAAAAAAGAAAAAAAAAAAAAAGATTATATTGTTTTATTAAACATTTATTGTTTAAATAACTTTGTTCGTTTTATTAAAAAAAAAAAAAAAAAGCTGAAAAAATATTTTTCACTCAGCTTTGGAAAATTGTCAGTTAAAGAAACACAATCTCCAAAAGATAAGCGCTTCATTATTTCTAGTCGCCACTTTGAAAAAAAAAAATCACTTGCAAATGTGACTGTTTTACTCGCAATGTAGAGCCCTGTTCCATCTCTTCTCAGTATCTACAGTGAAGAAAAATGTATATAATAAAATTTTTTTAAATATATATTTTTTATACGATTGTCTTTATCATGATAAGGAGTCCCTATTTGTCATCTCACAAGGGCAGAATTAGAAACAAGATTAATTTTTAATGTTGAGAAATCCAGCTCTCTAAAAGGGAGGATCTGAAACTTCATTTTATTAAAACAAAAAACAGTTGAAAAGATATTTTTCACTCAGTAGTGAGCCTTGGATTGGTTGATTGTTTTTGTTTTACGGCATATCAACCCTTTTCAGGTTATTTAATGCCGAATCTAAAGATTTTGAAGAATAATTTTTTAATAGAGTATATTTATTGTTTTCAAGTCGGTTTCTATTTAACCCATAGTTGGGACCCTAACAGGTACTACCACTCTGGATCAGAGTGGACCTGGGAGCAATGGCAATTAAAGGGTGGCTCCACACTCCCCAAAGCCCGCAAGCTGGGGCCTCACCACTGCATATAATTTAAGGTCATATCCAGGACCAGTTGTGAACCTTGAAAGATTGTCAGTGAAAAAAATACAATCGCCAAAATATAAGCATTTCATTATTTCTAGTCGCCACTTTGAAAAAAAAAGATCACTCGCAAATGCGACTATTTCACTCGCAATGTAGAGCCCTGTAGTAGCAATGTCCATCAACCATAAAACGTTTTGCATAATTACAGATTACAAGGTAGTTCTATTAAAATAATCATATTTTAAAAACCAAAATACTTTAAATCCTCAAAATGGCATCATTTTATTTAGAAATAAATATCCTTTCGTATCTAGCTCTTTCTATGTATGCCTTATTGAGATATTTTTATCATTTTCAAAGTTGTCATGGACATTGCTACTACTAGGTGCCATTGGATATTTGTCGGAGTTGAAAAAAAATTGTCATGCTAAACAGCATTGGTACGAATTATGTTTTTAGTTTTTTTACAATTCTGAATAATTTAACAGAAAAAAAAATATCTTTAAAACATTGTGAGAGGCTTCTGTATTGTTCTACATTTTAAAAAGAACGGGGGGGGGGGTTAAAAATTTGAACATAGATATGCAAGAGACTTACTTTTTCTTGAAGGAATTCTAATCTGGTTTTGAATCTTCGTATAATGACGGGTTTACCAA
This sequence comes from Euprymna scolopes, assembly GCF_053919585.1. Lineage (NCBI taxonomy): Eukaryota > Metazoa > Mollusca > Cephalopoda > Sepiida > Sepiolidae > Euprymna > Euprymna scolopes. The sequence continues at coordinate 94,604,406 of NC_136506.1, forward strand.
AGTTTTTAGACAACAAATAACAATTGGTGGCTCCACAGGCAGTCAAAATGCTTGTAACTATAAAGCCAGCCTCGGCTCCGAACAAGGCACCTGCCAGTAGGTTCTGAAAAAAAAAAAAAAAAAAAAAAAAAAAAACCGCAGAATATAAAGAAGTTCCTGATAAAAAAAAATTGGTGACCGGTCATAAGTGTCCTGGTTATTAGTATCCCAATGTTATCATAAATGTTCTAAGGTCTTTAGTGTACCTTTTCATTTGTGTACCGATAATGTCTTTTTTGTTGAGGTTTTGACTCCATCTTAGGACAGATCAGTGACACCCCAGCCCGAAATAAAATGTTCATGCTAAAAACCATTTTGCTACGGTTAAAAATATGAGAGAAAACTTAATTCCATTTATTAAAATTAAAAGCTAAAATACATGTTATATTGTCATCAAAGAATGTATCTGCAAATACAATTTAAAACCATTCCATAACAAGCTGTCAAGCAATAAAATTTATATCTTCATTAAAATAAAAAGAGTATGTGCAAAAACAATTTGAATATATTCCATATCAAGTAGAATAGGAAAGAATACCCACAAGGATTAATGAAAATTCAAAGTTCCCTGGCACTTTTGATATATTCTTAAATCATCTTAAATTTATTTGACCATATTTTGATGATTTAACAATTTATTTGACCATATTTTGATGATTTAACAATTTATTTGACCATATTTTGATGATTTAACAATTTATTTGACCATATTTTGATGATTTAACAATTTATTTGACCATATTTTGATGATTTAACAATTTATTTTACCATATTTTGATCATTTAACAATTTATTTTACAATATTTTGATGATTTAACAATTTATTTGACCATATTTTGATGATTTAACAATTTATTTGACCATATTTTGATGATTTAACAATTTATTTGACCATATTTTGATGATTTAACAATTTATTTGACCATATTTTGATGATTTAACAATTTATTTGACCATATTTTGATGATTTAACAATTTATTTGACCATATTTTGATGATTTAACAATTTATTTGACCATATTTTCATGATTTAACAATTTATTTGACCATATTTTCATGATTTAATAATTTATTTGACCTTTTTTCATGATTTAACAATTTATTTGACCATATTTTCATGATTTAACAATTTATTTGACCTTTTTTCATGATTTAACAATTTATTTGACCATATTTTGATGATTTAACAATTTATTTGACCATATTTTCATGATTTAACAATTTATTTGACCATATTTTCATGATTTAACAATTTATTTGACCATATTTTCATGATTTAACAATTTATTTGACCATATTTTCATGATTTAACAATTTATTTGACCATATTTTCATGATTTAACAATTTATTTGACCATATTTTGATGATTTAACAATTTATTTGACCATATTTTGATGATTTAACAATTTATTTGACCATATTTTGATGATTTAACAATTTATTTGACCATATTTTCATGATTTAACAATTTATTTGACCATATTTTCATGATTTAATAATTTATTTGACCTTTTTTCATGATTTAACAATTTATTTGACCATATTTTCATGATTTAACAATTTACTTGACCTTTTTTCATGATTTAATAATTTATTTGACCATATTTTGATGATTTAACAATTTATTTGACCATATTTTCATGATTTAACAATTTATTTGACCATATTTTCATGATTTAACAATTTATTTGACCATATTTTCATGATTTAACAATTTATTTGACCATATTTTCATGATTTAATAATTTATTTGACCATATTTTCATGATTTAACAATTTATTTGACCATATTTTCATGATTTAACAATTTATTTGACCATATTTTCATGATTTAACAATTTATTTGACCATATTTTGATGATTTAACAATTTATTTGACCATATTTTCATGATTTAACAATTTATTTGACCATATTTTGATGATTTAACAATTTATTTGACCATATTTTCATGATTTAACAATTTATTTGACCATATTTTCATGATTTAACAATTTATTTGACCATATTTTGATGATTTAACAATTTATTTGACCATATTTTGATGATTTAACAATTTATTTGACCATATTTTGATGATTTAACAATTTATTTGACCATATTTTGATGATTTAACAATTTATTTGACCATATTTTCATGATTTAACAATTTATTTGACCATATTTTGATCATTTAACAATTTATTTGACCATATTTTCATGATTTAACAATTTATTTGACCATATTTTGATGATTTAACAATTTATTAGACCATATTTTGATGATTTAACAATTTATTTGACCATATTTTCATGATTTAACAATTTATTTGACCATATTTTCATGATTTAACAATTTATTTGACCATATTTTGATGATTTAACAATTTATTAGACCATATTTTGATGATTTAACAATTTATTTGACCATATTTTGATGATTTAACAATTTATTTGACCATATTTTCATGATTTAACAATTTATTTGACCATATTTTCATGATTTAACAATTTATTTGACCATATTTTCATGATTTAACAATTTATTTGACCATATTTTCATGATTTAACAATTTATTTGACCATATTTTCATGATTTAACAATTTATTTGACCATATTTTCATGATTTAACAATTTATTTGACCATATTTTGATGATTTAACAATTTATTTGACCATATTTTGATGATTTAACAATTTATTTGACCATATTTTCATGATTTAACAATTTATTTGACCATATTTTCATGATTTAACAATTTATTTGACCATATTTTCATGATTTAACAATTTATTTGACCATATTTTGATGATTTAACAATTTATTTGACCATATTTTCATGATTTAACAATTTATTTGACCATATTTTCATGATTTAACAATTTATTAGACCATATTTTGATGATTTAACAATTTATTTGACCATATTTTCATGATTTAACAATTTATTTGACCATATTTTCATGATTTAACAATTTATTTGACCATATTTTCATGATTTAACAATTTATTTGACCATATTTTCATGATTTAACAATTTATTTGACCATATTTTCATGATTTAACAATTTATTTGACCATATTTTCATGATTTAACAATTTATTTGACCATATTTTCATGATTTAACAATTTATTTGACCATATTTTCATGATTTAACAATTTATTTGACCATATTTTCATGATTTAACAATTTATTTGACCATATTTTCATGATTTAACAATTTATTTGACCATATTTTCATGATTTAACAATTTATTTGACCACATTTTCATGATTTAACAATTTATTTGACCATATTTTCATGATTTAACAATTTATTTGACCATATTTTCATTATTTAACAATTTATTTGACCATATTTTCATTATTTAACAATTTATTTGACCATATTTTCATGATTTAACAATTTATTTGACCATATTTTCATGATTTAACAATTTATTTGACCATATTTTGATGATTTAACAATTTATTTGACCATATTTTCATGATTTAACAATTTATTTGACCACATTTTCATGATTTAACAATTTATTTGACCATATTTTCATGATTTAACAATTTATTTGACCATATTTTCATGATTTAACAATTTATTTGACCATATTTTCATGATTTAACAATTTATTTGACCATATTTTCATGATTTAACAATTTATTTGACCATATTTTCATGATTTAACAATTTATTTGACCATATTTTGATGATTTAACAATTTATTAGACCATATTTTCATGATTTAACAATTTATTTGACCATATTTTCATGATTTAACAATTTATTTGACCATATTTTCATGATTTAACAATTTATTTGACCATATTTTCATGATTTAACAATTTATTTGACCATATTTTCATGATTTAACAATTTATTTGACCATATTTTCATGATTTAACAATTTATTTGACCATATTTTGATGATTTAACAATTTATTAGACCATATTTTGATGATTTAACAATTTATTTGACCATATTTTGATGATTTAACAATTTATTAGACCATATTTTGATGATTTAACAATTTATTTGACCATATTTTGATGATTTAACAATTTATTTGACCATATTTTGATGATTTAACAATTTATTTGACCATATTTTCATGATTTAACAATTTATTTGACCATATTTTCATGATTTAACAATTTATTAGACCATATTTTCATGATTTAACAATTTATTTGACCATATTTTGATGATTTAACAATTTATTTGACCATATTTTCATGATTTAACAATTTATTTGACCATATTTTCATGATTTAACAATTTATTTGACCATATTTTCATGATTTAACAATTTATTTGACCATATTTTGATGATTTAACAATTTATTTGACCATATTTTCATGATTTAACAATTTATTTGACCATATTTTCATGATTTAACAATTTATTTGACCATATTTTCATGATTTAACAATTTATTTGACCATATTTTGATGATTTAACAATTTATTTGACCATATTTTCATGATTTAACAATTTATTTGACCATATTTTCATGATTTAACAATTTATTTGACCATATTTTCATGATTTAACAATTTATTTGACCATATTTTCATGATTTAACAATTTATTTGACCATATTTTGATGATTTAACAATTTATTTGACCATATTTTCATGATTTAACAATTTATTTGACCATATTTTGATGATTTAACAATTTATTTGACCATATTTTCATGATTTAACAATTTATTTGACCATATTTTCATGAGTTAACAATTTATTTGACCATATTTTCATGATTTAACAATTTATTTGACCATATTTTCATGATTTAACAATTTATTTGACCATATTTTGATGATTTAACAATTTATTAGACCATATTTTGATGATTTAACAATTTATTTGACCATATTTTGATGATTTAACAATTTATTTGACCATATTTTGATGATTTAACAATTTATTTGACCATATTTTCATGATTTAACAATTTATTTGACCATATTTTCATGATTTAACAATTTATTAGACCATATTTTCATGATTTAACAATTTATTTGACCATATTTTGATGATTTAACAATTTATTTGACCATATTTTCATGATTTAACAATTTATTTGACCATATTTTCATGATTTAACAATTTATTTGACCATATTTTCATGATTTAACAATTTATTTGACCATATTTTGATGATTTAACAATTTATTTGACCATATTTTCATGATTTAACAATTTATTTGACCATATTTTCATGATTTAACAATTTATTTGACCATATTTTCATGATTTAACAATTTATTTGACCATATTTTGATGATTTAACAATTTATTTGACCATATTTTCATGATTTAACAATTTATTTGACCATATTTTCATGATTTAACAATTTATTTGACCATATTTTCATGATTTAACAATTTATTTGACCATATTTTCATGATTTAACAATTTATTTGACCATATTTTCATGATTTAACAATTTATTTGACCATATTTTGATGATTTAACAATTTATTTGACCATATTTTCATGATTTAACAATTTATTTGACCATATTTTCATGATTTAACAATTTATTTGACCATATTTTCATGATTTAACAATTTATTTGACCATATTTTCATGATTTAACAATTTATTTGACCATATTTTAATGATTTAACAATTTATTTGACCATATTTTCATGATTTAACAATTTATTTGACCATATTTTCATGATTTAACAATTTATTTGACCATATTTTCATGATTTAACAATTTATTTGACCATATTTTCATGATTTAACAATTTATTTGACCATATTTTCATGATTTAACAATTTATTTGACCATATTTTCATGATTTAACAATTTATTTGACCATATTTTCATGATTTAACAATTTATTTGACCATATTTTCATGATTTAACAATTTATTTGACCATATTTTCATGATTTAATAATTTATTTGACCATATTTTCATGATTTAACAATTTATTTGACCATATTTTCATGATTTAACAATTTATTTGACCATATTTTCATGATTTAACAATTTATTTGACCATATTTTCATGATTTAACAATTTATTTGACCATATTTTGATGATTTAACAATTTATTTGACCATATTTTCATGATTTAACAATTTATTTGACCATATTTTCATGATTTAACAATTTATTTGACCATATTTTCATGATTTAACAATTTATTTGACCATATTTTCATGATTTAACAATTTATTTGACCATATTTTCATGATTTAACAATCTATTTGACCATATTTTCATGATTTAACAATTTATTTGACCATATTTTCATGATTTAACAATTTATTTGACCATATTTTCATGATTTAACAATTTATTTGACCATATTTTGATGATTTAACAATTTATTTGACCATATTTTCATGATTTAACAATTTATTTGACCATATTTTCATGATTTAACAATTTATTTGACCATATTTTCATGATTTAACAATTTATTTGACCATATTTTCATGATTTAACAATTTATTTGACCATATTTTCATGATTTAACAATTTATTTGACCATATTTTCATGATTTAACAATTTATTTGACCATATTTTCATGATTTAACAATTTATTTGACCATATTTTCATGATTTAACAATTTATTTGACCATATTTTGATGATTTAACAATTTATTTGACCATATTTTGATGATTTAACAATTTATTTGACCATATTTTCATGATTTAACAATTTATTTGACCATATTTTGATGATTTAACAATTTATTTGACCATATTTTCATGATTTAACAATTTATTTGACCATATTTTCATGATTTAACAATTTATTTGACCATATTTTCATGATTTAACAATTTATTTGACCATATTTTCATGATTTAACAATTTATTTGACCATATTTTGATGATTTAACAATTTATTTGACCATATTTTCATGATTTAACAATTTATTTAACCATATTTTGATGATTTAACAATTTATTTGACCATATTTTCATGATTTAACAATTTATTTGACCATATTTCGATGATTTAACAATTTATTTGACCATATTTTGATCATTTAACAATTTATTTGACCATATTTTGATGATTTAACAATTTATTTGACCATATTTTCATGATTTAACAATTTATTTGACCATATTTTCATGATTTAACAATTTATTAGACCATATTTTCATGATTTAACAATTTATTTGACCATATTTTGATGATTTAACAATTTATTTGACCATATTTTGATGATTTAACAATTTATTTGACCATATTTTGATGATTTAACAATTTATTTGACCATATTTTGATGATTTAACAATTTATTTGACCATATTTTGATGATTTAACAATTTATTTGACCATATTTTGATGATTTAACAATTTATTAGACCATATTTTCATGATTTAACAATTTATTTGACCATATTTTGATGATTTAACAATTTATTTGACCATATTTTGATGATTTAACAATTTATTTGACCATATTTTGATCATTTAACAATTTATTTGACCATATTTTGATGATTTAACAATTTATTTGACCATATTTTGATGATTTAACAATTTATTAGACCATATTTTGATGATTTAACAATTTATTTGACCATATTTTGATGATTTAACAATTTATTAGACCATATTTTGATGATTTAACAATTTATTTGACCATATTTTGATGATTTAACAATTTATTTGACCATATTTTGATGATTTAACAATTTATTTGACCATATTTTCATGATTTAACAATTTATTTGACCATATTTTCATGATTTAACAATTTATTAGACCATATTTTGATGATTTAACAATTTATTTGACCATATTTTCATGATTTAACAATTTATTTGACCATATTTTCATGATTTAACAATTTATTTGACCATATTTCGATGATTTAACAATTTATTTGACCATATTTTCATGATTTAACAATTTATTTGACCATATTTTGATGATTTAACAATTTATTAGACCATATTTTGATGATTTAACAATTTATTTGACCATATTTTGATGATTTAACAATTTATTTGACCATATTTTCATGATTTAACAATTTATTTGACCATATTTCGATGATTTAACAATTTATTTGACCATATTTTCATGATTTAACAATTTATTTGACCATATTTTGATGATTTAACAATTTATTTGACCATATTTTCATGATTTAACAATTTATTTGACCATATTTCGATGATTTAACAATTTATTTGACCATATTTTCATGATTTAACAATTTATTAGACCATATTTTGATGATTTAACAATTTATTTGACCATATTTTCATGATTTAACAATTTATTTGACCATATTTCGATGATTTTACAATTTATTTGACCATATTTTCATGATTTAACAATTTATTTGACCATATTTTGATGATTTAACAATTTATTAGACCATATTTTCATGATTTAACAATTTATTTGACCATATTTTCATGATTTAACAATTTATTTGACCATATTTTCATGATTTAACAATTTATTTGACCATATTTTGATGATTTAACAATTTATTTGACCATATTTTGATGATTTAACAATTTATTTGACCATATTTTGATGATTTAACAATTTATTAGACCATATTTTCATGATTTAACAATTTATTTGACCATATTTTGATGATTTAACAATTTATTAGACCATATTTTTATGATTTAACAATTTATTTGACCATATTTTCATGATTTAACAATTTATTTGACCATATTTCGATGATTTAACAATTTATTTGACCATATTTTCATGATTTAACAATTTATTTGACCATATTTTGATGATTTAACAATTTATTTGACCATATTTTCATGATTTAACAATTTATTTGACCATATTTCGATGATTTAACAATTTATTTGACCATATTTTCATGATTTAACAATTTATTAGACCATATTTTGATGATTTAACAATTTATTTGACCATATTTTCATGATTTAACAATTTATTTGACCATATTTCGATGATTTTACAATTTATTTGACCATATTTTGATGATTTAACAATTTATTTGACCATATTTTGATGATTTAACAATTTATTAGACCATATTTTCATGATTTAACAATTTATTTGACCATATTTTGATGATTTAACAATTTATTTGACCATATTTTCATGATTTAACAATTTATTTGACCATATTTCGATGATTTAACAATTTATTTGACCATATTTTCATGATTTAACAATTTATTAGACCATATTTTGATGATTTAACAATTTATTTGACCATATTTTCATGATTTAACAATTTATTTGACCATATTTCGATGATTTTACAATTTATTTGACCATATTTTGATGATTTAACAATTTATTTGACCATATTTTGATGATTTAACAATTTATTTGACCATATTTTCATGATTTAACAATTTATTAGACCATATTTTGATGATTTAACAATTTATTTGACCATATTTTCATGATTTAACAATTTATTTGACCATATTTCGATGATTTTACAATTTATTTGACCATATTTTCATGATTTAACAATTTATTTGACCATATTTTGATGATTTAACAATTTATTTGACCATATTTTGATGATTTAACAATTTATTTGACCATATTTTCATGATTTAACAATTTATTTGACCATATTTTCATGATTTAACAATTTATTTGACCATATTTTCATGATTTAACAATTTATTTGACCATATTTTCATGATTTAACAATTTATTTGACCATATTTTGATGATTTAACAATTTATTTGACCATATTTTCATGATTTAACAATTTATTTGACCATATTTTCATGATTTAACAATTTATTAGACCATATTTTCATGATTTAACAATTTATTTGACCATATTTTCATGATTTAACAATTTATTTGACCATATTTCGATGATTTTACAATTTATTTGACCATATTTTCATGATTTAACAATTTATTTGACCATATTTTGATGATTTAACAATTTATTAGACCATATTTTCATGATTTAACAATTTATTTGACCATATTTTCATGATTTAACAATTTATTTGACCATATTTCGATGATTTAACAATTTATTTGACCATATTTTCATGATTTAACAATTTATTTGACCATATTTCGATGATTTTACAATTTATTTGACCATATTTTCATGATTTAACAATTTATTTGACCATATTTTGATGATTTAACAATTTATTTGACCATATTTTGATGATTTAACAATTTATTTGACCATATTTTCATGATTTAACAATTTATTTGACCATATTTTGATGATTTAACAATTTATTTGACCATATTTTGATGATTTAACAATTTATTTGACCATATTTTGATGATTTAACAATTTATTTGACCATATTTTGATGATTTAACAATTTATTTGACCATATTTTCATGATTTAACAATTTATTTGACCATATTTTGATGATTTAACAATTTATTTGACCATATTTTGATGATTTAACAATTTATTTGACCATATTTTCATGATTTAACAATTTATTTGACCATATTTTGATGATTTAACAATTTATTTGACCATATTTTGATGATTTAACAATTTATTTGACCATATTTTCATGATTTAACAATTTATTTGACCATATTTTGATGATTTAACAATTTATTTGACCATATTTTGATGATTTAACAATTTATTTGACCATATTTTCATGATTTAACAATTTATTTGACCATATTTTCATGATTTAACAATTTATTAGACCATATTTTGATGATTTAACAATTTATTTGACCATATTTTCATGATTTAACAATTTATTTGACCATATTTCGATGATTTTACAATTTATTTGACCATATTTTCATGATTTAACAATTTATTTGACCATATTTTGATGATTTAACAATTTATTAGACCATATTTTCATGATTTAACAATTTATTTGACCATATTTTCATGATTTAACAATTTATTTGACCATATTTTGATGATTTAACAATTTATTTGACCATATTTTGATGATTTAACAATTTATTTGACCATATTTTGATGATTTAACAATTTATTTGACCATATTTTGATGATTTAACAATTTATTAGACCATATTTTCATGATTTAACAATTTATTTGACCATATTTTCATGATTTAACAATTTATTAGACCATATTTTGATGATTTAACAATTTATTTGACCATATTTTCATGATTTAACAATTTATTTGACCATATTATGATGATTTAACAATTTATTTGACCATATTTTCATGATTTAACAATTTATTTGACCATATTTTCATGATTTAACAATTTATTTGACCATATTTTCATGATTTAACAATTTATTTGACCATATTTCGATGATTTAACAATTTATTTGACCATATTTTCATGATTTAACAATTTATTTGACCATATTTTCATGATTTAACAATTTATTTGACCATATTTTCATGATTTAACAATTTATTTGACCATATTTCGATGATTTTACAATTTATTTGACCATATTTTGATGATTTAACAATTTATTTGACCATATTTTGATGATTTAACAATTTATTAGACCATATTTTCATGATTTAACAATTTATTTGACCATATTTTCATGATTTAACAATTTATTTGACCATATTTTCATGATTTAACAATTTATTTGACCATATTTTGATGATTTAACAATTTATTTGACCATATTTTGATGATTTAACAATTTATTTGACCATATTTTGATGATTTAACAATTTATTAGACCATATTTTGATGATTTAACAATTTATTTGACCATATTTTGATGATTTAACAATTTATTAGACCATATTTTGATGATTTAACAATTTATTTGACCATATTTTGATGATTTAACAATTTATTTGACCATATTTTGATGATTTAACAATTTATTTGACCATATTTTCATGATTTAACAATTTATTTGACCATATTTTCATGATTTAACAATTTATTAGACCATATTTTGATGATTTAACAATTTATTTGACCATATTTTCATGATTTAACAATTTATTTGACCATATTTTCATGATTTAACAATTTATTTGACCATATTTTCATGATTTAACAATTTATTTGACCATATTTTCATGATTTAACAATTTATTTGACCATATTTTGATGATTTAACAATTTATTTGACCATATTTTCATGATTTAACAATTTATTTGACCATATTTTCATGATTTAACAATTTATTTGACCATATTTCGATGATTTAACAATTTATTTGACCATATTTTGATAATTTAACAATTTATTTGACAATATTTTCATGATTTAACAATTTATTTGACCTTTTTTCAATGATTTAAGAATAAATTGAAAGCACTAGGGATCTTTCAAATTTTACGGATCCTTGTAGGTATTCTCCTTATGTTACTGGTACACAAATGAAAAGGGACACTTAAGACCGGGACACTAATTACCTAGACCCAAAGAATTAATTTAATGATGTTTCTGGAACACATTATCGCAAGACTGCTTCCTTGCTAGCTACCACATGATCATCTTCAAATCCAATGTCACAACAAATACTTGTCATAAACCGTCATCATAATCAAATTTTATTAAATTCATTCGTTTTCAATCCTTTCATAATATTCTTTATTACCCAACTGACAATCACTTAAACCCTTATTCTTCTTCTTATTGGACTTGATAAGTGGTAAATCAGTAGTAAAAAAAAAATGTCACGCAAGTTACAATCTTTTGATTTGCTCCTTTTTTTTTTTTTTTTGCATCAAAATTTTCCCCAGACAATTTAGATATTCACACCTTTAACATTGCTAATGAAAGTGATACAATTAACAGGATTATCAGTTATCTCCCTTGGATAATGGTGGAGACTCAGTATTAGAAAAGAAAAAAAAAAGTTATATATGTCACTACATATATGGATTGATTTTTTTTCCTCCCCAGATAATTCACAGAAAGAACAGCTGTCAAAATTGCTAATGAAAGTGATACAAAACTAATAGGACTTATCTCCCTTGAACCATTCTGATTTTAAGTTATCTCCCTTGAATAATTTCTGTATATTTCAGATTTGGTTTAACGAGAGTAGAGCTTTTGTTCCTGAATTTTTTTTAGATGAGGATTGATTATTCGTATTATTTGGTTTCTTCGGACTATTGTTCTAAGCAACTCAGAAAGAACCTGTGGCGTAATGGATAAAATACTTGATAAAATTCAGTTGTAAAGTTACTCTTTTCTGGAGATTAAAGATTCAATCCTCAGTGCAGGCAACATTCAAAATACAATTGCAAATTAATTAAGCATGGCTGACAAATGAAAATTTCATTTCAAAGTGAACGTGACAGACCAGTGAGAATGCTATTTTAAAAATAAGCATGATAGACCAAAGAAAATACTATTACAAACATAACGTAACAGACAAATGAAAGTAGAACACAGCGTGACAGACAAACGAAAATACTATTCCATAGAGCGTTACAGACGAATGAAAATGTTATTGTAAACATGGCGTGAGAGACTAATGAAAATACTATTTTATCCTTAAGCCTAAGAAATAACAAACAAAAATACGATTTCGAACTTAAGTGTGACTATCTCTATACTTAACCTCAAAATATATTACTATTTAATATAGAATTCAATATGAACGTCATATACACTCTGTATAAAATTAAGGCAATTCGAAAGCTTAGCTCATTGTTCTAAGAGAGGTAACTATTTTACTAAGTATTGTAAGAACAAATGATTTTTTTTCAACTATTTTATCTAATGTAACAAGGTTTTTTAACAGTAATGACAAAAAAAAAGTAAATTGCAACGATATTGTAATTTTTCTTAAACAAAACATACGAGTAATTGTGAGAAAAATTATATTTGTTAACTATTTTTGTAAAATAGAGTTACCTCCATTAGAACAAGGAGTCAAGCTTTTGCCAAAATTAAAAATAAATAAATAAAACGTTAACAAACTCAAGGGAAATCACTTTTGACAAAATCACTGCCTCTGAACAATATTCATTTTTTTCTTAAATGGAATCTACTTGGTGTTCGGATGAACTTATTAACAAAATAAAAAGAAATCGTTTCAGATTGGCGTTTTTTTTTTGTTATAAAATTAAAAAAAAAAAAAAATAGTTCTTTGATATGACAGAGGCGCGTGATACAAGGTTTTCTTTGCTTTAGGAGCAAAAACTGTCTATAACTACTAAATGTATATTTAAGCTATAGTTCAAGCCAGAAATTACTTTCGAAGAATTACAACATAAAGAGTTTGCTACACTTTGCTTTTAGCCAGTTGTTGCTGGTTAAAAACAAAGTGTAGTATCTGTTCTAATACTACATTTCATCTTTTCTGTCCTCGATTAGTGAAAGAGAAATCTTTTTAGACAGGTATTTTTTTTTTTGTCTTGATCCAGAGTTTTCCTTTTTGGAAAGCTTGATTTCCCCTCATTAAAAATCGAATCTGTGTCTAACTTTACCCTTATGGGGAGGCAAGTAAATAAAAATATAAAGATATTTCTGCCACAAATTGACCTGCATTGCAGATCAACATACCCGTTGATTAAATAGCATATTTGGATTTGGGTTTGCAAAATTCACACAGAATAATATCCTAACAATGCAGCTATAAAAATAATGAATTAATCAAACTGAAAATTATTCTCAGATTCTTCCGACTCCTTTCCTCAAACTGTAAGCATACAATTGGGCGGTTACATGTTTATAATGCATATGAATAACAGACTTGCTGCGAATGAGAGATATTTAAAAAAAAAAAAATCACGAAAGACACTGCAAATGTGTCTGCTCTGCAGTATTTGACCACGCAGAATTTGATTTCCTCTTGGGAAACATTAGTGTCACTTTAGACGAAAACTCACACTGAAAGATGACCCTTCCCCCCTTCCCAAAAAATAAAGTAATGGTTCTAGAAATGTGGTTCTCTGCTAAGTTTTACGAAAAATAATGGTTAACTAGAGAATTAAGCTACTCTTTAGGCCAGTGGTTGTCAACCTTTTTTTGGTTCGCACGCTTCAAGAAATTTCATGCTCTCTCTCCCGGAATTTAGATCTTAAACTTTAAGACATTGTGAATTTATGATTAAATACATGGTCGTATTAAATCTATTCAGCCATGTATTTAATGGCTACTTAATAACAATACTCAACTTTAAAATGAATGAAAAAAAAATACTTTTTGGGGTATCGGAATTGGGGAAAAAATGTACCTATTTCCCGATGCCAAAAACAATTCCTTTGATTTTTTTTTTGATTTTTTTATTTGATTTAAAAAAAAAAAAAAACAATCTTCCATTGCTGGTTGTAAAAATACAATAATATTTACTGATTAAAACGCCCAGTCAAAAACTAAAATCTATGCACATTTAGCATGTGCCTTTACAGTAATCAGGACAAAAACATTTTATAATTAAATATTTAGAGATTTATAAAGAATCAGAATCGGAAAAAATATTGGAATTGTCCCATGACAACAAATAATATTCTTGCTTTAGTAAAAAATAATCTATGTTCTGAAATAACTTACACACTTGTACATATCCACAAATCAGATAAAAGCAACAATTTGGAACTTATATAAACTAGCAGACCACCCTGTATTGCCCAGTTGTAAAATATATTAAAATATATTTTTATTTATGCAGATTTCGTATTTATTATAATAGAACCAATTCTTTATTGATTGTTATATTATACACAATATTTAATTGGGATTTCAAAAGTTCAAAAAAGGTTAAATAAACATTTATGACCTAGGTGTCATTAGCTAGAATCCAAACCAAAAAAAATTTAGCTCTCTCGCGTTATTCGCAACCATTTGAGCTAATGACACATGCATGTCAAAACTTGAAAAAAAGAAAAGAGAAAAAAGAATAAGAGAAAAAAAAGAGAAAAAGAAAAAATAAAGAGAAAAGAGAAAAAAGAGAAAAAAAAAGAAAAAAAAGAGAAAAAAAAGAAAAAAGAGAAAAAAGAGAAAAAAGAGAATAAAGAGAAAAAGAGAATAAAGAGAAAAAGAGAATAAAGAGAAAAAGAGAATAAAGAGAAAAAGAGAATAAAGAAAGAGAAAAAGAGAATAAAGAAAGAGAAAAAGAGAATAAAGAAAGAGAAAAAGAGAATAAAGAAAGAGAAAAAGGAGAAAGAGAAAAAAGAGAAAGAGAAAAAAAGAAAAGAGAATAAAGAAAGAGAAAAAAGAAAAAGAAAGAAAGAAAAGAGAAAGAAAGAAAAGAGAAAGAAAGAAAAGAGAAAAAGAGAAAAAGAGAAAAGAGAAAAGAAAAACAGAAAGAAAGAATAAAAAGAAAGAGAAAATAGACAAAAAAAAAAAAAAGGTATGCCTTACCAAAAAGACGGATCCAGGAATGGCAAAAGTCTGTTTATAGAGATAAGCACTGCAGAAAAGAATGACTATGTAGCTGATATGGTCTGATTTGTACAGCGTGAGAGTGTTGACCAGAGAGTGTAGATCTTCCAGACTGGACGGAAATTTTAAAGGACTGAAAAAAGTTTTTAAAAATGAAAATAATGAAAATTATTTTAGTTTCAAAGTTTTATTTATCTATCTATATATCTATAAAAGTGAAATTGTCTGTGTGTGTGTCTGTGTGTGTGTGCGTGTGTGTACATTCCCTACCAAATAACTGTCAATTTTCAGTCTACAGACTCGAGATTTGACATAAGGGGCATTGAGATTTGGGAAAATCATTTTAATCGGTTTTCGAACAGAAATGTGGCTGTCAAAGGGTCAAAGTTCAATGATTTCACCATTGAAAACTCTACCAAACTCCTCTGCCAATTTTGGGTCTAAACACTTGAAATTTTAGATGTAGGTTAATTGATGTAGATGTAGGTTAATTGGCCATGGATCAAACTTTAACTTGATCTGAGCCCAAAACAATAAATGTTAAGGGGTCAAAGTTTTAAAAAATTTGACCGCTCAGCCAAGTTTTGGTTTAAACATTTGAAATCTTAGATAAAGTGTATTCAGACATAAGGCAAGCTTTTTAATTAGTTTTTGACCAAAAATGTGGTTACTAACGCGGTCAAAGTTCAATAGATTTGACCTTTGCCGTCTCTAGCAAACTATTCAGCAAATTTTGGGTCTAAACATTTGAAATTTTTACATAAAAGGTTTCCAGATATGCAGCAAGCTTTTTAATCAGTTTTTGGGTGAAAATTTGGCTGCGAAGAGGTCGAAGTTGAAAGAGTTGATCTTTGCAGACTCTACCAAGCTCCTGCCGTGGTTTTAGATGTGATGTAGATGAGGGGAGAATCCAACTCAACCTAACCAGGATGAATGCTCTTGCAACAGCAAATCACATGGACCATTTAAAAATATTAATATCTTATAATATGCAAATGTGCATAATTTTCTAAATCTAACATAAAATTATCTTGTGGGATTTTCACTGTCACACCTAAATAGCATTTAAGTTGACAAATCAAACTTTTCTTCTGACTAACCAATTTTCATTAGTTATTGTCAGACAGTATTATTGGCATTATAATAATGCACTAAGGCACATCAGCAGGCAAAATGCTCTTTAGCTTTAGAGGGCTACCACCTCACTTCTTTATTATTAGAGCAAAATTGGGTACTTGTACAGTTTAGTCAAGACATTCAAAAATGAAAATATTAAAAAAAAAAAAGGTTATATTGCACGTATCCGTTTTGGACTGAAGATCTCAGGAAAAAAATTTCATTTAATTTGATGGAGTAGTTTTTTTTTATTTACAGCAGAAAAACACGTTCTTATGAGAGCTCGTTGAAGTTAGCCATTATGAAATTTGCTGAACACGCCACGGGAAGATAACTCCATGTAAAGCGCCGATACTCCCTCCCCATCTTTAATTCTAGCTTTTCTTCCTAAAAACGAACCTTTTCCTCGGTATAACAATTTTTTTTTTGTTTTTTTTACAGCGAAAAAACAAACTACTTGATGCATAAGACCCAACAAGTCTACCCCCCCTCCAACCCCTAACTTGTTTTTACAAGTGAAATCAATAATTTAAATTAACATTTGCATCCAATAAAAATAAATGAAAATCCCAAAATTGACAACTTACATTCAAGTGGCTATATGCTTTGTAAGGGGTGAACATGCGTATAAAAAAAAAATTTTTTTAAAGTTTTTTTTATAGCAAAACTCAATTTTCACTAATTTTCTTTGAAAACTATTTTCATAAATAATTATCGTTTACCTTAACTTTGTGTTTATGTACCTGCATCAAAATGTAGCGAGAATCTACCTTCACATTCTGACATCTAGTTTTGATGAAAAACTTTTAATTTCTCTGGAAGTCTCCACTTCTTTCACTTTTAACCATTTCTTCGCATATCCAGACACGTAAATAATTTTTCTTTTGATTCATGATCACATGACCCTTAACAGTTGAATATGGAGCCATGGTAAGCTGCACCAACTCGTTTTGTCTTTGTACGGATTATCGCAAGGTAAATAAGTTCATTAAATTAGATATGGAACCAATCGAAAGAATGAACAACCATATTTATAACAAGAAATGCCAGATATGTTATGAAAAGCGACATCCTGAATGATTAATCTATTAACCGACAGTGAAAAAGGAAATGTTGCAACGAAATTAACTCCTCAATTCTTTGTAGACAAGTGGCATATACAAAAGTCCGTAAGTCTCGTTCACAAATGAAGACTCAAAAAAAAAAAAAAAAAAGCATTTTTATCGCTTACTTTATTTTATGTTATAATGTTGATGCTGTTCGCTTTTTACACACTTGTATTTAATGTACCCTTTTCTAGGAGCGGAAAAACTGAGGCTGTTCTTGCTACAGAGTTATAAAGTCTGCTCTGTTTTTTATTTGGCTGATAACATCCTTTTTTTTTCTTCCATATCAGTACATAACTTTAGGGTTTTTCAGCCAATTTGGCATCAAATGGTTGCTTCATCATTATAGTCAAAGATTTTATATTTTTAAAATTAATTCAGTAAAGGAAGATTTTTTTTTTTTTTTAATAAAATTGAAACAAATTATTAAAAGAAAAAGATTTATTTTGATTAAAAAAAAGAACTTAAAAATAATCGTGTTTATCTCTATATAAATAAAATGAACTCATTTTTTTCCCGTCTGATTTTGACATTAATAGGATTAAAAATCAAGATATTTCATGCAAATATAATATGCACAAACGGCAGAACAATATCTGAGCTGTGTTATAGGCTTATTATTTCTCAAATTCCTCGATAATCTTAGATTTCTATACTTTTTCTGCTGAGAAGTCACGGCCAAAATCGGTTAAGATCAATGGAAGTGGTAAAATATTTCCTCTCTAAAAAATTCCTCCTCCCCCTGCCACCACTTAACACCGTTTGGGGATCGTTCACAAGGAACAGTTGAGAAGAGAACACCGGTTTGGTTTCGTAGTTCTTTCATGTGAAGTTATTTAAAATCACTAAACTAAGCTGCAGTGCTCTGTGGCGTAGTGGTTAGTGTGCTGGACAATTTACATTATATTTTCACGTTCGCGCCGACCTACCGTAGTCGTTTTTTTTTTGTTTTTTTTTCCTAAACAACTGGAATGGACTTTTCTTGGTGGCCGAACTGTTAACGTTGCAGATGTTTTTTTTTTTTTGTTTTTTTTTCACACTTTATTTTCCTACTTTTACTCATGACTCCGGGTTTGATCCTTCCTACTTACCTACCATAACATTTTTTAAAACTCCACCCCCGTCCCGGAAACAAATACTCGGACAACGCCGGGTACCCCTGCTAGTTTAAAATAACATAAAAACAAACAACACTCAGTCGAGATTATATTTTCATATTGTTTTTCTTAATGAAAAACAACTTTAAAATATTTTAAAGTTTTAATCCTTAAAAAATTAATTAGAAAATAACTAGCCTGGGTGCCTGGCATTGCCCAGATGTTTGGAAGTGGTAGTAGGCATTCGGGCTCGAACCCATACTGCGAAGGAGGAAAACAATGTGAGAAAACAAAACATAACATCTTTGCCGTTGCACCTATCACCAAACCGGAAGTGGCGAAGGTTTAAATTAAGGCTAGTCAATTGAAAAGAGGAGATGACTTTCGAAAATATCAGTGAAAAAAAAAAAAAAAAAAAAAAAAAAATCTTCATTTATGCGGGTTCAGGGCCATGCTTTTTTTATATCAGAGTTACAAAGGAGATACTCCACCTGAAACAGAAAAGGAATTAGCTCCCCTTAATTGTGTTCTATCACTGTAACAGCTATGTAAGTACAAAAAAAAAAAAAAAAAAGAAAAGAAAAGAAAAGAAAAAAAAAAAGAAAAGAAAAAAAAAAGAAAAGAAAAAAAAAGAAAAGAAACAAAAAAAAAGAAAAGAAACAAAAAAAAAAAGAAAAGAAACAAAAAAAAAATGAAAAAAAAAATAAAAAAATAATAAATAAAAAAAACAACAGAAAACTTACCTTGCAGCTGCATTGTCGAGAGTCGGAGCAGTTACAGATAAATGGTAGAGCCAGCCCGTCGCCAACCCAAAGATGACAAGAATCCATATCCAATGCGGATCCGAAGGCATCTTTTAAGATATGGAAGAGAAAAACTCTCTGGAACAAAAAAATAAAGTTAGAAGATGGATTATTACAAAAGCCTCTTTTTACTTGTCTCTCCACGAAAGCAGAGTTAGACACAAGGTCAGTTATTAATGAGAAGAAAATCCATCTCCCTCAAAAGGGTACTCTCACTTGAAAGAAAACTAAAAATTACTTCATTCTTTTATAAGTTGGTTGGTTGGCTGGTTTCGTTTTACAGCATATTAACCCTTTTGGGTTCCTATTTATTTTGCGTCCGCACGATGGCAGAGTTAGACACCAGGGTCGTTTTTAATGTGGAGAAAAAGAACAAAAATTGCCTCAGTCATGAAGGATTTTTCCTCCACTAACTGTTAACAAAAAATTGAAGTGCCACATCAGAACTGATGCTGTTAAGTTCTGAGCCATTATGTTGAACAAAGATGGCAGTAGTAAATCAAATCGGCGAGAATCAATGCAGTCACGATTTCGAGTGTTGAGTAATTCTTAGTAACAAATATGGTGGCAAAGAATTAATGCAGTCACGATTCAGTCGTTTCAAGACAGAGGTTGACAGCGAACTGAATTGAATCCAAAATTCGATATTTTTTATAATAAATTTGAAGGCTTCTGATTGATTGGTTGTACAAACCAAAAGTTATAAGATTGTCGGAATCATTGGGGTCATACCCTTAACAGTAATCAAAAGCATTTTAACAGATGCTACACTTTGATCATGGCCCGAAGGCCAAAAAAAAATCTCTTATGGGAAACTCAAAAAGGGTTGGTATGCCGTAAAATAAAAACCGAATCCAGTAATTTTGAAAAAAAAAAAATGTTTTATGCTTCAAGTTCTTTGTATCGTTAAATATTTATTCATGAATTTTAGTTTGGTTGTTTTGTTTTATGGCATATCAGCATGTTTTTTTAGTCATTTAATGCCGAATCCAATAATTTGGGAAAAAGTTTTTATGCTTCCAGTTTTTCATATCTTTAAATATTTATTTATAGTGTTTAGTTTGGTTGTTTTGTAAAAAGAAAGTTTTTTGTTTTTTACTATGCAGAACATGATTGAGTTTTGCAAATGAAAAAAAAAACATCAATGTTTGGTGCATTTTTGATCAGGAAACCATTATCTTCAGACAGCCCGATCTGGTAGCAACAGATGCCCTAACAAGTATTACCACTCTGGGCCAAAGTGGACCTGGAGGTAATGGTAACTAAGGAGCAACCCCATATTTCCAACAGCCTCTTAATATACTTGCAACTGGGAACTTCTTATGAATTTCATATTCCCCTGGACATTTCCTCCTTTGGAAGAAACCAGTTCAACCCACCTAGGGTGA
The DNA here is from genome assembly GCF_053919585.1 of Euprymna scolopes. Classification (NCBI taxonomy): domain Eukaryota; kingdom Metazoa; phylum Mollusca; class Cephalopoda; order Sepiida; family Sepiolidae; genus Euprymna; species Euprymna scolopes. The sequence goes on from NC_136506.1 coordinate 94,626,215, forward strand.
ATGACACTGGCATGCATGCAAAATGGGGTCTTACCACTTGATGTCTTTTAAGGTCATTCCCATTATCTCATCCTTGAAAGACAGATACAGATACTACACTTTGAAATATTTATTCTACATCACTTGATCAGTACGGTTACTTACCAGATTATGAAGTAAAATTGTAGCAAGATCCGCTCAGGTACTTCGATGAGATATATTTTGTGGGATATATCAAAAGAAAAACAATTTTCGTCTACAAAACAACCAAACCAAACACTGTGAATAAATATTTGAAGATATAAAAAAATACTTGAAGCATAAAAACTTTTTCCAAAACGATTTCACTCGAAAATGGTTAATATATGCCGTAAAACAAAACAACCAAATTTGGGGATGTGCATAAAAAAGCAGACAAAAATGTCGGCATGTTGAAATGAACATTTTGCATTTCAATTTGTCAACATATTTCTGAATGCGTTATTCATCCATCCAAACAAAGATTTTATTCATTATAAATCATCCTTACTGCATGATTACTATTTCCTGTTAATTTCAGGGTTATGTGATGAGTAGTTTAAGTGTTTATCAGTTAAATATTTACACGCACACACACACACACACACACACACATCTATTGTTTTATTTATATAGATATACGAGTACATCCAAGTTCTTCCTCCCCACAAGAATATGATTGGCTGATTAAGCTATAAATACCGACTGGTAAAATCCACCTAAGACAGATGTTAAAAAGGAAGGTAAGCTTCAAGCTAGGAACACCAGCTTCAACTACGGCACTCGTGCAGTAGAGCGACTTACCAGATTTATTACTCAAGCTTGTAGCAAGATCTGCTCAGCTACTTCAAACGATATATCCCATTTGCAGCATACATATTATATTTCTAAATTTTTGAGATAAGGATTAATTATTTGTATTATTTGAATTCTTCAGACTACTGCTGTCATCTTCAGTGTTATTTTCATAACGTTTCAGTCGATGTAACCTCCGACCTTCTCCAGGTATATCTTGCCGAACACACAAATCTGCACGGAATTTTGAGCATCCCCCTTTATTCAATCCAAGGGGGTAGTAGGCTCTTGTTTCATCAGCCAAATCTCAGTGGAGATGACACTCAAAAATACAATCACAAATTAGAACTTTTATCGAAACATGGCTGATGGAATGAGCTGTTAACCTCGCGGATTAAATAAAGGGTTCCGTTCGAAATTCCGTGCAGATTCCCTAGTTTCATAGGAAGATTCCAAGTTGAACAAGATAGCCATGAAGAAGATCGGAGTTTACATTGATTAAAATATTGTGAAAATAACATCCAAATAATACAGAGATCAGTTTATAGTAAGAATCTAGCCCCCACCCCCAAAAGGGGGGGGGGGCATTCTGGACGAATACCAAAAATTTCCATGATTGGCCTAATTAGTATTCTAGGTACAGAGGTAGGTACTTATTTGCTTCCCCACATAAGCAAAATATGACACAAGGTCAGTTTTTATGTGGGGTGAAGGGGAAGGCGGGGAAGGGGAGGTATATATAGCGTTGCCCCTACATGTACCAACAACCAATTGCCACAAGGGCACTGGTCTCAAAGTGCAGCACCTGGGAACAGATGGTATTTATTTGCTCCCCCACCGAGCAAATTAGGCACAAGGCCGATTTTTAATGTGAGGAGTGAAGGGGAAATGGGGACCAACTCCCCGGAGAGTAGGGGAGCTGGATAGTGACAATTGGTATGAAGGGTTGCCCCTACATTGACCAAGGTCTTATCTGTGGAGTCGCCCCCACATAGGGTCTTTGCTTGCAGTATCTGCCGGAACAGATACTACATTTTCATCTTGACCAAAAGGCCAAAATAACTACTCCTGAGACCTAACAAAAAAATCTTACTTCTTGATCTTGGTTTGAAACTAGAGTTAGTAGCCAGGACATTAGAAATACCAAAGTGAAATGGTTACCTGTTCTGTCTTATGCAATATGGACAAGAACTGGGTAATCAATAAACGCTTTCTAATCATTTTATGTTAAATTTGGTTAAATTTTACCCTTTGCTCCAACGATGTCACTCAAAAAAACACAATCACATTTTACTTTTTCATTGACAGAATGAGGTCAAAGGGTAATATTTTACCGAATTATTTATCACGTACAAATTGACCGATTATTTTTTTTTTTTTTATCTGTAAACGTTTTATATAATCTAAATGAAATATCTATTAGGTTGAGAAGAAAGTTCTGGTGGGATTTTTTATTTTGATTTCAAATCTTTTTTTTTTTTCAATTAAGTTTTCATTATATTACATTTACTTTAAAGAGCGTTTTTCGCTCTAACTAATCGTTTTAAGACAATTATGTCTTCATTTCCGAACGTTGAATACAAGATGGATAAAAGCAAATTTGCACAATCTTCTAATTTCAGTTCAACTTCAAGCTAAGCCAAAAAGCTGCTGAAACAGCTCGCAATATCAACAAAACGTTTGGCTCAGAAATCACTGCTGAACACACAGCACAATGGTGGTTTAAGAAATTTATTGGCGGCAATAAGTATCTTGGAGATAATGAGCATAGTGATCAGTCATTGGATGTTGGCAACGATCAATTAAGAGCCTTAGTCCAAGACAATCCACGCACAACTGTTTGAGAACTTGCTTCTGAATTATGTTATATACTGGGTGGTATTAAGATGACGTATATTATCAATCAAAACACACGCATTAAACACGTAATATAACAAGCAATAGCAGCACAAGATACACCAAGAAAAGGGGGAGGTAAAGAAGGGGAGCGTTGGTTGGTTGTTTTATGGCATATCAACCCTTTTCAGGTTATTTAATGCCGAATCCAAAGATTTTGAAGAAAATTTTTTTAATAGAATATATTTGCTGTTTTCAAGTTGGTTTCTATTTAATCCATAGTTGGGACTCTAACAGGTACTACCACTCCGGGTCAGGGTGGACCTGGGAGCAATGGCAATTAAAGGGTGGCTCCACACTCCCCAAAGCCTGCAAGCTAGGGCCTCACCACTGGATATAGTTTAAGGTCATATCCAGGACCAAGAAGGGGAGGGAGAGAGATGGAAGGACAGACGGTGGAAAATAAAATTTCTACAAAGTGGGTTCTTTATGACAACCAGCGACACTCAGCTCAATGGTTAGATGCCGATGAAGCTCTACAACGCTTCCTGAAGCCAGAGTTACACCAAAAGAAGGTCATGCAGACTGTTTAGTGGTCTGCGACCGGTCTCATTGATTAGTTTTTTGAATGCAGGTGAAACCATAACGACGGAAAAGTAGTGTCAACAAATGGATGAAAGGCATCAGAAACTATGACAACAACACGCAGCATTAGTCAACAGAAAAGGCCCAATTCTCCTCCACGACAATGCCCGACAACACGTTGCTAAGCCGGCCTTACAGAAGTTGAACGAATTGGGCTACAAAACTGCCTCATCCGCCATACTCTCCAGACCTCTCAGCTACTGACTACCACTTTTTCAAGCATCTCAACAACTTTCTGAATGAGAAATGCTTCAGAAACCTAAGTGATATAAAAAACACTGTCAGCAGCTTCATCGCCACCATCGCAACATTTTTACGATACTGACATAAATACACTTGTTTTGCGTCGGCAACAAGTGTGTTGATTCTGATGGTGCTTATTTCGATCAATAAACTTTTGTTTTGAGCCGAGATATGTTCATCTGAATTTAAAAGTTAAAAACCGCAAGAACTTTCTTATCAACCTTGATAAATGAAATGATGCAAAAAGTTTCTTCCATTTATTCAAAGTATATTAAGATCAAAACGGGTTGACCTTATTTAACGCAATGAGGCAACATAATATCTTGACATACTGTATATATACTGCATTGCTCAGTTGTAAAATACGCTTAAATATGATATTTTAATTCATGCAGATTTTGTGTTTTTATTATAGAGCAAGTTCTCTATTGATTATTATATTGTACCCAATATATAGTAATAATTTCCAAAGTTAAAAAAAAAAATGACTTTGGTGCCATCAGCTGGAATTGAAACCAAAACATTTAACGCTCTAGCATTAGTCATTATTTAGTGCTTCAACCTTCATTGTTACCACTTGAGCTATCGCCAAATGAATAAAAAAAAAATGATCAAAATTAAGTGACTTCAAGCTAAAAATGTTTATGTACACATGCTTAGAAGTTAGTCGATTTACTGCTGCCAAACTCAATTTTTTTTTTCAATTTTAATCCCTTAGCAGCTATTTTTACAAGCTAAAAACCAAATCGAGAGTTTTCCTGAGATCCAAATACCCTATATATCAAGTTTCAATCCTGTAAACCAAATATTCAAAAAGAAGCCTGGTAGAGATGTTTCAAACACAGAGAAAAGGTCACTTCATATATATAAATAAATATATCTGTTTCATTCTAAATTCGATGCAATTATACATAATGTAGAAACTATGTATAAAATTATTATTAAGGGAAAATATAAAATCATTAAAGGAATGGTAAATTTGTTCTCTTGGACAACACATAATGGAGATAAAACTACAAAGAGGTATTTTCCAAGATTTTCTTTCATCATTACTGTTCATTATAACCATGATACTTCTTAAAAATATACTAAGAAAGTGTCAAGCCAGATACAAATTTACTAATACAGACAAAAGAATGAACCACCTAAATATATGGATGAGCAGAAACTTTTTGCAAGAAACAGAAAGAAGCTAGAGACACTAATAAACATGGAATGGAATTCGAAAAGTGCGCAGGGGAAAACTGGAAGCAGCTCAAGGCATGAAATTACTCAACCAAGGGGAGATAATAACACTAGGAGAACATGACACCTACAAATATATGAGAGTTCTGGAAGTAGACACCATCAAATTAACAAATAAAAAATTGGAAAAGAATACCTAAGAAAAACAAAACTCCTAGAAACAAAGTTATATAAAAACCTAATCTCTACAATTATATAAATGCAACTTTGTGTGTGTGGGTTCGTCCCTTACAGACTCCAAAACGGCTGAACAGATTTTCTTTAAAATTTACAAAACTTTTGTGTATAAGTCTGGCAGTGATCTTAGTTAAGTTTTATCTCAGAATACCCCCAATAATAACCAATAATCGATAATCAAAACCGTTATTTTAATTTATCTATCATCAGTAAAGCCATTTTTTCCATGTAGTCGCTTAACAGCAATGATAGAACACTGGGCCATGAAAATTCTACTGGAGTAAGTTGATAGAAAAACACTTGGATATGGCTATGAAAAGGACATCTAAAAAGAGAAACTCAACTATTCATAACAGCCACACAAGATAACAGGATTAGAACTAACTATATCTGAACAAGACACAAGAAAACAGCCAATGTAGACTGTTAACAAAAGTACAAAACGATAAACTACATAATAAGTGAATGCAGCAAATTAGCATAAAAAGAATATAAAACATGAGCAGGTGGGGAAGGCAGTACACTGGGAACTATGCAAACAACTGCATCTTGAACACCCAGACAAATGGTACAAGCACAAACCAGTAGCTATACTTACGAAAAACACTCGTCTAGCTAAAAACACTATCAATAATTTCCCCCAACTCTTTATCTGTGCCTAGACATACACGTAAATTCTATGAACAAAGTTTCTTAGAACTGCACCGCTGTGGAACTGTTCCGTTTTCCTGCTTTCCAACTGACTACAATATGGTTGTCTTCAAGTTCAATGTGAACAAATTCTTGATGAGCCATCCCTTTAAGTAATCCAATTTATCAAATTTCCCCTTGACCACTGTATACTTATTAACGCTTATTCCCCCCTGAGGCTTGATAAGTGGCGTCTTCTTTGTAACAAAAAAAAAACAAAAAAAAACATCCAAACAAAATCGGATGTAATATAATGATTAATTGTATACCTTCCAACACCACTTTATAAAACGCTTTTTTTTTTCATTTAATTTTAATTGTGTTTTGTGTGAAAATTGCATAAATAACTCTTTAAAAATTTAGCTAAGTAAATGCCTTCTTTAAAAAAAAAAGGTACTAGTGCACTTATTGATCCGTGCTGAAATAATAACGTTATTATTTAAAAAAGCTATTCTTAACATGGGGAGGGGGAGGATGCATTGTGCCTATTCTGTACTTTAACCTTACAATTGAATAATAATAAAAAAAAAAAACATCATAAAACTTTAAACTTGGAAATACGATTTTAAAAAAAATAGCGCGGATCAGTAAGTGCACTAGCACAAAAAAAAAAAAAAAAAAAAAAAAAAAAAAAAATTATATATATATATATATAGATATATATATATATATATATATATATATAATTAAAAGTTTGATGTTAAAATTATTGCTACAATATTCAAGCTAAATCCTTATTCGCAATTATTCCTGACATGGATTTCTCTAAGTAAACGCATTGCCTTTTTTTGGGGGGGGGGGGTTACTCTACTAACCCTAACACTACTTTAATTTCTAATCTATTGATCTATATGTAACATAGGTACAGGTTTAGGTTTACCCACGCAGTAATACGTAGACATCCGGGACCCACATATTGTGGACTCAGTCGCAAAGGAGACAAAGAATAGGAAAGGGGAAAGAACTTCAACTTCTGTTTCAGGTTTTAAGCGAGCGCGCTTTCGCGTACAAAATGGCCACCCTGTGATAACACATAGAATTACATGGTTTAATATTTGGAAAACTACTTGTTTTTCGTCTAATTTTAATTTTTCGCCAATACTATAGTGTGACAAGGCAGTTTGGTACGCGAGTGCACATTTAACAGCCTTCGTTTATGCTCGCGCGTAGCGTAAACGGAGGCTAGGCTGTGAAATGGAAAAGAGTCCCAGAGTTCAGAGGTTAATACCATGCAAAAGAAATCGGTACTAGTAGTGCAGTGCACTACTAGTGCACTTATTGATTCGTGCTGAAATAACGTTATTTAAAAAGCCATTCTTAACATGGGAAGGGGAGGGTGTTTTGTATCTATTCTGTACTTACACCTTACAATTAAATAATAAAAAAAAAAAAACATATCATAAGACTTTAATTGAACTTGGAAATACGATTTAAAAAATAGCGCGGAACAATAAGTGCGTTAGCACCAAGAAATCAAACAAAAAACTTTTTAGTCAATAAACACACAAAAAATGCCCACCTCTCTCAGGTGGCCAGAAAGTGGGTGCTCATTTTAAGTTAAATTTACATGGAAAAGTAATCTCTTTATATCATGAAAACTATTTTTTTGCGACGGAAACGGTTTGCAGATTCGTTTTTAGCACACCGAAATCTACAAAAAAAATATTTTGTTATATACGAACGTGAGACGGGCATTAAAGTAAAATAATACCGAAAAGTAATTTATTTTGCCTTTGGTAACATTTATTTGTTTTTTGTTCCATTTTTTTTTTTTACCACTTTGTCAAATCTCTGTAGATTCGACAAACAAACCCCATTTTTTTTTTTTTATTAAAGTGTTAGGTGAAAGTACAGAATAGCTACAAAACATCCTCCCTTAACCATGTTAAGAATGGCTTTCTAAATAATAACTTAATTATTTCAGCGCGGTACAATAAGTGCCCAAAAAGGAATAAACCGAAAAACGGAGGTGAAAATATAAATAAATAAATGGTATGTTTGGAACTTGATTTGAATTATTTATTATTCCAAGAACAATACGATCAGGTGTAGTTAAATTTTTACTTTTTGAAAATTTTAATTATTTTCAAATGAAAATTGAAAACACTCCGAACATAAGATTTTTTAAAAAAATTTTATATAACTGAAATTAAGAAACAGTTTTTTGTTGTTGTTGTTTTTACCTGTAATTCGTTTGAATATCTTCCAGCAAAATAAGTTTGGTTCGATATAACGACAAATCCATATATTTGTAGGCAATGGTCATCGATTAGGTTCAAATGATGTTGGACTTCTTTGCGGAATGAACATCGTTGAAAAAGAAAAAGAAAACGCAACAAGAAATTCAGGCGATGCAAGTCACAGGGGAGATAACTCTAAAGGTATTAGACTATTTGACTCTTCTTCTTGAGTCACTTCGACTACGACTACGAGATGACCCACCCAGGTATTATCTTCACCTTTCAAAAGGTGAATGGGTTTATTGTCTATTATCTGTACTGCCCTTCTTTGTAAAGGAGTGTCGACGTGACTGTACAGGTTACTTTAAGGCAAGGGTCTCTAAGCTATGGCCCACGGGCCAGATCCGGCCCACCAAAGTCCGACCCGCGAAGCCAAAGCTCTTATGGAAAACATAAAAATATTCAGGAAAAATTTTTTAAAATGGAAATGTGTTAAAATAGTGTGGTTTTTCTTTCTTTCTTTTTTTCTTTCTTTTTTTTTCCAGAAAATGATTGAAAAGATGAGGTTTTGGGAACTAGTTTCACTAAACAGCAAAGCTAATGAGCAATACAACACAAGCCGAGGTCATTTTTTTTAGCCCGCGTAGCTTTAAAATGTCAGCAATATGCCCCCCCTCACCCTTTCGAAAACTTTGGAAAATCCCTGTTCTAAGGTATTATTGTAAATTAACACCCTCGGGTACCCCCATCGCAAAAAAAAAAAAAAAAAAAAAAAATCCACAGTTTTTCAGGTGATTACGTGTGAATACACTGAAAATATTGTTGAAAAAAAAAATACACAATAATTTTAGAATTTAAAGCTGAGGATAAGTTTCGCTATTGAAATAAAATAAAATCATCCCCCGTTTCTGGGCTATTTTAGCATTTTAGTGCAGTTAACCATTTATTTTTATTTTTTTTTTTTACTATAAGAGATAATTTTTGTTTGAGGGGGGGGCATAGGAGTATCACTTTTTTATGTGAGTTTTACAGTTTTGCCACTTAGAATTGGGGTTAGTAAAAAAAAAAAAATTTAACCGCCCAGGAAAGATAGAAAGACCCGGAAAGAAGGATGCGTTTTTTTATTTTTATTTTTATTTTAAATTACAAGGGGCCACCACATTATTAAGGTGAAAAAAGCCTTTCTTGGACATACAGAAACGCGTGCGCCCATTTTGCCTTTTATATAATAGACTAGCGGGGGTACCCGGCGTTGCCTGGGTGTTTGGAGGTGTGTGTGGTGTTAAATAAAAAAGAACCCCCGGAGAAGGGGGGTAGGATCGAACCCGAAGCCCTGGGGCAAAGTTTGAAAATAAAATCGGCCAGCCAGAATGAGTTAGTGAAAGATGTTTGAATTTATTTAAGTAAGAACCAAATTGACAGGTGCGCGCCTGGAAGTCGTCGAGTGTTACGACGATGACGTCAATGACCAGGTTTGTTTGTTATAAGCGAAGTAAAAAAAAAAAACAACGTTAAAACTTAAGCGGGAAAAAACACAAAAAAAACTAACATAAGGCAAACGAACGATGAAAACAGAAAACGAACACATGAAAAATGGCTTAAATAAGCCTGTTTCGATATTAAAATCAGTGGGTACCCGTATGTTTTGGGGTGTGTGGTCGGGGGTCGATAAGCGAAGTAAAAAAAACAAAAAAAAACAGAAAAACGAACGTTACGTGAAAACTGGCTTTAATAACACTGGTTCAATATTTAAATTTAAAAAATCCAAAAAAAAAAAAAAAAGACATCTCACACCACGATTTGAACCCAAAACGTTTAGATAATGAACCAACACGCTAATCGACTAACCTAACGCAACGTACATGAAATTTGTTCAGTTTTTCAACTATTTAGAGTAAATCCAGGTCATAACGTCATCTGCCGCATGCGTAGAACCGCTTGTCGTCACGAGAAGACCGTTTTTGTTGACCCCCCCCCCCCCCCGATGAAAAAATGAATGTTTTTGGCGAATTTTTCGAGCGAAGGATGGGACTTCGATATGATACTAAGTTTGTGAATTTTCGTTGTGTCTGTCGAAAGTTTTTAGCAGACACACAAACATACACACATACATACATACATTTTCGCTTTTATATATATAGACTAGCCTGGGTGCCCGACGTTGCCCAAGTGTTTGGAGGTGTGTTTTGAGCAAAAAAAAAAAATAAAAATAATAATAAGTTGTAGTAGACAGGAAGGCTCGAACCCATGATGTGAACGTGAAAAAGAAAGTGGAGATTTGTGTAAGGGTGTTGGTAAGGAAAATTGCGAGCGCAAAAAATAAAAAACAAAAAAAAGTAGTAGGCAGGCAGGCAGGCTCGAACCCGTACTGTGAAGGAGGAAAAGAAAGTGAAAAAAAAAAAAACGTGATGTGTTAGCTGTTGCGCCCATCGCCAAACCGGAAGTAACATAGGTTTAAATTAAGGCTAGACATTCGAAAAGAGGGGATGACTTTCGAAAATATTGGGGGGAAAAAAAGCGACCCCCCTTCCTGTAGAAAAGTGCCCAGTTGAGGGTGAAGGAATTAATGTTTTGGGGCAATTTTTCGATATTTGTCGTCCGAAGGGTCGAGCTTCAAAATGATTTCAATCTCATGAAAATCTGTAGCCTCTGTCGGAAGCTTTTGTGAGATATCGTAAGAAAAACTGACATCTGCGTGAGAGAACGGAAAGCAGAAATATAAATATATAAAACATAATAAAAACAAATAAAAAGAAACGAAATTAAATCCAGAATTTTTTCCTTCCAGGTTTTTATTTTATATTACATGCAACCATCTCTTCACTCGGTTCTTGTAAATATATTTGCTAAATCCCTATATAATCTTTGATTATTTTATTTTTCATTTTACTTTCATGTCTATTGTAAAAACAAGTCTTGTTAATTTCTAAATATTTAATACTAGCAGGCCGCCTGGCGTTGCCCGGTCATAAAATACACATAAATATTATATTTTATTTAGTGCAGAATTCTTATTTATTATAAACAGAAATACTGTAGGCATTAATTTGAATGTTAAATTCCTTAAAAAAAAATTAAGTAAAAAAAACGGAAGGGAATGGAGACATGTACATGCAAGTATTATGTTTTTTTTTCTAACCAGTTAACTTCTTGCAAGTAAAACAAAAAGTAGTTGAATTGAGATCGAAACCAAAAATCTAAATAGAGTGAGTCAAGTACAATAACCATTAGGCCAGCTTGACACAAACTTTAAAAAGGTTTTTCAAACCTACTTATTCTTAGCATAAATAATCTGTTATATGAACGATTCACACATGCGCATTTGTAAAACAGTTAGCTAACAGATAAAAATCAGATGACTCCCAAGTGCCCATTTTTTCAATTTTTACCTCTTAGCAGCCTTTTTTCTAGATGAAAACTGATTAAAACGTTTTCCACATGTCTGAATACCCTATATACCAAATTTCAAGTCTGCAGATAAAAAATTCGTTGAGTATATAAGTTGAGAAGTGTCCTCACACACACACATTTTTTTTATTGATATATAGATTGTGTTGATCTGTTTTTTGCGAAGTGTTAGTCTGCCTATTTAAAAAAAATTTTTACTCACACCTTACGGAAAAGTTTTCCCTTTACTTTTGTGTTCAATAATAATTGTATTGGACTTGAGAACTGAATTTTCCTTTATATGTTTTTTTTTTTTTATCTGCATGCTTTTCATTATGAAATCAATCCTCCTTAAACTCAACAAAATGTTTTGTGGTCCTGGATATGACCTTAAACTATATCCAGTGGTGAGGCCCCAGCTTGTGGGCTTTGGGGAGTGTGGAGCCACTCTTTAATTGCTATTGCTCCCAGGTCCACTCTGACCCGGAGTGGTAGTACCTGTTAGGGTCCCACCTGTGGGTTAAATAGAAACCGACTTGAAAATAACAAATATATTCTATTAAAAAAAATTTCTTCAATATCTTTGGATTCGGCATTAATTAACCTGAAAAGGGTTGATATGCCGTAAAACAAAAATAACCAACCAACCAAAATGGTTTTGTAATGGAAGACATACCGAATTCTCTTCCTATATAAGACACCATAAGACAGACTAACATGGTTAGGAGGTAAATGGAGGTCACATAGAAAAATGTCAACAGCAAATGATTTTTTTTTTAAATCTTTTACCATTGAAGATTTTCTTAAGATGAGAAAGGATAATATTTTAGAAATGGGTAAATGTTTAGAATTAGATTCAGGCCGACCATGCGGAAAACACAGTTAATTAACGCAATAATGAAAAATTAGTCAGAGATGATGTGTTCAACGAAGCTGTACTACAGTTTTTGTCAGAATAGTCACCTGAACCTTCTCAAGCTCAGATTGAACTTGAAAAGACCAAAATTAAAGCAAATTTGCAGATAAGAGAGATAGAGTTAGAAATGGAGAAAGTTAGAATTTAAAAAAAGTTTTTAATTACATTTTCACCCCAAACAAGACATATTGCCACTTTGTTGTAGGGGGCTACTATCAGGGACATGGGCATCAGGGGTACTGTGTAGGGAGTTGGGCAGCAAGATGTCGGTTCACGTTGCACTTGAACTTCTGCATGTCAGTACAGTTGGGGAAGCAGGGAATTCCAAAGTTTAGCTGTCCTGGGGAAGAAACTACTGGAGTAGAAGGCTCTCTTACACCTAGGGATCTCTACTGTGAAGAGGTGGGATTTAGCTGCTTGTTGGGTTTGTCAGGGGTATTTACATCGAGGGGGCACAAGTGCTTGCAATTCGTCAGAGCATTCACTGTTAAAGTACTTGTAGAAAAGGCAGAGGGATGCAACATTTCGTCGATGGAACAGGGGCTGAAGTTTAGATGACAGTTCAGAACCTATCAGATTAGCAACTCTCTTTTGAACCTTGTCTAGGAGCGAGAGACTAGCGGTAGATGCACCAGCCCAAATATGGCAACAATACTCCATACATGGGCGAATGGTGGCCTTGTAGAGGTACAGGATACTTTCAGGCATTAGTATCTTTCTAGCACGGTAGAGAGAACCTACCTTCTTCGCAGCGGTCCTGGCGATACTCTCAATGTAATTGTTCCAACTCATGTTTCCCGTGAACGTTAGGCCAAGGAGTCTAAAAGATGTACTTTCAGATAAAGAGTCTTTGGCCATTGCTATTGGTGATAGAGAAGGTTTCTTGTAGTTGTTGAAGGAAACGAGTTTTGTCTTGGCAGCATTGAATGCGACCATCCATTTATGTCCCCATTCCACTACTGATCGGAGGTCATCCTCTAGTGCTTCTGCCATTTCTTTAGATATGTGTTCATTTGTTTTCCTGTCGTGTCTGTTGTAGAGTGTGGTGTCGTCAGAATAGGATCAGAAATAGAAAGGGCATGAATTGAGCAAACCACAACAATTAAAGAATCAGAGGAGAGAAGAATACTCCAACAAGACCTTTACTCCTGATCTGAAATGGAACACGTACATCAAGTCTGTTGCCAAGGTCGCTGAAAAGATGGTGGGATCCTTCTATCGCTCCAGAAGATATCTCACTACAATATATCTATACAAAAAGCCAAGTACGTCCAAGGATGGAATACTGCTGCCATATCTGGGCAGGAGCTGCTAAAAACAGCCTATCCTGCCTTGACAGAGTACAAAATAGACTTCGTGGCTTAGTGGAGGATGCCCTTTTCTCTACCCTGCAATCTCTTTCCCACAGAAGAGACGTTGCGAGCCTATCCTTGTTTTATCGTTATTTCCATGGCAGGTGCTCGTCTGAACTCCAATCTCTGGTCCCCCCCCCTCGACAACCTTTCACGAAAAACACCCGTCTAGCTGAATCCACTGTGAAAAATTTCCCCCACTCTTTATCTGTGCCTAAATCAAAACGTGGATTCCATGAACAAAGCTTCTTTCTAAGAACTGCACGCCTGTGGAACTCTGTTCCATCTGCCTGCTTCCCACCTGACTACAACTTAGATGTCTTCAAGTCCAACGTTAACAAATTCGTAATGAACCGCCCCCTTAAGTAAACACTTCACCAAATCTCCACACTAACGTACTGTACTTGCAATAACCCTTATCCCTGAGTGGCTTCCGGGCCTTGATAAGTGGTGACCCCCGTGCAAAAAAAAAAAAAAAAAAAGAAAGAAGTGTTCGACATTACTAAGCAAGTTCGACCTATGCCAACATTCAATGAGGCAGACGTAGACCAATATTTTCAGCCTTTTGAGAAAATTGCTGTAAATGGAGGCATGGCGGATGTTATTACAAACGGCATTGCAAGAGAGAGCACAGGAAGTGTATGCATCACGGATTGCACTGATGATAACTTTGTAAAATCAGCTATTATCTATATATTAATTTGCTTGTACGTACGGTGTCACGTCATCATCATCGCAAACATTAATTAATGAAACGCGTCATCATCATCGCAAACATTAATTAATGTGAATTATCTCCCTTTATTGTTTAATCTTTATCAGTTAAAAATCAGTAACCCCTTTTATTTCCCAAAAGTTCCCGAACAAAAAAAAAAAAATAATAACTGTCTATTTATGGTTCCGGATTAGTAATAAGATCGTATTGGAAGCATATCGGCAGAGGTTCAAGTCTTACCAAAAAGAAGAACAAACGGTATTCTTCTGCTAAAAAGAGATATATTTCAACAAGTGAAGCTCTTCCAAAGAAGTAGACTCAGATTATAATAAGCTGCAGTAGAGAATCTTGATGGAGGAATTCAAAAGATGTATCCATGATAATAATCTTTAAGTGTTTTTCAATGAGAGACAAATCATTACTGCATATGAGATGGCAACCCTTGCTGAACAATATGCCCAAAAACAACCAAGACAAAAATAGACATACTGATCAATTCAAACAGGGAAGTCACATGAACCGTAAGATAACATAGTGCGGCAGGTTATCTCAATATTCTATAAGAATCTTTCACTTAGTGATACAACCATCAAAATTGACACAAATGACGTTCAGAACATACATTTTAAGAAAAGAATGTTAGCCATCAGAAATTTCAAGATGGCTGTCAGTTTTCAAGATGGCTGCTGAAGCAAACCTGACAAATTTCAATTTTGGTGCTTGTATCACCAAGTGAAAGATTGTTTCAGCAATCTGCACCACTAACAGCCATTGCTGACCAGACTATAAGGGCTGGTCGAGAACATAATATTTATTAACCATCTGCCTTAAAAAACAAATATCATGATCCCAAGACCCTATCCTCCATCTATCAACACACAGATGGTGGAATCCCGTGACATGTTATTATTCCAAAAAGGTGGGACATATTGCATTAAATTGTTTAGCCAAGAAAAAGTGCTGAATCTAGATCTGGTCCTTCTAATAAGCCACAAGGCTTTATCGCCATACATAAACCCTTTAAAAGAGAAAACAATGATGAAATTAAGAGGAAATATCAACCATTTATATCAAATGATCTATCATCCTCATTAGATGACCCCCCCCCTACCAATAAACAACAAATAAAAATTCTAGGAGACACTGGGGGCAACTCAATCTCTGATTTTAGACCAGAACATGTCATGCAAAATATAGACAGCTACCAGCGAATTCGTTATATCACCGTCCCAATCCACCAAATCTCCATGGACTCAAATATAGTACATGGCCCAGTAGAAGTTGGCGTCGTCAATACGTTACTCATGAAAGGCATCTTGATGCTATTTACAAATGATTTAGCCAGTGAAAAGGTCATACCACATCCAAGAGTGATAACAAAGCTGAACACTATGGAAAATACTGAGAGGATAGAAAAACCCCATCCCGGCATATTTCCATCATATGAAGTGACCTGTGCACAAATCGCTAAAACTGCTGTGGAAGAAAACGGAAAAATGATAGAGCAGTTTGAAGAGGATGAAGTGATTAATCTATCACAGACATTCATGAACCTTGAGGCGGAGATAGATTCTCTGCCCAAGAGCATAAATGATAGAATTTGGTGAAATTTTATGACCCTCCTTGCAGAAAACAGGGCAATTCACCCACTTAGAATTAATCGTTTTGGACAATTTTTACATATTATTCATGCGAGAATGCGCTTTCTTACAATACCGATTTCGTACAGTACCACTGAGAAAAGTTTTAGCAAGATATGATGATGATTGCAACATCTTGTCAGACGAGTGCCACTCCCTCAGACACTTAAAGTCCATAAGCCCAAATTCCTGAGGGAGTATCTATACACAGATGATGTTACAGAGTCTTAGCTTTGTACGACAGCTAAGTCTCTCTCTCGGTTCAAAATGTTGAGATCCAGCAACAAGCAAGAGCAAGATAGCCAGCAACAAATTAAATTGCAGACCAGCTTAATGCGGGTACTGGTCTTCCGCTTTATGGTTTTTTAAATCAGAGATTTGCTTCTCCTAGAAAGGTTGCCTTCACCACAGCTTACGGGAGCCCTCTCTACCCCAATATACATATACACACACACAAATATACACGGTGCTAGTTGGCCGTTGACCCAGAAAAAGAGTTCATTCGCCCTTTGAAAGGTCTTGTTTTTAATCCTTCAGGGAGACTAGCCGCCCTCCTCACCAAACAAGTCTGGTGGGGGAACCAGTTTAGTCACCGGTGACCCGACCATGAGGCAGGTAGTACTGGGTTACATGGTACCAGTAGCATATGACATGACCTGACCATTTAGCAAGATATACATACATACATACATACATACAGACATATATACAGACATACATACATACATTTAAACAGACATGTGAGATTTATATAATAGAGCCTGTCATATAAACATTTCCACTTCATGAAGGTCGATCTTGAAAGAACAACAGATGGCAAGATTACTCCACTCTTCAAAGAGGCATTACCCAAAGACAAACTGGAAAAAGTGCTATCTGAATATTTTGCAAGAAATAGACTGGTGATACAGAAATGGAAACCTCACAATCTCCTACATTAGAGAACTGGTTGGTGTAAGCCGTCTTTAGTTTCAGATGGTTCGTTGTTCTAAACAAGTCTTGAGAGGTGACTGGTTTGCAGTAGACAGAACAGTTTCCGATGTTTCATTGTTACACACAAGTCCTGCGAGGTGACTTGTTTACAGTAGACAGTTCCACAGAGCAAAATATTCTTACCGTGTCGAGAAGGAAAAAAAAAAACATGTGAAATTGGTACAGAAAAGCTGTAATACTTATGCAGCAATTCTGGTTTCTGATTGGTTGGTAGCAGAACATGAATTAATTCGATTCGTCAGTTCCTAGCAGCATCGTTTATAAATAGAATCGTCCGACTGTGTGGGATCATACCCCGTTATATGTCCAAAATATTGCAACATACATCATCTAGTACTACCCAGAAAGCGCATGGCCAACCTACTGGAAATCGCTCACAAAATCCCCCTGGGGAAGGGTTACTTAGGTATTGATAAGATTTATGAGACGATTGCTACACACTTCTAATTTCATGTCCAAAATGTTCCATAAAGTCTGGGAGTGATTCCATTCTATACTCAAAACCATGATCCAGACTTATTGCTTTAATCATCAGAAAGATTGGTATAGAGGTTTTCCCTTCCTGATGTTTCCACCACAAGACACTACACAGGAATCTTTAGGATTCAGTCCATTTGCCACTATTGAAGGAAAAATGGCCACAGGAAGGATCCACCCATGAACTTATGTTGGAATATGTATCACGATTTTGAACCCGACTAAATGAAACTGGTGAACTAGCAGGTAAAAAACTTCAGACCTCAGACTGCTCAAAAAGGAACGAAGAAACAATATGACCGAAATGCGGTCTTCCAGGAGCTTTGAAGTCAGAGATAGAGTGCTTGTGTTACTACCCATAACTGGACATCCACTTAGAGTCCGGTTCCACAGCCCTAACACCATTGCACAAAATGCTAGTGAAATCAATTATATAGTTAATATCCATGACTGCAGAAAAGCAACCCAGATGTGCCACATCAATATGCTCAAACCATATTTCAAAAAGGACAAGAAAACTCCTGTTGTAGCTACAATTGTGTTTGTTCTCATGACCAAACCAACAAATGAGGAGATCATAGAGAAAAATGTCCCCTGAGGCTATCGAATTCAAAAATTTTAGCTGACCTTATGCCCGTAGTATCCTATCTGGCCAGTAGAAAAAGAGAAGATATAACCCTCCTCATCTGGAACTACAGTGACCTTTTCCCTGATGTTCCCAAACAAACGAATGTTATTTAACATGACGTAGAGATTGGAAATGCCATCCCTGTTAAACAACATCTCTGCTGTGTAAACCCACATGACAGAGATAATCCGCTGGGAGGTTGAATACATGCTCAAACATGGCATTATCGAACTTTGTCAGAGTATCTGATCGTCCCCTTACATATTAGTTAGCAAACCTGATAGATTGGTTCACTTTTGTACTGATTATCACAAGGTAAACACTGTCACAAAGACTGACTCCCATCCCATACATAGAATAGACGATCGCATCAATAAGATCGGCAAATCAACATATATCTCCAAGCTAGACCTGCTAAAGGGATATTGGTGCATAGCCTTGATTGAGGGGGCTAAAAAGATATCAGCCTTTGTTACACCTCACGGTTTATACTGGGTTATGCCTTTTCGAATGATGAATTCACAGCCACATTCCAGAGGATGAGGAATTTATGTTTGCAAAACCTATCCAGCATCGAGACTTATATCAATATAATAATAGATGGCGTGAACATATAACATCCTTGAGAACCTTATTCGACAGACTCAGATAAATTTCACCTTTCATTTAACCAAGAGCAATTTTGGAAAAGCTGAAGTTACATATCTAAGGCGCACGGTCGGTTATAGGAAAATATCCCCCGTTAGAGCCAAAATCCAACATATCATTGAGTTCCCTGTCCCTACCAACCCCCCGAAGAGTCTAAGGCAATTCCTCAGTATGGCTGAATATTATAGGAAATTCTGCCACAATTTTGCCGACATAGCAATACTGTTGATCCAATTATTTTCTAAGAAGATAAAATTCTCCTAGACAGTAGTCTGTCAGGAAGCGTTTATTCAAATCAAGTCTTTACTGTGTTCCCACCCAGTTTTGAAAGCCCAATTTCTCACAACCATTCCATTTTCAGCCTTGCATATTTCACCATTGCCTCCGTTGGGCAAGCCACATCAATAGAATGGATCCCTCCAGCCGCCGAAAAAAATACTTTATGGTGAGCTCGCCAATGGGACTCGACCACGAGGAGCACAGAAACGGCGCTATAAAGAACAGTTAAAGCATACCCTGGCAATGACTAACCTCGACCCTTCATCATGGGAATAGGCTGCTGAGGACCAGACAAAGTGGAAGAGCCTAGCACAGAAAGGTGCCATGGATTTTGAGAAGAAAAGAAGACAATACGAAAAAGCTAGGAGAAGAAGGAGAGAGAGCGAGAAGAACAACCCCACCCCCCACCTACATTCCCTTGCAAATACTGTCCGCGACTCTTCTACCACCGGTTGGGTCTTGCAAGCCATGTAAAGTATAGACATCCTAGAAGATAGGGAGCAGATGATGGACCTAATACTTGGACACGAGTGGGCGTTGACGATATATATATATATATATATATATATATATATATATAGCAAGTTATAAAATATATATGGCGATTAAGCTACACTGAATATTCCGCGTTTCATCCACTTTAGGACTCTTCAGGCTTATGCGCATAAGCCTGAAGAGTCCTAGAGTGGATGAAACGCGGAATATTCAGTGTAGCTTAATCGCCATATATATTTTATAACTTACTAACTAGCTCTACCTACGTATTGAGCACTTTTGAAGTAAATACTTAAAGTTTACGCATAAATTTATACTGTCGTATATTAATTTTATGTGAGTAAATGAAGTTGTTATATATATATATATATATATATATATATATATATATATATATATATAGTGATCTCTTAGTTACATGGCCCTGTCGGTGGGGCATTAGAATACGCCGACTGTTCCCCTGCAGAGGGTAAAAGTCCCTCAATGGGAGTCCTGGATATGACCTTAAACTATATCCGATGGTGAAGCCCCAACTTGCGGACTCTGGGGAGTGTGGAGTCACCCTTTAATTGCCATTGCTCCCAGGTCCACTCTGACCCGGAGTGGTAGTACCTGTTAGGGTCCCAACTATGGGTTAAATAGAAACTGACTTGCAAAAAACAAATATATTCTATTAAAAAAATTTTCAAAATCATCGGATTCGGCATTAAATAACCTGAAAAGGGTTGATATGCCATAAAACAAACAACCAACCAACCAACTCTTAGTGATAAGTAGTAATTTTGTACATCTAAAAAGAAAGAGGGTTTCAGGCTTTTAAAATTTATACAAGAATTATCTACATAAAGTACTAGGTAAAATCCATTCTAAGCGACACTCTACTCAACATTGAAGGTTCAATCCTCCGTGCTGGCAGTACTGAGAATACAACTGTGAATTACTTAAGATTTTTATTTTGATGGAACAACACAATGCTAGCCTTTGTTAATTAAATAAAAGGTTCCATTTGGAATTCCATACAAATTCCTGAGTATGACATAAAGTTTCCCCCGAATCCAACAAGGTATGCCTGAAAAAGGTCGGAGGTTACATCGGCTGAAACATTGTGCAAATAACACTCCAGATGAGAACAGTAGTTTGAATAATCCAAATAGAAATGTGAATATTTTTCTTTCTTAAATGTCAAATACAACTGTAATTACTCGGCCTTCGAAAAATTGATTTGAAACCATTAGCAAATATTTTAATTAGGGAAGTACAAAGGGTAAATGTGGTATTTTGGCGATTATTGAGGTGGAAGTTATACTATTTTTTTTTTTTTTTTGTATAATTAGAAACAAATGGAAAAATCTAACAGGAACAATGGTTGTATGAATGGGTCAATGTATCTAGTTGAATGTCGGGTAGGCAGATGATTACCAACGATCCCACAAATTCTCCAAATTTTTGATGGTCTTGTGCCTAATTAATAAATCAAATGAACTTTTTGGAAATTGTGTAGAATAGCAAAACAAATAAAAAAAGGATGACAAAATAAAGGCAAGAAAAAAGTGCTTTAAAACTTACTTTTCTGTCTACATTTTTTGTTTCTTCTATAAGATCTTTGCAAGCGTCTCATTTTTTACAATTAAAAGTTAAATCAAATACATACACTAGACTCAAAAGCAATGATGATTCGCAGTTGTACACACAAAAATGGTCACCACTTATAAAATAAAGAATTACATTGCTTAATATCTGGAAAACTACTTATTTGCGGAAAATTTAAATGCGATATTCGTTTTCAGCATACCCGAAAACATCTAAAGTCGTCATTTTAAAGGAAAATGTTAAGGTGAAAACAAAGTAAAATTTTACAAATATGAACAAATATGGCTGCCGCGTTATATTATTACATGAAACATGCGAAAAAGTATCTTCTCAGTATCGTGAAAACTAGTTGCCGGCCCCAGTTTTAAATGCGATATTCGTTTTCAGCACACCCTCACGGTATAAGGGAATTTAAGGAACTCTCACCGGTCACTTGAATAATCACTTGACATTCGGTAGAGACTGCCAAAATTCATCACAGAATAACCCCCCCCATATGTAACACGATGTAACTTTATTATAAATTAATATTATCAGTATAACTTTTGTACCTTTTAAAAGAAAAAAGGCAAAATAAACCAGTAATAATTTGTTAAAAATTTTTCATCAAACGAAAATAATGAAATTGTGAGACGGAAATCGTGTGTACATAATTGGCGCTTTAAAATAACGTTCCCATGTAGTAGACATTCCGATCGTGAAAACATACCCGTATTTAATAAATCTAGCAAAAAGCAACTAATGGTCAGATTTTCGTGAAATTTTCAATACTTATCCATTTTAGAATGAAATTACATATAAAATTCAGTTTTCGTAAAATATACGAGGGGGAATATTTTTTTAGTGCGTGTCCCCCCCTCCATATTTATTTTTCCGAAATTCGAACAAAATATATTTAAATCTATCGAAATTTCTATTTATTATGAAACATAAGAGTTCAAATAAGTAAAAAATATTTATTTTTGAAAAATTTAAATACACATATTGAACAAAAATTTACCTTGAAGTTGCAATTAAAAAATTGATATAAACTTAATATTACTGTTTTTTTTTTTTAAATAGCGCTTTTACAAATTAATATATACTATAATCAGTTGAATTGCCAAGAAAAAGAAACTTCGTAAACATTAATTAATTTTTAAAAGATTAAAATGATTAAAATTCCATTATTTCAAAATGTTCCGTACTGTTGGCAGCTATTTTATCGCCAGATTAAAACCAATTTGAAAATATTATTGTACAAATATTAAGCATTTTGTAGGCCCTCCCTCGTATTTTGTTTGTCTCTTTTTAGTGAACAAAATATGGAACCCCGTAGGTAACCAAATGAACATTCAGTAAAACCGTATTTCATATTTAATATACAAATGTTTATAATATTATTAATCGTTAAACTGTGTAAATCTTAAAACCTAACAAAATTATAACAAAAATTAATTATTAACTGCAGTTTGAAGAAGATAAACAAAGGTTTTTAAAAATCATTAAGTCGCTTCTGCTTTTCCATAGTTTGTATAGTTAGCACAAATCTGACGTCACGGAAACATGTGATCCATTTTTCACAATCGTTTGGCAGACCCTACCTACACTCAATAAAGAAATGGACAGTAAGTCAGGTAGCAATGAAATAGAACGTTATAACGAGAAAGTGAAACCCCTTCTTAAAAGTCATTAAATATTTTGTTTTCATTTTTTTTTCTGCTAATACGATAGTTGAGTTTGTAATCTATGATAATTGTCGGAAAAATAAAAACTTAAAAAGAAAAGGGGAAAAACATGCATTTTTTAGAGAGTGGGCATTCTGGTACAGGTACAAGCCCCCCCCCCAACAAAGAAAACACGTATGTAAAAACTTTAAAACACGCAGGAAAACTTATTAATAGTTAAATAAATAACTTTTATTGTCTTTGGTAACAGTTATTAGTAACAGCTATTCGTAATGTCATTAATATTACAGAGGGCAAGGCCGATAGCCATTAGTCGCGTGCTCTCGTGTAATGAATGAATGCGTGAATGTAGGATTGACATGAAATTCTTAAAGATAAACTAAAATGACCGAAAACTGGGCTGAAATGACTTAAATAAAAAGTAAATGACTTAGAATGACTTTAATGAAATTAAGGATGAACTGAATAACCTTAAGAATGACTTGAATGCTTAAAAAATAACTGGAATCCTTCAAAAACAACTTGAATGATCTGGAGAATGACTTGAATGGCTTTGAGACTGACTGGTTGTAAAGTGGGTGATCATTTTACATTAAATTAATACAGAAAAATTAAGTGATCACTCACTTCATATCACACAGTTACAAACATAAGTACAGCATGTAGTAAGAACAGATACTACACTTTGAGATATTAAATTTTTTATTCACAGGAAAAAAATACAGTTGGTAAAATGAACAAAAAACTTAGGCACAAGGCCAACACAAAAAGAAGGGGGGGATGATGAGGTTGGTTGATCCATCTCGTCTCTGTTGTAAATTTTAAATGATTTTTCTCTCGACCAGCATCTTTTATCATGGTTACTACTTTAAATTTGTATTTATGTGTGTGTGGTGGGAGGAGGTGGTGTTCCTACTTAAACCCAATTTTAAAACATTTTTATTTATATAAAAAAATACAAAACAGATAACAATATTAATAAAATTTTATTTGTGCCAAGGGACATGAGAAATACACTCACACACACTTTGATCTTGGCCAAAAGGCCAAGAAAAGCTAAGAACAACATCTATTAACAACAGACCAAAAAGGCCAAGCACAAAAGTGTTACAGACAGACCGACCGACCGACCGACCGACGGAGTGACTTTGACTTATAGAGTCGCTTGCACGCGACTAAAAACCCGGAGCTTGTGGAGAGGGAAATGAATAGGGTTATCTCCCCTTTACCGTATGCTTCGAAAAATGTCGTTAAGCTGTTTTGCTAAAATAAATAGCAGTGTATCATTCATAAAACGAGAAATACTATGCATGCTTTAAAATCTGAGAATTTAGCTGGAAAAGATTGATAATTTTATATTTTATAACACATACACACACACACACACACACACACACACACGTCGTAAATAGCTTTATAGTTTGTATACAAATAATAAATATGTATCGTAAGTGAGTTTTTAGTTTCCGGTTATATTATTTTTCTTATATTTAAACCGGAAACGAACGACACATGTTTTCTTTAAACAAGTACTTTTATTTTTCGAAACAACCTCCCGTTTAATTTTTCATCTCTCGTGATTTTTCAAGAGCAAATTATGAGATTTCTCCGCAGCTGGAGCATTCTAAAACTCTCTCGAATTTCACAGGGACAGCATGGATGCGTTGGTCCAATCATTTTGGCTTGTTCAACTCAAGATTCCAAATGTAAACACACAAACACGTGTTTCACTCCCGGCTTAAGACAAAATAATCGTCTTTTGTTATCTGAAACAAGTCACCTTGGACGGGGTTTCTCACTTTCCTTGTTAAAATATTCCACGGAAGAGAAAAATTATTCGAGTAAAGAAGCGATTGTAACGGAGAATTTGAATGATGGCGATGTTTTTGATAATAATGTACTAAAATCGTGTGGCGTAGTTGCAAAAGAAGAACAAAAAGCCGGTCTGACATTGGACGGCAATAATGGTTATTGTGAAGGTTCCGTTGTCTCTCCAACTGTCGATGACCGGGTAGGAATTAAAGATAGAGCCGTTTTATTCTCGGTGTGGGATGAAAACGAACAAGAACTGTTGACCGAGGAGGATGAAGAAGATGACATCGAAGATTTCATTGACTACGGCTACACGTTAGACGACGATGACGATCCGGATATTCCGATATACACGCCACCAATTGAGTTAAAAAGTACATAATCGATCTGTTGACAAACATCTCGCACCCCTCTCACCCTTTTGCAAAATATTAAGATCAATGTGGCCTGGTTGTCCCACTGAAGACTTGCCTGTAAAAGCTGTTTATTCCAAAAGCTGTTCTTGGCAGATTTGCCGTTTAGTTGTACAAATAGCCTCCAACTCCAACCCTGTTATAAAAAAAAGGGACACGTTGGGTCGTCACCGGTATATATCCAGAAGTTTTTTTTACGTATAATTTATTTTAGATTAACTACATTGTTTAACAAATAAAAGGATGGTACTTTGTGCACTTATTGATCCGTGCTGAAATAATAACGTTATTATTTAAAAAGCCATTCTTAACATGGTGGTGAGGGTGTTTTGTACTTATTCTATACTTTAACCTTACAATTGAATAAAAAAAAAAAAAAAAAACATAAAAAAAACGAGTTTGTATTACTGTACACATAGATTCGATAAAGTTGTCAAAAAACAAATATATAACAAATAAATATTATCAAAGGCAAGATAAGTTACTTTTCTGCCAAACTAGATATATTTTTTGTGTTTTTATTCAATGTAACATGTTTATTCAGCTCGAAAAACGTACAGTATTTACCGATGTATTGGAAAATTCAAAATGGCGCCCGACTCTCTCTTTAACACGGTAAGTTTGGGATGAGGTGTTATAAATAATAAACTAGACAAAATACTATTAAAAACCCACCGAATATATGTCAACTTATGTCACGGTAACATATATTGAGCGAGTTTCTAACAGTATTTTGTCCAGGTTTTTATTTATAACACCTTTTCCCAAACTTACCGTGTTAAAGAGAGAGTCGGGCGCCATTTTGAATTTTCCAATACATCGGGAAACACTATTTTTCGAGCTGAATAAACATGTTATATTGAATAAAAACACAAAAAATATATCCAGTTTGGCAGAAAAGAAACTTATCTTGGCTTTGATAATATTTATTTGTTGTATATTTGTTTTTTGACAACTTTATCGAATCTATGTGTACAGTAATACAAACCCGATTAAATGTGTTTTATTTTATAATTTAAAATTTTGATTGTATAATGAAAAATTTAAAACATTATTGCTTACAATACAAATAATACGTTGTTTAAGAAATAAAAAAAGAATGAAGATTTAAAATAATTAAACGTGTTTTATTTAAAATTTAAAACCTTCAACAATACAAATAAGATTTTGGTTTGATTTTACATTTTATATTGTACTCGGATGCAAATGATGATGCGCGGAAGCACTTCTTCCTTGTTTCTGCATCTCCACAAAAATTTTAATCCACACAGTTAACTTCATCTTTCATTATTTTTATTATTATTTTTTTTTTTTTTGAGAAGAAAACCAAAATTTTATTCATATTGTTTAATGTTTATATTTTTAAATGATAAAATAAAACACCTTTAATCATTTTAAAACTTCATTTTGCATTATTTCTCTTTTTTTATTTGTTAAACAACATGGTTAATTTTAAATTAAATTTTAATTACAGGATTACATTTCAATAATCACATAAATATAAACAAACTCCGGTGTCGACCCATTACCCAACGTGTTCCCTTTTTTTTTATATAACAGGATTGGAGGCTATTTGTACAACTAAATGGCAAATATGCCCCGTTCTTAACATGGTGAGGTTGGGGGTGTTTATTCAGAAAGCCATTCTTAACATGGGGAGATTGGGGGGTGTTTATTCCAAAAGCCGTTCTTAACATGGGAGGGTTGGAAGTAATACCCCTAAAAAGCAACTCTTTGCAGGTAAGTCTTCAGTGGGACAACCAGACTGCATCAATCAATATTAATACCGATTTTGGTATATATACAGAATACGGACCGCACTGTTTTTTTGTGGTTTGTTTTACAATTCACAGAGGTACGAAAAAGCTGTGAAAAAGACAAATATACAACAAATGTTATCAAAGGCAAAAGTTACTTTTCTATCTAACTGAATAAGTTTTTAGTGGTTTTATTTAATGTAAAATGTTTATTTAGTTTGAAAAACAAGTAATGTTGAGCGCTACGTGTGAACAAGAAAAAACTAGCTGAAATGTCTTTTGTCACGGTAACATTTTATTGGATGGATTTCTACCACCATTTTGTTTTCTTTTTTTAAAGTTTTTAAATCCATTTCAAAATTTCAGTGATGTAAAAGAGACATCGCAGCCATTTTTCCTTGTTCGCACGTAGCGCTCAATATTACTTGTTTTACATTAAATAAAAACATTAAAAACTTATTCAGGTAGGTAGAAAAGTAACTTTTTTTTTTTTTTTTTTACCTTTGATAACATTTGTTTGTTATATATTTATTTTTGGTAACTTTTTTGTGCCTCTGTTGATTGTAAAACAAACCCACCTGCTATAGTTAAAGAATAACCTGTATAATCTACGTACCCATGACAAAACAAAAAATACCATATTCCCCAAAATTACATAAATTGATCAAGTAGTTTTATTTATTTTTATTTTTTTTTGAAATGGCGGACAAAACAGCTGCTCTTATGTTACTTATAAAACTATTTCCTTATTTAAAAAATAAAACTACTTGACTAATTTATGTGATTTTTAGAATATGAAATTTCTGTTTCTTCATCGGTACGTATATCATAGGTTTTTCTCTATTTTTGTTTTTTAATATAGGAGGAATTCTGAACAAAACCTCATTTGTTTATTAAATTGTTTGGTGAAAGTACACAATAGTTAACTCCCTCCCCCGTTAAGAAGGGTTTTCTAAAAATATTTTAACATGATTCATATTCTGTATAAGTACTCCTAGTTTTTTGTAAGTTCTTAATTCAGTCACGTAAATTGATTTAAAGTGAAATAATTTAGGTGCTTATCCAGTTTTACCTCAGTATTAAAAAACTGCTCCTGAAACTAAAATAAACAAACTTCATTAGAAGAGCAAAATTTGAAAATCGAAAAATTTAATTTCATACAAAACCAATGGTATTTACTTGTCATGTCGCAGTGATAAACATATCCAAAAATTATGAAAAATGATAACGTAAAAAATTAATTCTTAATGAAAACAGTTTTTGGAGATAATTAACACAAATTGAGTTTTGCTAAATTGGCCTAAAATTGAGTATTCAGAAAATAATTACCTCCCTTGTTACGATCCGAACTCTTCAGTTTATTTTTTATTTAAAAAAAATTTTTTTTTTTTTTTTTTGCAAAACTCAATTTTTGTGAATTGTCTTTGAAAACTACTATTTACATAATTTTCTACATTATCGTTTTTCATAATTTTTGGATATGCTAATAACTGTGACATGATAATTAAGTAGATAGCATTGGTTTTATTTGAAATTCAATATTTCAAATTTTGCTATTATAGTAAAGAAGATATGAAAAATTTTATTATATACTTACGTGTTAGGTTTAAAAATAACATTACACGAAAAAATATGCAAACTCATCAAGTTATTTCTATTGAATTGCAAAATGCATTTTCAATCTGTTGACAAATGCCTACGATAGAGACTCCTCTAAGCCTTTTGTAAAATAATACTGAATTTTTGAGATGAGGGTTGACTGTTTATGTCACTTGTTTTCATCGGACTATCGTTCTCATCTTGAGTGTTATTTGTGCAACGTTTTGGTCGGTTTAGCCTTTGACCGTCCTCAGGCATGTTGGTTGTTTGGAAAAGAAAGGGAAAGAAAAAAAAGGAACACACTTCCCTTTGTTGAAAGAGGTCAAAATAATTGATAAGGATGCACGATGGAGGGTCAGGCGACACAAGGAAGCAGCACATATGCTAATAAATTAAGAAAAATTACTACGCAGACCAAGCTTAGAAATTAATAGCATTTGGGAGCCTCCAATTGTAGAAAAAAAACAAAAAGTTTTAGCAATAGAAGGGAAGTAATCCCCTATTGATCTTTATTAGAGTTGCCTCCCCTTTGATACGTCCTGGATATGACCTTAAACTATATCCAGTGGTGAGGCCCCAGCTTGCGGGCTTTGGGGAGTGTGGAGCCACCCTTTAATTGCCATTGCTCCCAGGTCCACTCTGACCCGGAGTGATAGTACCTGTTAGGGCCCCAACCATGGGTTAAATAGAAAACGACTTGAAAACAACAAATATATTCCATTAAAAAATTTTTTCTTCAAAATCTTTGGATTTGGCATTAAATAACCTGAAAAGGGTTGATATGCCGTAAAACGAAAACAACCAACCAACCAACCAACCAACCCCTTTGACAACCAAGTTTTTCACACCTATGAAACCATAGCCATAAAACAGAGACTAACTCAAAGAATACGAAAATATCTACAGAACCAGTAACTTTTCTCTTTTCTTTCCCATATAACAACCAACATGCCTGAAGACGGTCAAAGGACAATCCAACCAAAACGTTGCACAAATAACATTCAAGATGAGAACAATAGTCTGATCAGTACACGTAATATAAATTCTTTTTTTGTTTGTAAATTTCTTAATTCACTCACGGAAATTATTTAGAGCGAAATAATTGACATTTTTAATGATAGCCAACCAATCAAAAACATGGAGGTGACAATAATAAATATACAACAAATGTTACCAAAGGCAAGATAATTTACTCTTCTATCTACCTGATTTTTGTGTTCTAACTTATTTTAAAGCGTTTACTTACTTCGAAACAAAAGTAGTGTCAAGTCTGAGTTAGAACGAAAAAAAATATGGTAGTCTCATTACAGCCATGTCGAGCTTGATGATTGCTGCAAAATTGAAAATTACACGAAATACTGGTAGAAACACATCCAATAAATGTCACCAATCATGTGAAAATGTAATTATTTTGTTTATTGATTTTTGATTAACAATTATTTGTTGTGTATTTACTTTTTCACCTTTCTTTTGTTTTATTGGCGTTGTTAAAAATGTCTGATATAATTTATATGTAATGACTGTGTTACAGATAGCTGGGAAACAATCCTATGGTATTGTGTTCTACAAATAGGTATCTAATTTTTAATACATTTAAATTTGTTAAAAAGATCATAACATTATCCATTCTTAACCTTTTCTCTATCATTGACCCCTCGGCTTTATGTATTTCTGAATTTACCCACTACTCCCATACAAAAAATTCTTAGCCATCATAAAACGACAGAAAAACAAGACGATCAAAAAGAACCTTTTTCATTGTTTAGGACTTAGGCATTCATAGCACAAAAATAAACTCGCGCCTGAGAGTATCCTGTACCTCTACAAGGCCACCATTCGCCCATGCATGGAGTGTTGTTGCCACATCTGGGCTGATGCATCTACCACTAGTCTCTTCCTCTTAGATAAAGTCCAAAAAAGAGTTGTCAATCTAATCGGTCCCACTTTATCAACTAAGCTCCAGCCCCTGTCTCATCACTGCAATGTTGCATCACTGTACCTGTTTTATAGATATTTTAATGGAATGTGTTCTGATGAACTTGTTTCACTTGTACCCCCCTTGACATACATATCCCCGACAAACTTGCTTACCAATAAGACCTTACTCTTTCACTGTTGATGTCCCTAAATGCCAGAAAGTTTTCTATTCTAATCGTTTCTTCCCTTGAACAGCTAGACTTTGGAATTCCCTTTCTGCTTACTGCGTCCTTGGCTGTACTGATATGCAGAAGTTTAAATGTAACATAAACAGATATCTTGTTAATCTTTTCTAGACATGGCCCCAAATAGTAGCCCCTTACGTCCAAGGGGCGATATGCTTTGTGAGGGGTGAACATGAGTATAAAAAAAAATCAAATCTTCTAAATAGAAAATTATGAAGTTAATTTGTATCACAAAAATCAACGAACAGAAACACAATGGGAAGACTGTTTATTCATTGAGACAATTTATTTATGCTTGGAGTTTTTTCTGATAAGGCTACTCTAATATCATCTTTATTATTAAGTTGTCCTTTTGGCCAAGATCAAAGTGTAGTATCTGTTCTTCAGATGTGGCATTTTCATTTCTTGTTCTTTTTTGGTGGAGGAGCAGTCCTTCATGACTGAGACAATTTTTATTTTTATATCTTTTCTCCACGTTAAAAAACGACCCTGGTGTCTAACTCTGTCCCGTGGGGAGGCATAGTAAATAGGTACTCTAATATTATCATTAGCTTTCAGGCGGTTTCTGGCCATTGTTTTTATTGCCAATAAACTTGAGAACCCTGATTCCTAGAATTACAGAGATAAAAGGGACAGGCACTTGGAAGTCATAAATAATAATAATCTTATTAATTTTTATTAATAATAATAATCTTATTAATTTTATTAATAATAATAATCTTATTAATTTTTATTAATAATAATAATCTTATTAATTTTATTATTAATAATAATCTTATTAATTTTTATTAATAATAATAATCTTATTAATTTTATTAATAATAATAATCTTATTAATTTTTATTAATAATAATCTTATTAATTTTTATTAATAATAATAATCTTATTAATTTTTATTAATAATAATAATCTTATTAATTTTTATTAATAATAATAATCTTATTAATTTTTATTAATAATAATAATTTTATTAATTTTATTAATAATAATAATCTTATTAATTTTTATTAATAATAATAATCTTATTAATTTTTATTAATAATAATAATCTTATTAATTTTTATTAATAATAATATAAAAGGGACAGGCACTTGGAAGTCATAAATAATAATAATCTTATTAATTTTATTAATAATAATAATCTTATTAATTTTTTTTAATAATAATAATCTTATTAATTTTATTAATAATAATAATCTTATTAATTTTTATTATTAATACATTTTTATTGATTTTTATTATTAATAAATCTTATTACTTTTTATTATTAATAAATTTTTATTAATTTTTATTATTAATAAATTTTTATTACTTTTTATTATTAATAAATTTTTATTAATTTTTATTATTAATAAATTTTTATTAATTTTTATTATTAATAAATTTTTATTAATTTTTATTATTAATAAATTTTTATTAATTTTTATTATTAATAAATTTTTATTAATTTTTATTATTAATAAATTTTTATTAATTTTTATTATTAATAAATTTTTATTGATTTTTATTATTAATAAATTTTTAATTTTTATTATTAATAAATTTTTATTACTTTTTATTATTAATAAATTTTTATTAATTTTTATTATTAATAAATTTTTATTACTTTTTATTATTAATAAATTTTTATTAATTTTTATTATTAATAAATTTTTATTAATTTTTATTATTAATAAATTTTTATTAATTTTTATTATTAATAAATTTTTATTGATTTTTATTATTAATAAATTTTTATTAATAATAAATTTTTATTAATTTTTATTAATGATAAATTTTTATTATTAAATTTTTATTAATAATAATAATCTTATTAATTTTTATTAATAATAAATTTGTGAGTTTTATCTAAAAATTAACAAAATCTTTTAAATTCTTCTCTATAAGTAGCAGAAGATTTAAGATCAATCAGTTCATCTTTTACTATGTTGTCCGCTTTTATTTCAGACACTTCAGTGGCAAAAGGTCTTATTTACGCATCTCTGTTGGAATCATGTCTTTTGAAATGTAGTCAGTAAAGTGATTCTTTAAGATATTCAAATATTCTGTGATGTCTTCATTTATCCCAGGTAGCACTTGAGGACTTTCGCTAATGACCTCATCCAAATTAATTACCTCTGACTATATAATTTTTTTACCCCCTACATATAAATTTGCACTTGATTGAGAACCTCTGCTCTAGCCAATGATAATAAGCCTACAACTTGTCAAAAATACATGTACAGTTGTTGTATTATGAACGAGCATTGAAAATGTATGTTTTTGTGTGTGTGAATGTATACTCGCTTATCTGCGAGTTTTTCTTAGTGACACATTATGCGTGTTGAAATATATGCTGTGTTTTCAATAACGATCAATTTCTCTGTTTATAAAACAATTTTATTATGACAATTGTAGCCCGTCGGTTATGGAGATAGACATGGATGGGAGGTGTGGCTTGTGACTCCTGCCTCTCTGCTTTGACTGACTTATCTCTCTGTCCCTAGCTTGTTTATATTGACTGAAATCCTTTCTTCCTTTGTTCAGCATCTAGCGTTAGCATCTGCGTCAAATTCTGGGACGTGTTTAAATCACAGGACAGTTCTTTTGTTCCATGTGCTATTCCTGGGGACCCGGTATTTTCTAGGATTTCTTTTTTTGGTTACTTCAATTCTTTTTCTTTTATTCCCAGCGTCATCTGGCTCACAAAACCTGGCACTGCCCGAGCCATTATCAAACACATTGGATAATGTATAATTGTTAGGAATATGAGCAGTGTATGAGTCAAGATATATTTATGCGTATGGAACAGGGATGTCCAGTAGGTGCTGTTCTGTTTTTTTTTGTTTTTTTTTTAGACATGTCCATGTGTGTTAGATACATGAAAATCAAAAAGGTGCTCACTATTGTTGTTATCAAGATGTCTAATAATTTTGTAGGTTTCTGAATTTTTTAGATGCAGATTGCTAATCTACAGAGTGGAACGATAAAATTGATGCCCTAGAAAAGACGACATGATTCCATTTCCATTTGATGAAAACCAATTTCCTTTTTTTGTTTATTACCATCTACTAGTTGGCCAGTTGTGTACAAATCCCAAGAGCGATAGGAGCCGTCTATCATGTGTGAAAGTGACACAATGTTCAACGAACGAGATCGGAAATGCATCGCTGTACAACTCATGCTCTCTATCGATCCAAGTTATGACAACAGGACCATTGTCAGCACCCTCAAAATGAAAATCCGAATAGTTCAACGCTTGAGGACACAAGTCAACAAAGTTTCTGGCTGCAGTTATGATCTTTGGTGTGGTTAAGTGAGTGCCACATCATACCACCTCACATCTTTGAAGTCGGCTTGAAAGTCAACACCAAAGTGTATCTAGATGTGCTGAAGAGTGTGGTGATCTCCAGGTGCAATCAGGTGGCCACTGGAAGACCCTGGGTGTGGCAGCTGGACTCTGCATTGGCCCACAAGTTCAAAGAGACCCAAGCTTGGCTTTAAACGTAGCATTACAAGCTTATGCTGTATTTTCATGGACATCGGCAATATTACATACCTAATGTGCTTCAACAAGTCATATCTTTTTTATTTGTTGGTCAATTTTTAAAAGAATTACATTGATGAAAAGAGAATAAGAATTCCAATGATGTTAATTTATTTTTCTATGATGTGTTCAATGTTTTAATCCAAGTTAAAAATGAAAAAAAAAAACGGTAAAAAAGGTTGACAACAAAAAGGGAAACTGTTTTTGCATTTTTATACATTATGTTTGGATACACATACGTGGGGTCAAATTTGATTGGATATCACTAAAATTTTACAGACTATATAAGCGTAGAAGTCCATCTCTTTATATTTTTATGACCATAGGAAGCAAAGTTACGATCGAGCAAAGTTGACAAAGAATATTTCAAAATTGATAAGATAAATTGGCATATATCATCCGATTTCATATAGATAATAGTTTCAGAATTATTTTCATGTATAATATGTAAATATTTGATAATTATTAATTTTGCGGAAATTTTTTTAAAATGTTATCTTTTATAGAAATTCAAATCTGCTTAACGGGGAAAACAGCTTGCTATGCGCTAATGCACTGACCAACGCTGAGATGACTAAAGTCAGTGCATTAATGAGTTTCGTTTATATTCTCTTAAAAATAAAAAAATGTTTTTTTTTTCTGCTTTCAAAACGAAAGCAGAAAAATCCGTTTCATTTTTTTTTTTTTTGAGTTTGTCAATTCAAAAAAAAATTATTTAAAAATTTTTCAAATTTGATTTCCAAACAATACTATTTTGAAATTTTGGCATTTTGAAATTTTTACCTTGTTTCCACCTTAACATTTTTCTTTAAAATGACTACATTTTAAGGTATCAAGTTGGTAGGTATGCTGAAAACGAATATATAAAATGACTACTTTTAAGGTATCAAGTTGATAGGTATGCTGAAAACGAATATCGCGTTTAAATTTTCTGCAAATAAGTAGCTTTCCGGATATTAAGCAATGTCATTTCTTACGTTATTGCTGGTGGCCATCTTGGTACGCACGTTTGTGCATAGTTTCTCGGTGTTGTGTTTGCACGCTCGCGCGTATAAAGATGGCCACCAGTGATAACATAAGAAATGACATTGCTTAATATCCGGAAAACTACTTATTTGCAGAAAATTTAAATGGGATATTCGTTTTCAGCATACCCTAAAATCTATAAAAGTAATCATTTTAAATGTTGAGGTGGAATCAAGGTAAAAAAAATTACCGTTTTATTTCTTTGTTTACATAGTTAAATTTTCAGTAAAACAACAGAATAGAAATGACAAAAATTACCATCAACTGGTGAATATATAGTTATTGCTTATCGGGATTCCTGGTATCCTGTTACTGTGAAAGTTACATCAAGGATTCATGTAGAGTACAATTTATGGTTGTGTCTCAGAAAATAGGGGTATATTTTGGACCAGATAGAGAAGATTTACAAAATTTAAAATTGGACTGGTCCCAAAATGCATAAGATCTGGTCGACTATGGGAATTTCCATCTTTTACGGAAATCCAAAATCTATATGAAAAATTTAGGCATTCAATGACTACACCCAAGATTAAGCTCTCCTTTGGTGAGGAGGCAGGAAAATGCCTATTCTCAATAAAGCTATATTTAAATACAACTATAATACTTAGTTTTGTTCATGAATAGACACCCATTGTATGATACAATGTGCCAGTTTAAAAAAAAATTGAAATTTGTACATCTGAATTTATAATTCATGGCTTATGGTAAAGAGATAGATCAGATTTGACTGCATAATTAAAAATAGCACACAATTTTAGATAAGAGTGCCAAGTCTCATGAGAATATCTTGAAAAATAAATAAATGGTGGCGAAATTACCGAATTTCTTGAAATGTTGAGGTCCAAAATTTAGTCCACTTTTTCTACAGAAAAATGTCCACCTGAAAAAGCCTAAATTTTGGCACTTAAAATTCTCATAACTTTTGAACTACTGATGGTATTTGCATAATTCCAACGGTTTTAAGCATCTTTTACATAGCTCTTTCATGCAAGTTGATAAAATAACAATTCTCTTTAAAAAAAAAAAAAAAAAAAAATCAACTTGTAATGCTATTAAAAGGAATGCTATGACTTTGTACCCTTCTCTCACTGGACCCCTCGCTTGCCTGACTTGAAGCCACTGGACTACTTTGTTTGGTCATATGTTGAGAACATCACCAACATAACCTCCCACAACACTAAAGCCAGCTTGATCGCTGCCATCCACTGAGCTCCCCCTGGCGCTTGTGAAAAATGCATGCTCTCAGTTTCGGACCCATATCGAGTTGGTGATTGAGGCTGAAGGCGGCTACATTGAATAGATATCAGCTCTACTACATAATCAAGTTATGTGAATTGGCTTTTTCAATAAAAGTTTTAAAATAAAGCTGTAGTGTTGTATTCCTTAGGGTGACAATTTTATCGTTCCACTATGTATATAATATTCTGCTGGTTCCTTTCTTAGTTAGTCTGTACATTATGCATTGAAAAAGGCCAAATGCAATTTTTGAAGGCCAAACGCCTTAAAAAAATAAGGCCAGATTTGCCAAATTTGGCCTTAAAAACATCAATCTGCCAATCCTGGAAAAGAAGATGAGAGTAACCTCCCTTTGAACTAGCTACATTTCCATGGTTAAAAGTGTAACAAAAAAAAAAAAAGAAAGACGAACAACAAGGAATTTAAGTATAATCTTTACTTAATACACATGAAAAACAAAAAATAAATATTTTTACTTATGTTGATGACGTAAATTGTAGTCAGGGAAATGGATGAGGATATCAGGAGAAGGAGGTCAGAGTCACAGCCACGGATATTTACATTGACCGTGTCAGATTACGCTGAGAAGTAGTTTAATTACTAACATAAAGAAATCTCAAAATTAAAAATTCACAATATCTTTCAAAGAAATATTTCAAAAGAAGTTATCTTTTGTTACCAGGAAGTCTTAAATATGATTCTTTCGGTTGGATTTTATTTTTAAACTTTTATTGAAGAAAATCAATTCAAGTAACTTGATTATGTAGTACAGCTGACATCTATTCAATGTAGCCGCCTTCCACCTCAATCACCACCTTGATATGGGGCTGGAACTGGGAGCATGCCTTTTCCATAAGCGCCGGCAGGAGCTCAGCGGATGGTGGCCATCAAGCTGGCTTTAGTATTGTGAGAGGTCATGTAGGTGATGTTCTCAACCTATGACCAAACAAAGTAATCCAAAGTGATATCTATTCAGTGTAGCCATCGTCAGGCAGAACTGGGAGCATGACTTTGTTGTCATGACTTGGATCCGTAGAGAGCATAAGTTGTACAATGCTGCATCCCCAATGTCGCTCGTTGAACATCGTGTCACTTTGCTTTTGGGACTTGTACGCAACTGGCCAACTAGTAGATGGTCTAAAAAAAAAAAAACCGGTTTTCATAAAACGGAAATGGAATCATGTCGTCTTTTCTAGGGCAACAATTTTACTGTTCCACACTGTATATTTAGGCAAAATAAATTAAGTTCTCATAACACGTCGACGGAGAAACATGAAATATTTATAACATGCACATTGAACAACATAGTTTTATGAGTTCAACAAATGAAAGTTAATACAGGTTAACATTGTATGGCTCCGTTCAGCCTTGATAGACTATTAATATTGTAAGGGTGCTTGCATGTGTAATTGTGAAACAAGCATTGCCTAATCCTCAACCCTCTAAATCAAATCTATTGATTTCCTGCTCGAATCAGGGACCCACTGTGGTGCACCATGAGGAAGCTTCACAGTCCATAATAAATTGTAGTCAACATTGCACTGTAGAGAACCTACTGTTGATTTTATAAAATTACTTTTATATTCTGGTTTGGATTAAGTTTAAAATGCAAAAGTCAAGTATTATAGTTCAATTGTGCTCTAAATAGGAATAGTCATTTTGAATGCATCCCTGTCTTATCAAAGAACCATGGTTTATTTTATATCCTGGGCCCTTCTGCTTGTGTGGTGATAAAGCTTCTCAAGTATGCTTGTGATCTTAGGCTGTATAAGGGTGTTAACTTTGGTCAAAATCGGAATGTTTAATCAGATTTTTTTTATACTTGATTTTAGGTACTTCTTAGGACACTGATACAAAACTTGTCTAGAACATTTCCAGACACATAAAGCACATTTGTGTAAAATTAACAAAAAAAAAGAAAAAAAAAAAGAAATGGCTCAGCTGTTTCGGATCTCATATGGAATTCACACTCAGACACACACAAAGTGCCTTTTATATATAAGTAGAAATTAAATGCCTCCTATGTATTTGATCGATAAACTCAAATAGAAACACATGGGTTTACATAATAATCATCAGAACCTGTACAAAATTTCAAACTCAATTTTTTTATTTAATATACATGGATAGATTGTTCTCGTTCCATCAACCATAACTGTGTAGATGTTTTTCTTGGTTATTATCGGATAAGGATTGACCCTTTGATGTCCAGAAGACTCACTTCGACCAATGATTAGGCCATATATCTAAATAGACAATTCCAACAGAAATGTTGGAAACTTTAAAGTTAATCTTGTCTATGGGTATTATTGCAAAAGAATTATTTTATTGCTTTTTTTTATTTATTTTTTACTGTTACTCATATTGCAATTTTCTTACTGGTGCTCTAATCTATTATTTATAATTATTGGTTCCATTATTAAAGTTTAACAAAAAATTTAAAAAATAGAACTGGTGTTAAGGCAAAATGTGTCCTTTTAGTTGTGCCCGTTCTGGAGTGCCACATATGTATTTGATCCATTTTTTAGTATTGGAATTATTTGGACTTCTACTCATCTTTTTTGTTGTATTCACAACATTTCGGCCGATGTAACCTCCAATTTTCTTCAAAGTGGGTGCATTTTTTCGGACTTTTGTTCTTTATCTTTGCTTTCGGACTTTTGTTCTTTATCTTTGCTTGTCTGAACTCCAATCTCTGGTCCCCCCTCGCCAATCTTTCACGAAAAACACCCGTCTAGCTGAATCCACTGTAAAAAAATTTCCCCCACTCTTTATCTGTGCCTAAATCAAAACGTGGATTCCATGAACAAAGCTTCTTTCTTAGAACTGCATGCCTGTGAAACTCTGTTTCGTCTGCCTGCTTCCCACCTGACTACAACTTGGATGTCTTCAAGTCCAACGTTAACAAATTCCTAATGAACCACCCCCTTAAGTAAACACTTCATCAAATCTCCACACTAACGTTCTGTACTTGCAATAACCCTTATCCCTGAGTGGCTTCCAGGCCTTGATAAGTGGTGACCACCGTGTAAAAAAAAAAAAAATCTTGAATTCAAGGAATTATTACAGAATTTTGAATTGAACCCCTTTTTTTTTCTTTGATTATGTTTCTATTTACTTGCCTCCCCACAAAGCAAGAGTGAGACACAAGAGATACTCTAGACTGAGACTCTCTTTTCTTTTCTTCAGAATTTCATTTTTACATTGATGCACAAAAAATATGACAGACTAGAAACATTGTGCGAATATCATATACTACAATGTTTTGTTTTATCTTTGTAGGAGGCACGACTGGAGTTTTTGATCTAGAAGAATTGTTGACTGTCTTGGAGCATGAAAATGGCATAGACATCTGCGTTATTGATGTTCCTCCCAGCAAGAATTATGTTGACAACATGGTGATTGTGAGTGGGAAATCAGCAAGGCATATAAGATCGATGGCTGAAAATGTCAGATGGTTGGTAAGTAAATCCAATTTGTTATTCAGAACCAAAATTTAAAGACTTTTTAAGGGTCAATATCCTACTTTTTATCTTGTCATGGGCTTATCTAGGGTCTGCATCAGAATAGCTCTTGAAGGATCTTCCATTAGCATATTACTTGTATTGTCTAGCCATCATTAATATTTACAATAAATACTGAAAAGAAATAGATTCAAAACAAGAATGATGGTTATTGCCAGAATTCCCAGTATATTAAAAAACAAAAATAAAGAAAAATCTGTATGATGTGTATATCCATGATGAAATAAAAAAATATCATATTCCAAAAATCACAAAAATTGATCAAGTAGTTTTATTTTCATAAAGAAAATTATTTTAAGCAGTTAATGGGAATTCATAGGCATTACAACATAAATCTCAGAAATTTTAATTATTGACTTATCTCCCATTGTTTTTTTTTTGTTTTTTTTTTAGATTGCTTTCAAAAATGGTGAACAAGATAGTCGCTCTGCTGTTACTTATAAAATTTGATTTTCTTATTTAAAAATAAAATTACAAGATCTAGAAGTGTAATATAATTCCATCCTCTTCATATGACGGGTTTTCGTCTTTACAATTAAACGTGTCTGTGAATTTTACACACCGGATTCTTTTTATTTTATTTTTTTCGGGAAAAAATATTAAATTGGCTGGACTGTTTTTATCGTATCCAAGAAATATACCTCTGTCAGCTTTAATATTCAATTTACTCTTTTTCTCTATATATGTGAAGCAAGTTGAACTAAATATATGCATTCTGCTTAAATTTTTTTTTTTTTTTTTTTTTTTTTTTTTTTACCGCAGAAAGATTCATATGGAGTTTTAGATAGTGTTTTGTTAAAACACCTGTTGCGTATATAGGCTGCCGCCATAAGTGCATACATCCAGAGGTTTTTAGGGAGTTTTGATTCAATGAGTAGGCATCTTGCCATTTCAAAAAGTGTCCGCCATGCACGTTCAGCAGTCCCATTTGGTGTGGCGATCTAGGTGCTGATGTTTCATGCCTGATATGATGGTTAATTAGTAAAAGTTCAAAGTCTTTATTGGTAAATTCCGTACCGTTGTCAGAGCGAATACACTTGATTTCACCGTAGGGGACCATGTCGGCTAGATATTTCTTAGTTGCTAGCAGGGTATCAGATTTGTTCTTTAAAAAGTAAACCATTATTAAACCTGAATGGTCATCTACGAAATTCAACACATATCTATAATGTTCTCTGGTCATCGGTTCTACGGGACCATTCAAGTCACAATGCACCATTAATAGGATTTTTTTTTTTTTTTTTTTGCCTTTTTGTCTGGTATCTTGTTTTGATAGTTTGTCATTTTCCCTTGTGTACAGACGTCGCAGTTGAAGGTTTTTGATTTTTGTATTTGCATTCCATCAACTACAGTCGGCAACTTTTTGATATCAGGAATATTGCAGTGTCCAAGAATTTTATGCCATGTCTATAGATCAGGGCAGGCAGTTTTTTATGGGACTACACTATTTAAATAATATAGTCTTCCATTTTCTTTAATGTCGAATACAGTTTCATTCGGGTATACCAGTTTTGATTTATTGGGGCTAAAGTTTATATTTGCACCTTGTTTTGTGGCAGCTTGTACAGAAAATATATTTTGTTTAAATTTTGGGATTAGAAGAGCGTTTTCTAGAATATAGAAACACAGTTCACCTTTATTGTTCTTTAGCGAGATTTTCGCATTGCCTCTTTTCAAAATGATATCATTGACTAGTTCTACAAAATGATTTTGTGGCTTAAAGTTGGGATCAAAATTGATAAAATCAGATTCCTTTGTAATCACATGTGCCGTGGCCCCACAATCGACAAGAAAATTATTATTGTTTGTTGAAGCATCAAATGTACACGAAAATAAAAATGTATGTTCGCTAACAGAGCTCTCTACATTTTTAATGTAGTCGCCATTTTGAGTCCTGTATCTACATTGGAAACTCTTGTGATTAGGTCAGTTCAGTGTATAAAGAAATAATTTTGGGTTTTCCTTTCGATAAATAATGCTCTCTCAATATGTTTAATGCTCTGCAGCCGTCGTCCAGGGCTTCTCTCATTACCAGTGATAGACTTCGGTCATCTAAACACTGTATTAATTCCGCAAAGACAGTTGCGTTCTTTTCAATGAAGTCAGGGTCGTTTCTGTTTTCAGGTTGTGTTTGTAGTACTTTGTGTAGCTTTTGGATTCGTAGATATCCCAGAAATTTAACTTGCCACAATTCGAATTTTGATTC
The DNA here is from genome assembly GCF_053919585.1 of Euprymna scolopes. Classification (NCBI taxonomy): domain Eukaryota; kingdom Metazoa; phylum Mollusca; class Cephalopoda; order Sepiida; family Sepiolidae; genus Euprymna; species Euprymna scolopes. Next base: position 94,668,071 of record NC_136506.1, read on the forward strand.
GGATCCATCGAAATAAAGACGCACGCTGGGCACATAACATCTAGAAGTGTAATATAATTACCTCAAATAATTAGAACAAACGAAAAAATAAAAAAATACGGAGACTGTGAAATTTATATTACCCCTCCAGAGGGATTTATAATGAAAAATAAAAATAGCGTGTGGCAACTTAACAAGTCATTATATGGTCTAAAGCAGAGTGCTCAGTGTTGGAACACAGTATTCCATGATTATATTATTAAACAACAATTTAGACAATGCGCTGTAGACCCCTGTTTATATACCCAACACAAAGATGATAAACTACTGATTTTGGTTTTGTGGGTCGATGATATTTTAATCACATCAAATTGTGACATAATGTTAACTGATGTTAAGAACAAATTAAGTAAAAGATTCAAAATGACCGATCTTGGCAAAATATCCTGGTTTCTGGGGATAGAATTTACTCAAAGCAAAGGACTTGTTACGATGACTCAATCGAGATACATCGACAAAATACTATTAAAATTTGGAATGGGAGAGTGCAAGAAACGCTCTACACCGGTCGAAAATGATATTAATAAAAATATACAAACAGAATCTGAAATAATAAATGACACACAATATCGCGAAATTATAGGTAGTCTTATATATTTAATGACTGCAACCAGGCCCGACATATGCTATACAGTAACAAAACTGTCACAAAAATTATCACGACCGACAATGAAGGATTTAAACAGAGCTAAACAAGTCCTACGTTATTTAAAAGGAACCAAAGAACAGAAGTTAGTATTTAGAAAATCAAGAAATCCCCTAAAATTAGAAGGTTTTTCGGATTCAGACTGGGCAAACGACGAGGATCGCAAGAGTGTATCTGGATATTGTTTCAGACTCTCAGAAAATGGGCCTATTATTTCATGGAAATCTAAAAAGCAACAGATTGTATCTCTCTCTATGTGTGAAGCAGAATTTATCGCGCTCACACACACGACCCAGGAAGCACTCTAGCTTCAAAATATCCTGAAGACTATTTTAGAGCCAGAATTGATTACAAGCCCCGTAGTAATTAATTGTGATAATCAAGCCAGTATAGTCTTAGCACAGAACACGATAATCAACCAAAGATCCAAGCATATAGATAAAAAATACCATTTCATAAAAGACGAGATAAAAAAGGAATCCATTATTTTGAATTACATATCATCAGAACAAAATATCGCTGATGTATTTACGAAACCGGTGACACGGATAAATAATATAAATTTCTAGTATTTAGCAATGTTTAACCATTGAAAAATTTATGAACAAAAACTGCCTGTTAGTATTTCTTTAAATTAGTCTAGTTGTAAAAGCTAATCACAAAACTATAATAATGACAGCAGCAACAACAACAACAATAACAATAGCCACAACAGCAATAACAACAATAACAATAACAGCAACAACAACAATAACAATAGCCACAGCAACAATAACAACAATAACAACAACAATAACAGCAACAATAACAACAACAATCACAACAACAACACAATAACAGCAACAACAGGAATAACAATAACAACAACAACAATAACAACAGCAACAATAACAATAACACAGGAAATATGAACTGGAATAAATACATTGCATTGAAGGACATTGTGAAGGCTGTTGCAAAGAAGGTGGACTCCCTCTATCATGCTAGAAAACTGCTCACACCTGAGAGTATCCTGTACCTCTATAAGGCCACCATTTGCCCATGTATGGAGTATTGTTGCCACATCTGGGCTGGTGCATCTGCCACTAGTCTCTCACTCTTGAATAGGGTCCCAAAAAGGGTCTTCAATCTAATAGTCCCACTTTGTCAACTAGGCTCCAACTCCTGTCCTATCGCCACAATATTGCATCCCTGTGCCTGTTTTACAAGTATTTTAATGGAATGTGTTCTGATGAACTCATTACACTTGTGCCCCCTTTGGCGTACATATCCCCGACAAGCCCACTTAGCAACAAAATCACACCCCTTCACTTTTGAGGTCCCTATATGTCAGAAAGTTTTTTTACTCAAATAGCTTCTTCCCTAGAACAGCTAGATTTTAGAATTTTCTTCCTGCTATCTGCTTTCCAAACTGCACTGATATGCAGAAGTTCAAATGCATCATAAACCAACATGTTAATCTTTCTTAGGCATGAACCCAATTAGTCGCCCCTTTTTTTGGGGCTAAGGTGAGTAAAAAAAAAAAAAAGAAACAACAATAATAATAAAACTTATTAAAATTGAGTTTTGGTTTTAGCTTGAAACAAATTTCAAAGCAGTTATCTCCCTTGACGGCTGAATTATTTCCCTTTTCCATATAGTCAACATTATCAGTTTTTTGTCTGAATTTTTTGGGATGAGAATTATTTATATTGTTTTACTCACGAACTATTACACCAGTGAATCCATAAACAAAAGCTTTGTTCGTGGATTCCGCATTTAGATTTAGGCGCATCAGAATAACTCTTGATCTTTCATTAGCACGTTACTTGTCTAGCCATCGTTAGTATTCACAACAGATTCAAAATAAGAATGACGATTATTGTCCCGAATTAAAAAAAAAACAAAAATAATGAAAAATCTCTATGATATACATGTCTATGATGAAACAAAAATATCGGGTGCATATTGAGATTGACAATTATGGTGATTTTTTTTTTTTTTTTTTTACATAGGCGTCACCACTTATCAAGGCCGATTGGCAACTCAAGGATAAGGGTTAAAGAGTGCAGAGTAGTCAAAAGGACAATATAGTAATCGATAGTAATGGAAGTTCGGTAAATTTGTTAACTTAAGTGGAACGGCTCATCAGAAACTTGTTGACGTTTGACTTGAAGACAACCATATTATAGACAGCTGAAAAGCAGGAAAACGGAAGACAATTCCACAGGCGTGCAGTTCTAAGAAAGAAGCTTTGATCATGGAATCTATGTTTAGGTTTAGGCACAGATAAAGAGTGGGGAAAATTATTGATAATGTTTTCAGCTAGTCTAGTGTTTCTTGTGAAAGTTTGGCGAGGGGGGACCATAGATTGAAGCTCAGTCGAGCACTTTCCATGAAAATAACGATAAAGCAGAGACAAACTCACAACATCTCTTCTGTGAGATAGAGGTTGCAGCGAAGAGAAAAGGACATCTCCCACCAGGCCACAAAGTCTATTTTGAACCCTATCAAGGCAGGACAAGTCTTTTCTAGCAGCTCCTGCCCATATGTGGCAACAGTATTCCATCCTTGGACGTATCTGGCTCTTATATAGATAGAGAATTGCATCAGCAGTGAGATATCTACTGGATCGATAGAAGGATCCGACCATTTTTCCAGCGGCCTTGGCAACAGATTTAAGATCAGGAGTAAAGGTCAAGCCCAGAAGCCTGTCAAAACTTGAGGCCTCCCCAAGACGAGAGCCATTCATTTTAATTGATGCCAGATGGGGATCAGAACGTTGATGATGTAAAGATAGAAGCTTGGTTTTAGATGCATTAAAAGTAACCAGCCACTCCTTTCCCCATTGTACAACATGATCAAGATCAGAGGAGAGAGAATCGGAGAGAACTTGGTTGTTTACTGTCTTAGATGTGCTACCATAGATGGAGCAATAGCAGCAGCACATTCTGGAGAAAACCATGGCTGGCTGTTAGGTTTTTGGGGATAAACAAAAATAAAGAAAAACTTTTATCATGTCACGGAATAAAGATGGTATATTAAAAAATCACAAAAATTGATCAAGTGTTTTTTTTTATTTAAGAAAATCAAATTTCCCTTTTTTTAGCAGCAACTTTTTGAAGCCATTTGTTTCTGGAGATGGTAATCTCAATTTTTGTTTTGAACCTATATAAACTGTACATAAAATGTTGTTTAAATCTGTATATTTTATTTTCTGAAAAAAAAAATGTCAATTAAAAAAAAATTTTAAAAACATGTTACGTTAATAATAAATTATCTTGTTTTATTTCTATGATTCTTGTCCAAAATTTCCCCTGTATTTAAAAAAAAAAAAATAAATTAAGAAAAATCCCTATGATGACAAACAAATCGATGATGAAACAAAAATATCATATTCCAAAAACCTGATTTCAATACCAAAATGATTCCGAAATACACAGGTTGTAAGACAAAAAAGTATTGTATGTGAATATGGCCAGTGAGACAACACCATAATGATTGATAGTTGGAACTTGGGTAGGATTTAATTATTTAAAAGGATTATTTAACAAGAATTTGTTTTCATTAGATTTGAAAACAACCATGTTATAGTCAGCTGAGAAGCACTCCCACCATATTGTGTTCCACAGATGAAGCGTTCCAGGAAAGAAACTTTGTTCATGGAATTTTCGTTTAATTTTAGCTAAAGATAGAAAGTAAGGGAAATTATTGACAGTTGTTGCAGTTAGACGAGTATTTGTTCTGAATGTTAAGCAGTGGGTGACATAGATGGAAAGCTCAGTCGAGTATTTGCCGTGAGAATAATGATGGAGCAGAAATAGACTTGCAATGATTGCTAAACTTTCTCAGTATGTTAATGAAATTAATAATGCCAACATTTTTTCTTCAAAATTGTCAAATTATTGCATCTATACTGTCACACCAATATTATTTTTTTACACATTTTTGAATGCTGCATTGTCATATGTTGACATTTTTAAACAAAATACCATTGTTAAAAATTCATTAAAAAAAACAAAAACGAAACAAACACATGCTCTTCTTTAATCTTATCACTCACCCTAAGTCCGGGTGCCAACATAAAAAATAAAAAAATCTGTTACTGTCTGATTTTAAATTGTTTGTGTTATAGCCTTGTTTAAAACCATGCAACTTTTAGGAACAACCTTAAAGCTGAATTTTACCCCAAACAGATTAAATAGCAAATATTTTTTGGTATTCTTGTAGATGAGCACTCTCTGCTAAATCACTCCATGTATGCAAAAAAAAAAAAAAAAAAGATTCTACATTTTTAGGCGATTACATGTAAACACCTTGAAAGAAGAAGACAAAAAAACAAACAATTTTTTTACAGTTTTTTTTTTTTTTAATTAAGACTAATTTTGTCGGAATCATTCTAGCATTTCAGGACAGCCATTTTTTTTCTATAAGAGTTTAAATATTTTATGTTAAAAGCAAATTAAGATTTTACACTTGTTTGAATTGGTTTCAAAATCCAATTTTAGTCTGCTATGATGATTACGGGACTTTCTCGGCACGTCAGTGATGTTAATAATGCCAAAATGCTTACTCTTAATAATAACTGATCATAATAAAAAAAATGGAAAGAATAATCACTTATGCAAATATAGTTTTTATGAGGTAAGAAACCCTTATCTCAGCAAAAAAGGCGGTACTAGTCACCCACTAGATTGTGAAGTCAAGGCAAGCAGCACCTCTCTAGATGTGGCAACAGTACTTCATCTTTTGGATATCCAACTCTTAGACTTGAATTTTAATCTTGTTTAAATCGATTTCAAAATCAAATTTTAACCGTTGATTACTGAATTTTCTTGGACGTCAGTGATGTTAATATAATGTCAAAATCTGTTCTTTCAAATTGTCCAGTTGTTGCTTCTTTTCTTCTGAAATGTCCTCATTATCCAAGAACAATGGCAAGAAGCATGTCTTTCCTTAACTTTACCATTAACCAGATTTGCGAAATCAGAGTATGAGGTTTTGGTCGGAATCAGAGGCAGTCGTGCAAGACTGCTAGGAGCAAGAGTCAAGTTGTGACCTTTTTAAAAAGTAAATCAAGGCCTGTTCACTGTTTCAGTGATGTCATGCTTGTGGTACAAGCAAGCAAGATCTGTTTAACAGTCAGATTGTTGATAATGAATGAGAGCTTTTAAAAAAAAAAGCATCAGAAAACTTCAAGAATTGCATTTAACAAAAGAAAAAAAAGGAACACAATTCGATTTATACTAAAACTGAACTTTATTCAATATAAATAAAAGAAACAAGAATTTAAAATGAATAGTTCTGTGTTGTCCTTGCGTTTAAGAAATAAAGATCACGTTGTTTTGTGAAAAGACTAAAATTCATTCATTCAAGTAGTGCCCTGACTGATACAGGCATTGGAACTCTTGACTCTTTGTCTCCCAATTTTTCGTCTGCTCAAATTTTAATTACGTGATTACGGTGTAGTGTCAATATAATAAACCATTCGTACGAGTGCTGCTTGTTATGGATTTAGCTGAATACAATATTAAAAATCACTTTATTGGTACTTATGCACTTATGTTACCAGGCTGAAGGGTGTTTTTGTAACTATTCTGTATTTTCACTTAACAAATTCATAAACAAAAAAGATATTGTAAAACTTAATTTTTATATATATATATATATATATATATATATATATATAATCATTTTATTATATTTATTTTTTGGAGGGGGGAGATTGACTTAGCAAGATAAAGGACCATTTGAATAAATTCATAATTTAAATTTTTAATTATAAAAAAAAAAAATTTATTTTCAGTTGCGTGCACTGAACTAGCGTATGTATTGTAACTATTCAGTACTTTCACCTAACAATTTAATAAACAATAAGATATAGTTGGAGGTTTATTTGTACCAAAACAAAATATTACAAAATACAAAATATTTGATTACTGTACATCCCTAAGTGGCCTCCGGGCCTTGATAAGTGGTGACCCCCATGTAAAAAAAAAAAAAAGGTCTGGATTATAGGGAAGGTGAGAAACTGTCTTGATGCCCATCTTGGTCAAATAGTCTGTGACAAGGATGGAGCCCCCTTAGGACAAACTTTGTACAAATCTTCTATTTCTTCAGTTCCTCACAAATAAGTGTGTGCACAGTTCCCACACTGATATCAAATTGTTCACTTAATGTCTCCATAGAAACACGACGGTCCTTATCCACAAAATTCTTAATTTGGCCAATTAACTCTGACTGTTCTGAGTTCCTTATTCCTCCCACACCTCTCATCATCCCTCACAGACTCCCTACCTTCTTTGAATCTCTTATGACACTCTAAAACTGATGCTTGATTTATACAAGATTGTCCAAAAGCAGTCTAAAGGATTCCATAGGTTTCTGTGGCATTTTTCCAAGTTTAAAACAGAATTTTATTGCATATCGTTCTTCTAAAGTGTCTTCACGTCCAGATTTCATTTTTGAAATTAACCACCTATGACACTCAGGCTTTAGTAAGGTGTATTCCAATTTCTTGCTGTAGCTGTTCTTTTTGAACCTGAAATCATAAAAAGTGGTCAGTCATCTGATAAGATATATCGCAATAACATACTAAATTTTCAAGAATCTACAATTTTAAATGTCTGTACAAAAAACGGTTGAAAACTTATTTAAAGCACTTTGTATATACTCATGAATATTGGCATAAGTATTATTTGGATCAGAGTTTCCAAAACTTTTTCAGGCTGGCACCCCTTTACTTCTAGAATAGACTGCTAACACCTCCTAACCATGTAAGTTTGAAAACAACAATATTATAAACGAAATATGTATTTAAAGCCAACCATTAGCCGTCTGTATGGTCGGCTGCCCAGGATCTCTTCAGTAATAAGAGGAAGAAGAACATAATATGCCGAACATTGCTAAAGAAGAAAAGATGAGGCCGTCAGTGATGTGGTACTGTGGGATCCTAAACACAGAACCGCTAAAGTAGGAAGACGTGTTAACAACTACACAAAATTATTGACAGAAGACACTAGCTTATAACTTGAAGATCTTTCTAAGGCCATGGAAGATAGAGACCTGTGGATGGAAAGAGTCAATTTGGTCCGGGCAACCCACTTGATACAATGTATTTAAAAACAATGATAAAGTACACAAGCTCGACTTTGTTGGCTTGTAAAATTATTTAATTTATCTTCACAGTATTATTTTGATTATTCAGACTATTATTCTTATTCTTGGATGTTCTTATTTAGTTATCTCCCCACAAGTGCAGAGTTAGACACAAGGTCAGTTTTTAATGTAGGGAAAATCCAGCTCCCCAAAAAGGGGCACTTTGGATTGAACAAAAATAAAAATTGCCTCATTCTAGAAGGATTTCTCCTTCACTGATCGAGTGCAGAATACATCAAGTGTAGCATCAGAACAGATACTACACTTTGTTTTTAACCAAAAAGCCCAAATGGTATTCTCACAATGTTTCCAACGATGTAACCTCACTACAGATACTACACTATGTTCCAAGCCAAAAGGTCAATGTTATTCTCACAATGTAACCCCCAACAGTCTCTTCAGGTGCATCTACATAAATAAATATAACAAAAAATAAAAATAAATAAAACAAAAAATAAAAATAAATATATAATTTAAAAAGGAAAACAAAAAAATGAAACAAAATTAAATGAAAAAAATGATTTTTAAAAAAACTTTTTACTTTTTTTTTTAATTGCATTTTCACACCAAACAAGGCACAGTGCCACGTTGATGTGCGGGGCTACTATCTGGGACATAATCTTCAGGGATACTATGTAGGAAGTTGAGCAGCAAGATATCTGTTTACATTACACTTGAACTTCTGCATGTCAGTACAGTCCAAGAAGCAGGAACCTTCTGGAAGGGAATTCCAAAGTTTAGCAGTCCTAGGGAAGAAGATTTTCTTACATCTAAAGATTTCTCCTGTGTAGGGGTGGGATTTTGCTGCTTGTCGGGTTTGTCGGGGGTATTTACATCGAGGAGGAACAAGGGCTTATAGTTTGCTGTAGCACCTACCATTAAAATACTTGTAAAACATGCAGAGAGATGCAACATCTAGGTTGAAGCCTAGCTGATAGTGCAGGACCTATTAGGTTCTTTTGAACCCTTTCTAAGAGGGAGAGACTAAATAGTAGATACACCAGCCCAAATATGACAACAATACTCCATACATGGGCAAATGGTGGCCTTTTAGAGGTATAGGATACTCTCAAACGTAAGTAACTTTCTAGCATGGTAGAGAGAGCCCACTTTGCAGCAACCTTTGCAATGCCCTCGATGTATCTGTTCCAACTCATGTTCCCCATGAATGTTAAGCCGAGGAGTTTGAACGAAGTACTTTCAGGTAATGTATCATCATTAGCCATGTGTATTAGAGGCAAAGTCTTGTAGTTCATCAAAACGTAGATTCCATGAACAAAGATTCTTTCTTAGAAATGCATGCCTGTGGAACTCTCTTCCGTTTGCCTGTTTCCCACCTAATTACAACTTTGATGTCTTCAAGTCCAACATAAACAAATTCCTGATAAACCGCCCCCTTAAGTAAGACACTTTATCAAATCTCCAGTACTAACGATTATTACAATACTATCCAGTTGATTATTGTACACGCAATAACCCTTATCCCCGAGTGGCTGCCGGGCCTTGATAAGTGGTGACTACTATGTAAAAAAAACAAAACCCAAAAAACAAGAGAGAGCATGTACCATTAAAATACTTGTAAAACAGGCAGAAGGAGGCAACATTTCGTCGATGGGACAGTGGTTGAAGCCTAGCTGATAGTGCAGGACCTATTAGGTTGGCGGCTCTTTTTGAATCCTGTCTAAGAGGAAGAGACTAATAGCAGATGCACCAATGTATCATTAGCCATGGCTATCAGTGGTTGAGAAGGTTTGTTGTATTAAAGGAAAGAAGCTTAGTTTTGGCAGCATTGAATATTACCATCCATTTTTGTCCACACTTGACCACAGACTAGAGGTCATCCTCTACGGTTTTTGCCATTGCCTTGGATACGCGTTCCTTCATTTTGGACCCTGCCTAAGGTTCCCGAGCAACGCCAAATTGGTGCAGTTATGTTTAAAAATAAAAGCAGCCCATCCTTCTTCCTTGCAACATTCTGTTGCATTTTTTCATTTTTTTTTTATTGCTTCTGCACATATTTTTTAATTTTAAGCAAGACACACTGAAGTTAACATACACACTTTTGTTTTGTTGTTGTTTTATACAAAGGTTAAAGGTCACGAGCTTAGCAGTTGCTCTGGCCTGCTCTGGTTTCTACAGCTGTGTCAGGGAAGGGCAACTGGATTCTACCAGAGAGTTGTGGTTGGGGGTAAGAATGGAGATATGTTAATACTTTCTTAGTATATTTTAAGACCCCAAGGCTAAACAATGCCGGCTGGAAAAAAGATCCCATCTGGCCGGCTTTACAGTTAAACTGCCTCTATTCACCATCCCCACCCTCAGCTGTTCTATCTGCTCCGCCCTCACTCATCCCAACCTCTCCTAACAGATTACACTTTTCTTTTTTTTACATGGTTACACCTAATATCCATGTTTGGTGTTGGGATATGTGTACCACAGCAGATGTTAGCAGGCGGTTGTTGGGATCATATTGAATATGTTTAAGTCTGGTGCAAGGCCAAGGAATATAAAGCATTCAGAATATCTGATTTTTCTCTTTCTCCCATGTATTTTCAAACCAATTCAGATTTATTGGCAAAAAAATAGTAAAGTGCAACAAGTCCAAAGATGGAATATTGTTGTCACATCCGGGGGGAGGAGCTGATCAACGCATGCTTTCCTGCCTTGACAGGGTTCAAAACCGGCTTCGAAATCTAGTTGGTGATATCCTTTTCTACTCCTTGCCACCTCTTTCTCATAGAAACATTCACAACAAACACTCGTCTAACTACAGCCACAGTCAACAATTTCCCTTGCTTTCTATCTGTGCCTAAAACTAAATACAAATTACATGAACAAAGTTTCTTTCCTAGAACTATCCGTCTGTGAAACTGTATACCACAGGGTTGCTTCCCAGCTGACTACAACATGGTTGTTTTCAAGTCCAATGTAAACAAGTTCTTGTTGAACCATCCCCCTTAAATAAAATTTTACCCAATTCTCACCACTACCCATAATTACAGTATTTTCTCACTGACCCCCTGACACTTATTAACCTTTATCCTTGAGTGGCCTCTGGGCTTTAATGAGCGGTGACTCATTTGTAAAATAAAAATTTAAAAAAATAAGCCATATAAAAAGATAGAATTTGTGCACATCTGTATATCGTCTGAATGTTTGTGATTTTAAATCTTGATATGATTGGCATCATCATTATCTCTGGTAGACTATTCCATGGAGCAGAAAGACGGACAGACGGACAGAGAATGCTCCTATAAAGCTGGAAGCAGTGATGGCATATCCTTTACCGATGCCCGTGGAGACCACAACTTGGCGGAGGGGTGAAAAACTCCTCAAAATGTAGATTTCAAATTACATTGACGATGTTTAAGCATTACCTATTTTAATATATAACATATTCTATGCATATACTCCTATTGTCACTGTCAGTGTCGTGTTATCTAGTGTTCAAAAGAAATTAATAACAATTATAGGTGATTTACTCCATCCATAGCATTGAGCCCCTGAAGGGGCATAGGCCATATGCTTTTGTAGCAAGGAGTTCTTTTTTCGGGGTGAGGGTGCTGGCCCCACACCCAACCTTCCCAGAAGGTACATACAGCCTTTCCAAATGGTCACCCATCTGGTACAGGCCAGGCTCAACATTGCTTAACTTTGGTGATCTGATGAAAACTGGTGTGTTTATGTGATTATACCATGTACATGATTTATTCCATGCATTATGATAAACTAGCGAGGGGTACCCGGCGTTGCCCAGGTATTTGTAGGTGTGTGTGAAAAAAAAAACAGGTGCCCGTGAAAAACAAAGCCTTGACGACGAGCAGTTGGAAAATAGTAAAGTGTGAAAAAAGAAAACAACAGGTGCGCGTTTTTGATTGACGTGACGGCTATAGGTATTCAGCAGTTAGCATTTTGTGCGGGACAGTTTTTAATGAGGTCAGTAAATGGGTTTGTTTGTTTTTAAAAACCCGCTCCCCCGTCTGATATGACGAAGTCGACATTGACCAAACGTTCACTGGCTCTGGGCCTGTGATTAGAGTCGAGTTTCGCTTTTTGTTTATACCGAAAACCGAATGTAACGCGTGCCGATGCGGGAAATGTGGAATAATTAACGTTTGAAAGTCAATAAAATTAAATAGACAGGCGAGCTCCGTGGTTAAGTGTGAGATATTACAATTTATAGATGATATAAAAAGTTTTAAGAAGTTGTGAAGCGAGCGAGCGCTTCTCTGAAAGAAGCCTTTTGTGGACATCGAGGATAAGCATACATACATACATACATACATTTTCGCTTTTATATATATAGATAGAAGAAGAAGTCTGATATTCATAAATGAGTTTGCAAGGGTATTCTATCATATTGGAAAAAAAAACATAGCCTATATTTTATTTTTTTATTTATATAAAGTTAGGTATGTATGTATGTCTATATATTTGTACAGGATTTACTCCTAACCTAATTAACTGATCATTATGAATTTTGGAATACACCTGCTAGGTGTAAGGAATCATAATGTGGGATATATTCAGTTTAACTTAATTTTATGCAAAGAGGGCAAACAGGGGTGAATATTCAAATACCTCAGACTTATGTAAAATTTTGACAAATGATATTAGACATCAATTAATAAATATTCTTCGAATTTCAGTTTCTTTTGAGTATTTTACACAGTGTTTAGAGGCATAATGTGGGCAAAATGTTGGAAGTTTAGTGAGGCTGGACACTGCAGCGGCATGCCTGCAAATGGAAAATATTTTAATAGAACATCCAAATAAAAAATCAGCTGGCTTTTTGAGATAATAATGTTATCTTGAATATAAGGATTTACGCTGCGAAATCAAACCACTTGAGATCTTAAAAGAATAATGTCTACTTCAGATATGAGGTCCTCAGATCAGTAAGTTTTTATGTCCAGTGATAAAACAGCTTATCATTTTCAAGTAGGTGGCAGTGTAGTTCACCACAAATGACACTAATATCTGTATATATTTTATAAGATTAGTAAATAACTAAGAATATGAGAAAAATAAAATAAGAAGGCCTCCCTCCAAAAATCCCTAAAATTATGACTTATCACTTCTACTACATTACAGACGTTGTTGTGATCAAACACCAAATTCTGACGAGGGCGATAAGTAAACTATCGTCTCCTGTGCATTGAATGTACACAAACGCAGGTTCACAGTTGTATACCAGAATTCCGTCACTTTGCATTCTCTGTTGCTCAAATGAGGAATAATCGTTCCTAAATCATTGGCCATAATTCACCGCCTTAAACGGTCCTGGATATGACCTAAAACTATATCCGATGGTGAGGCCCCACCTTGCGGGCTTTAAGGACTGTGGAGCCACACTTTAATTGCCATTGCTCCCACGTCCACTCTGACCCGGAGTGGTAGTACCTGTTAGGGTCCCAACTATGTGTTAAATAGAATCTGACGTAAAACAAAAAATATATTCCATTAAAAATCGTTCCTCAAAATAACTTGATTCGGCATTAAATAACCTGAAAAAGGTTGATATGCCATAAAATAAAAACAACCAACCAAAATCACCGCCTTAAACGGCTTTATCAGGGTGAGTGTGATTAGCCTAATAGATATGGTTACTAGGGTTGGATCAAATACTGACTTTTAACAATTGAAATACAAATACTTTCGTTTAGGTTACCAGAAATACAAATACTTTTATTCCTAAGTCTATAAATACAAATACAAATACTTTTATTCCTAAGTCTAAAAATACAAATACAAATACTTTTATTCCTCAATCTCAAAATACAAATAAAAATACAACTGATTTAAACAAAAACAAACATAAGTCCTTTTTTTTTCAAAGTAATAAAGAAATCTGAAAATATGCAAAAAAAAGAAGAAAAAGAAAAGAAATATTTCCTTCAAAATTTGACATCTACATTATATTCTATATCATGTCCGCATTGCATTTTATTATAATTAGAGCTCTGAAAGTTTCCTTCTCTCTCTCTCTCTTTCAAATATAAATACAAATACAAAATACTATTTTCCTGGATGCCATAATACAAATACAAATTACTTTTTCTTGTGATGTTAAAATACAAATACAATTACATTAAAATTGTATTTAAATACAATTGAAATACAAATACAATTGTATTTGATCCAACCCTACAATTGTTACAGACTATGGAGTTAGTTATGTCAAGTTCAAATTCCACTGGATCTGTCATGTTCAATTGTATGCTAATAGTTTTGCAAAAGGTATGAACACAAAACATACCATGAACTATTAGTAAAAAAAGAAGCCAGTTGTGTTCAACCAGTGTACTATAATGTTCCATATGTTCTTTGCGCCGAATGTAAAAGTATGCCTACTTCCATATTCTACATAAAACTGAAAATCATTATTTTTCTACAGTTGGTAAATTTTTATTATTCACCCCAAACAAGGCATATTACCAGTTGAACATAAGGTGCTACTATTTGGGATCATGTCTATAGGGTACTATGTGAGGAGTTGAGTAGCAAGATGTCTGTTTGCATTACATTTAAACATCTGCATGTTAGTACAGTCAAGAAAAATGGAACGAAATTCCAAAGTTTAAACAGTACAAGGGAAGAAGCTATTAGAGTAGAAGATTTTTTGGCATCTAGAGACCTCTAAAGTGAAGGGGTGGGATTTTGTTGCTTGTTGGGTTTATGTACATCATCAGAGCACATTACATTAAAGTACTTATAAAGCAGGCACAGGGCTACAACCTTGTGGTGATGGGACAGGGGTTGGACCTTAAATGATAGTACGGGACCTATTAGATTGAAGACTCAGCCAAGGATTGAACCTCGGTCTCCCAGCTCATTAGCAAACACTAACCATTATGTCGAGTGGGTCGGTTTATATTAGGAATGTGAGTTCTTTGCTTTTTTGGATGGAATTCTAGTTTTATTTAAGAATTTATTTTTTAATTCATTAAAAATAAAAATGGATTTCCGTGTGTATGAATTTCTCCATTTTTTTGGTCAAAATCCACGAGGAAACATTAATTTCTGCCAAATTGCTAGAGTCTTACCTACTTATTTTTTTGTCGTTATTTGGCTGGATTTTATTTTTCTTCCTTTCTATCTCTCATTTTATCTTTCTCTTTTCCTGTTTATTTATTTTTTCCTCTTCCTTTCTCCATCTTGCCTTTCTTTTCCCTTTTATGACAGTTCTCTCTGAAAACTGAAAACGTTGGAGACTAAAACTTCAAACAATTTATGATTGAAGTAGGAAAGTAAGATGACGTTTTTTTTTTTTCAAAGAACGACTTTCCACCTCCTTCCCATGGATGCCCTTCCCCCCATGTTGGGGATTTCATCTTATTTTACCCTTGCCTACTCATAGCTTTCTAGCATTTCTTAAACTATTTTCTTGTGCAAAGGTTTGTTAAAAAATGAACGCATGAAGCAGAAGAAGGATTTTACATGGTTTAATGGTATTGCTGGTGTAACTCACACACTTGTCTCTCTGCCTACTTTGACTGCCCCTCTGGACCATACTGGGCGGGGGTGTGGGGAGCAAAATGCAGGGCATTCTTCTGGTTCGGTGATGATCTTTTCTCTCTCATTTTTCAACCACTTTTAGTTATCACCTGGAATGAGGATCAAACAATCAACCTCCCAGAAAACTTGTCTCTTAGAATTTTTTTTTTTTACATGGAGTTCACCACTTATCAAGGCCCAATGGCCACTCAGGGATAAGGGTTATTGTGTGTACAGTAATCAAAGGGATAGTGTAACAATAGTATTGGAGAAATTGTGAGGTGTCATTAATTAGGGGGGGCGGTTCATCAGGAATTTGTTTGTGTTGGACTTGAAGACATCCAGGTTGAAGTCGGGAGGGAAACAAGCAAGCGGAATAGAGTTCCACAGGCATGCAGTTCTAAGAAAGAAGCTTTGTTCATGTTATCTACGTTTTGATTTAGGCACAGATAGGGAGTGGGGAAAATTATTGACAGTGGTTTCAGCTAGTCGGGTGTTTTTTTGAAAAAGATTGGCAAGGGGGGACCAGAAAATGGAGCTCAGACAAGCACCTGCCATGGAAATAACGATAAAACAATGACAGGCTCGTTACGTCTCTTCTGTGGGAAAGAGGTTGCAGGGTAGAGAAAAGGGCATCCCCCACCAAGCCATAGAGTCTATTTTGTACTATGTCAAGGCAAGGTAGGCTGTTTTTAGCAGCCCCCACCCAGATGTGGCAGCAGTACTCCATCTTTGGACGTACTTGGCTCTTATATAGATAGAGAATTGCATCATTAGTGAGATATCTTCTGGAGCGGTAGAAGGATCCCACTATTTTCCCAGCAACCTTGGCCACAGACTTGATCTATGTGTTCCATTTAAGATCAGGTGTAAAGGTCAAACCCAGGAGCTTATCAAAGCCTGGGGCCTCCCTTAGACGAGAGCCATCCATTTCAATTGATGCCAGAGGGGGATCAGAGCGTTTATGATGTAGAGATAGGAGCTTGGTCTTAGATGCATTAAAGGTAACCAGCCACCTCTTTCTCCACTGTACCATGCGCTCAAGATCAGAGGAGAGTGAATCAGAGAGAACATCATCATTTACAGCCTTTGATGTGTTGCCATAATAAATGCCTTTATCCATTCCATTATGTTTCTAGGACTTTTCATCATTCAATCATTTTTCAAGATAGAACAATGCTCCATGCTGTCATCCATTATAATCATTCCGTTACAGTTAAAACCGAAAATACATTTTCTTGGGTAATTAAGGTTGAAATAATATTTTTATTGTTTAGTTAAAAAAATCATTATCTTTGAACTATTGAGTGTGAGCTAGCATTTCATTTTTAGAGACTACTAGCGGGGGTGCCTGGCGTTGCCTGAGTGTTTGTTTGGGGGGGGGAAGTGGTAGTAGGCAGGCAGGCTTGAACCCGCGACGCGAAGGTGGAAAAGAAAGTGAAAGAAAGCGTGAGAGTTTACTGCTATGCAATGACGCAACGGGAAGTGTAAAGCATTCAAATCTAGCGATGTTAACCATAGCGGATAGCGAAATGAATGATCTGGCTGTAGGCCAGTTAAGCTTTCAGCTTTCTGCCGTATTTGTTTCTCAACGATGTTGGGGAAAATCAGCTCCTCCCAAAAAGGGGGAGCTCTGGCAGTGTCCAAATAAATAGCAATTATCTAATATGAAGGGTTTCTCTCACATTGATCAAAGCTAATTGCCTTGAAGACGTCTTGGCTCGGAAGGCCAGGAGGCGGATGGCTTTGCTTCGATCAGTTTCACTTTATTTATACGAAAAAGATAAACAAACACTGGGAACCAGGGATTTTTTTAAAAGTCGATTAAATAAAAGATAGAGACGATGTCCGTTTGCAAATCAGAGATATTATAATCTTGGAAGAATAAGGAAACTTCTCCAAAATAGTATCCTTGTTGAGAAGCCCGGCAAAAAAAGTTTTTCTTGGACATACACGAACACGCGCATCCATTTTGTATTATAGACTAGCAGGGGTGCCTGGCATTGCCCAGGTGTGTGTTTGGAGGGAGGGAAGTATTAGTAGGCAGGCAGGCAGGCAGGCTCGAACCTGTGACACGAAGGCGGAAAAGAAAGTGAAAGAAAAGCTGAGATCTTACGCTACGTTAAGACGTGAGAGAAAGTGAAAAGCGTTCAAATTTATTGATGTCAATCAAAAAGTTGACTTGAAGTGAATAAGTTGAGAATCATGCAGGCGCAGAAATGAACGTTGGCTGCAGGCCAGTTTCTGCCGTATTTTGCTTCCCCACAATTTTGGGGAAAACCAGCTCCCCCGAAAAAAGAGGAGCTCTCTCAAATAGCAATTGTTTGATATGAAAAGTTTTCCCAATGTTGATCAAAGCTAATTGTGTTTCTGGAGGTCCCGACCGGAAAGTCAGGCGGCCTACTTCGCTTCGATTAGTTTGGCTTTTATACGAAAAAGACGAACAAACGCGTGAAAGGATGGAATAGAGGGAATTTTATAAAAGTCAATCAAAATAAATGTAGAGACGACGTCTGTTCGCAAATCGTAGAGATTATAATCTAGGGAGTATATATAAAAAGTTGTAAAAAATAGTAACGTGGTCAAGCCCCCCCCCCCCCGAAATAACGTGTGTGCCACTTTTGCCTTTTATGTACATGGATTACACATACATTTGAGATAGCATTATATTTGGACTATTTCCATGCTTGCATTTTTTTTTTTAGACTCACGTGTAAGTTTGAAATAGTATTATATTTGGACTATTTCCATGCTTGTATTTTTTTTTTTAGACTCACGTATAAGTTTGAAATAGCATTATATTTGGACTATTTCCATGCTTGTATTTTTTTTTTTAGACTCACGTATAAGTTTGAAATAGCATTATATTTGGACTATTTCCATGCTTGTATTTTTTTTTTTAGACTCACGTATAAGTTTGAAATAGCATTATATTTGGACTATTTCCATGCTTGTATTTTTTTTTTTAGACTCACGTGTAAGTTTGAAATAGCATTATATTTGGACTATTTCCATGCTTGTATTTTTTTTTTTAGACTCACGTGTAAGTTTGAAATAGCATTATATTTGGACTATTTCCATGCTTGTATTTTTTTTTTTAGACTCACGTGTAAGTTTGAAATAGCATTATATTTGGATTATTGTCATGCGTGCATATTTTGTTTTGAACTGTCACGCTTAATTTTGAAATAGCGTTCATTTTTAGATTGTTGTCATGTCTGTATTTTCTTTGGACTATGATGTGTAAGTTTGATTGGCAGGGAAATATTTCTGAAAATGGTCATTCTTGCTTTCTAAGTATTGTATTTTTATCGTGGTAAATATTTCATCAGTGGGAGTTGAGGGTCGCTGCCGTTTTAGAAGCAAAAGAAGTTTGCTACTTATAGCTTTAATCAGTGGCCACCTTGAGGAGGAGGAGGAGGATGAAGAAGAGGAGGAGATGAAATAGGAAAGGGTTTTGACTTTTGTTTGACTGTGATAAAACTTATCACTTGCATAGTCATGGTCCTTTGGCTTTCTTGGAAGGAAATGGACGCTTAGCGGATTAGAGCCTCATCGTTCCCCACGTGCGATTACATGTGCATGCGATTATTTCGGTGTAAGCCTATGCATGTACTAGTGTACACCGTCCGTTAAAAATGACGGGAAAAAATTATGCATTATCAGTGTTCCCACTAATATTTATACGTAATGCCATGCCAGATCCTAGACAGGTTGAACCCGCTTCCTCCAAAGGAGGAAGGATCTAGGGAATATTAAATTCACAAGCGGTCCCCAGTTGCATGCATATCTAAGTCAGGGGAGATGATGATGTTAAGTTGTTGTAGTTTTTGCAGAAAGGTGTCGACGTTCTCCTGCATACAGCACCTGGTATTCCCAGATGATCACCCATCTGGTACTAACCAGGCTTAATGTTGCTTCACTTCGGTGATCTAATGAGAATTGTTTGCCAACGTGATTATGGCGTATTTATATAAAATCACAATTATGCCATTAATGTAATTTTTTATATATGAATTAGGTCTTTGTCAAGAATTCCATCTCTATTAAAACAAAAATAAAAAAATTGTTATGGTGAATGTATCCATGATGAAACGAAAATATCATATTCCAAAAATTATGTAAATTGATCAAGTAGTTCTATTTTTATGAAGGAGATCATTTTTAAACGATTAATGAAAATAGATACACATTACAACATAAACCTTGCAAGTTCGAATTATTATTGAGTTATCACCTCCTTTTTTAAGATTGTTTCCAAAATGACTGACAAAACAGTCGCTCTTTAGTTATTCATAAAATTTTATTTACTTATTTAAAAATGAAGCTACTAGATCAATGTATGTGATTTTTGGAATATGATATTTTTGTTTCGACACGGGGGTACATGCATCTTACAAATTTTTCTTTATTTTTGTTTTTTAATATTGGGACAATTTTGTATGAGAACCATAAATTATCATTTCTAATGGGAGAATAAAAAAGCACCTACTGTTGACTTCGGAAGAGCAGGGTTCAATCCTCAGTTGAGTTTTACCAAAGAATTTAAAAATCGTACTTGATGCCCTCTTGCTAAACACTCAGTATTATAAGATAAGTACCTCCACCCATTCCTATTCAAAATCTCGGACTCCACAATCATGGAGTCATAAAAACGTTTCGGTATTAAGTTAATTGTATGACTGAGTTGTTAATTCAACCTTAGATGAACTTTATGAAAACTGGTCAGTGTGATTTTTTTTTTTCTTTTTTTTTTTAATTTATAAAAGTTTAATTTATGATGACACCTATAAAACACCCAACCTTATCTTATTTCTTCTTCTCTCTTTTTTCTCCTCGGCCTCTTCATTTCTTCTCTCTCTCTCTCTCTCTCTCTCTCTCTCTCTCTCTCTCTCTCTCTCTCTCTCTCTCTCTCTCTCTAATAGCACACTTGGTTTACTTTCCTTCTCTTTCAGACTGGTTGGTATGCGGTTTCTTTTCTACTTAGTTTGAGTCAATTTCACGGCTGGGCTTGAATTCAAATGTTATTTGATATTCGTACAAATGGGATTGTTCAGAGAAATAAAACAAACAAAAATAAATATTTGTCAGATGAGCTGATTAAATCTGTGCTATTAACTATGAAAATGTCATTTCAAACTTAAGCATGACAAGCCTATGAAAATGTCATTTCAAACTTAAGCATGACAAACCTATGAAAATGTCATTTCAAACTTAAGCATGACAAACCTATGAAAATGTCATTTCAAACTTAAGCATGACAAACCTATGAAAATGTCATTTCAAACTTAAGCATGACAAACCTATGAAAATGTCATTTCAAACTTAAGCATGACAAACCTATGAAAATGTCATTTCAAACTTAAGCATGACAAACCTATGAAAATGTCATTTCAAACTTAAGCATGACAAACCTATGAAAATGTCATTTCAAACTTAAGCATGACAAACCTATGAAAATGTCATTTCAAACTTAAGCATGACAAACCTATGAAAATATCATTTGAAATTTAGACAAGAACTCGTCTAGCTACAACCACAGTAAATAATTTTCCTTTCTTCATCTCTGTACCTACAACTAAACATAACTTTGATGAGCAAAGTTTCGTTCCAAAAACTATCCATCTCTGGAGCACAATACCATGGGCTACTTCCCAGCTAACTGCAACATGGTCACTGTTGAGCCCCCCCCCTCTTGGATAATCAAATTCTGTCGCGTTTCAACCATTGTTACCAATTCTCAAGATATTGTCTCACCGTCTATTTTACAAACCTATTAATCCTTATCCCCGAGTAGCTTTTAGGCCTTGATGAATGGTGACCTGTTAAGTACATAAAAAGGACTTATTAAATGACAGAACCGAATATAAAGATGTGCGTATTCGTCTAAAAATATTTCATTCTTAAGAGTAACATGACAGACTGACAAACATGACATTTTAAAATTAAGCATGACAGACCAATGAAAACGATATTTTGAACGACCATTACAGGCCTACGAAAATACTATTTCAAATTTTAGCATGACGGACGGACAAATAGACAGAGCATAATGTAGAGATGAACTTATTCATTAAAAAATGCTTTTTAATTTTTAAGCATGACCTGACAGTAACGAATATGTTATTTTGAATTTAAGCCTTACAGACCAATGAAAATAATATTTAAAAATAAATTAAGCATGACAGACTTAGAAAAATAGTTCGATCATGACAGACCAATGAAAAGTCTGTGTCAAAATTAATCATGACAGTTGCCAATGTTGCTGGTAAAATAATTGGATTATTCTACCGCTTTGTGGTTTGGTGGGGGATGCCATTTTCTCTTCTCTGCAACCTCTTTCCCACAGAAGAGACGTTGCGAGACTGTCTCTGCTTTATCGTTATTTTCATGACAAGTGCTCATCTTAGCTCCAATCTATGGTCCCCCCTTGCCAAACTTTCATGAAAAACACTCATCTACCTGAAACCACTATCAATAATTTCCCCCAATCTGTGCCTAAAACTATGCGTAGATTCCAGGAACAAAGCTTTGGACCTCTCTTCCGTTTGCCTGCTTTCCAGCTGACTACACTATGGTTGTCTTGAAGTCCAATGTAAACAAATTCTTGATGAGCCGTCTCCTTAAGTAATCCAATTTACCAAATTTTCAGTACTAACGGTTACTACGATATTGCCCCATTGACTACTGTGGACTCATTAACCCTTATCCTCGAGTGGCCTTTGTGTCTTGATAAGTGGCGACTCAAAAAAAAAAAGAAAAAGATGATGATATCTCACTGCTGATGCAATCCTCTACCTGAATAAGGGGCAAATATGTTGTAAGCTGGAGTACTATTGCAACATCTGGAGAGTATCTGCTAAAAGTACTCTTTTCTTCCTTGACAGGGTTCAAAATTTAGTGGATGAAGCCTTCTTCTTCACCCTACTTCCTCTTTTTCACGGAAGAGACATGGTAATTTCCTATCTGCTCTGTCGTTATTTTCATTGCATTAAGTGCTCAAATAAGCTTCTATGTATGGACCCTTCTTCCTGTAGAACATTTGCAGCAGACACTCGTCTATCCACAACAACTGACAAGAATTTCCCATATTATCTATTTGTGCTTAAAATAAAATGTAAATTCCATAATCAAAGTTTCTTTCCTAGGAATGTCCGTCTATGGAACACAATACTGCAGGCTTCTTTCCAACTGACTATAACATGGTCGTTTTTGAGTCTAATGTAAAGAAGTTCTTGTTGAGCTGTCCTCTTGAATAAACAAACATTACTCAAATCCCACCATCACCGTATTGTCTCACCTGCCACCAAACACTCATTAACCCTTATACTCAAGTGGTCTTTGGGGTTTGATAAGTGGTGACCACCCCCCCTATAAAAATGAATATGTTATTTTGAAACCAAGCATGCAAGATCTACATAAATGATATTTCGAAATAAGGCATGACAGACCTACAAAAATATTTCAAACTTTAGCATGACAAACTAACCAATAGACAGAGTTGTAGCAGCCGAAACTCGCTACAATCACAGGCAGGAGCTAATTCTCGCGGCTTGAGATTTGAAATCCATTTTCTCCCTGGATTGTCCAATCACAAGCCAGCTCTCAATCATGTGACCAAGTACATAAAAGGCGAAATCTGAAACTTTTACTCCTGGCTTCAGCTGGTAGCAGACATTAGCCTGGGGCTTTAGCCCCTAGGCTAAACGTAAGTACAAGAAGTTAACATGGCGACCTTTTAACTTCCATTTGTTTCCATGTGCGGTACCCAAACGAACATTGCTTATCATGCTAAAGAACTGCTCTCGTTCATACACCAACACACACACACACACACACACACACGACAACACGTAAATACACTGAAGACTTTGTTCTTTCTTTCTCCTTAACCCGGCCTCTTTCTCTCCTCAGCAAGCTGGCAATATATTGAATCTATCTTTACACATGAACATTTCCACCTACTAACTCGTTTCTCTTTTGTACCTGCTACTAATGAGGATAACAAATAAAGTTGCTTTTGAATATAGAATGAAACTCCATTTCTATAGAGTCCAATCTATGTAGTGACCAATGTATAGTATCTAAAAATGCCATTTCATCCTTAAGTGTGTCCAATCGTCAAAAATACCATTTAAAACTAAAGCATAATTGATTTATAAAATACTACTTGCGTCATGCTTCATTGCATGACACAACTACGAAAATGACATTTAAAACAAATATGACAGACTAATGTCCAAAATATTTCGAAATTAAGCACAACAGGCCTACAAAAAATGGTATTTCAAACAAACATGACAGACCCATGAAAACATAATTTCAAATTTAAGCATGACAGACCAAAAAAGCCCTATTTGAAACTGATGAATGATTGATTAATGAAAAAAAAAACTTCTGTGGAAGTTTAAAAGCATACTAAAAAAATGATTGCCAAAATACATGCATATATCATCATCATCATCATCATCATCATCATCATCATCATCATCATCATCACTACCAGCACCATCATCATCATGTTTATTTTACATGCTGGCATGTGTGAGACATCTTTTAGAAGTGACTTCCAAATTAATCTATTTCTGGCCAGGTCTTTATCTCTTTTTCCCCTCCAGTCGATTCTTATCTCTTCCTCTTATGTTTTTCTTAGCTTTCTTTTACTAACTGACCTTGATGCCTCAACTGTCCTACATCTATTCACTCAAGCACTCTCTTCCATTCTTTCAACATACCCACACCATCAAACAAATCTGCACACTATACTGTCCAGATTTAATCTCCTGCTTAGTTCATCAGAACTGAGCCTGTCTTTATAACTCTCATTACACATCCATCTTATCATTTTCATATCATTTCCCTCCATGCAACACATGTCCCCAACCCTCACTTGCTAGGTTTCACTTTCATACAACATCATACTGTGTACAAATGCTTGACAGACTCTTCTTCCCTAAAAAAAAAAAAAAAAAATGGGTCGCTCTTCAAGCTGAACAGTCTAAATGTTAGAAAATATCTTAAATTTTGAAAAATTTCTGCAAATCGTAGAATTTTCCAATTAAAAGGACATTTCCAGAATTTACTTATTAATAAACTAGCATGGATACCCGACGTTGCCTGGGATTGAATGATGTTCAACAAATATTTCACATTCCCATATTTTTATTGTTATAGAAATCAGTGAAACCGCTCATTTTTTTAATCAAATCGATTAGTTGCTGGCTCTAGTTGGGGACCCATCATGGTGCACCCAGAAGAAGCTTCACATGCCTCCCTGCAGTGACTTAGTCCACAATACAATTACATTGCACTGTAGAGAACCTACTGTTGAGTA
This sequence comes from Euprymna scolopes, assembly GCF_053919585.1. Lineage (NCBI taxonomy): Eukaryota > Metazoa > Mollusca > Cephalopoda > Sepiida > Sepiolidae > Euprymna > Euprymna scolopes. The sequence goes on from NC_136506.1 coordinate 94,692,724, forward strand.
TATACAATTAAGTTTGTACATAATAGCTTGAATTAAAATTTAAAATGAAAAAGTCAAGTATTATGGTTCTATTGTGCTCTAAACAGAAACATTCATTTTGAACGTGCCCTGTCATAAAAAATTTACTATTAATTTTATATATCGGGCCTTTCTGCTTGTGTGATAATAAAACTTCTCAAATGCACTTGTGATAGTAGGCTGAATAAGGTGTTAATTTTGGTCAAAATCGTCTGTTTCTTCTTTCATTGGATCATTTCGATTATCGATACTTATTGAAGACATTATAATATAAAACATATTGAAGAACACTACTAGATACATAAAGTACTTTTGTGTGAAATTTCATAAAAATCAACTCAGCTGTTTTGGAGTTCACAGGGAACTCACTCACTCACACACACATATGTACAAAGTTCCTTTTATATAATAGATAGATAGATGAGTTTGATTATTTATCCTTTTGTTTATTATCCTCATCTTCTAATTGTTGTTTCATGATGTTTCGGCCAACTATTCCTCTGGCCTTAATCAGGTGTTTAACCGCGACGAAATAAGAACGCTTAATCTCCTAACTGCATCCTCAGTAATTACTACCTTCCAAAGTTGTTGTCGTCTGATCAGGTTTTGGCCAACTAAGTCTTTGGCCGGCTTTGAGTAGGATTGAAACCGCTATCTTCAGGCAATACTCACCTAGAACTGTAGAGATTCAATGTTTCTATTCACTGTGGCACAGGCCCCGAAGGGCGATCAAGGTTGGACTTTTTGGTCTTATAAATCCAAGTTTATTTGTCATCTGATTTCGATTGTCGGGTCCGTAGCGAAGGGTAGATTATTTTATTAATTGGAATTCTTTTCTTTTTTTTTGTTTTTTGAGGTGAGTAATTTGTATTATTTATTTTTTTTGTGGACTATTATTCTCATTTTCTAGCTGTTGGTTCACAACGTTAACCACCTGACGAAAGCCAGAGGAATAGTTGGCCCAAAACGTGGTGAGACGACAGCAACTATAGAAGGCAGTAATTGCTGAGGATGCAGTTAGGAGATTCGGTATTCCTATCTTATGATTTACCACCCGACGAAAGCCAGAGGAATAGTTGGCTGAAACGTCGTGAAACAACAACTAAGAAAGATGAGGATAATAGTCTGCAATAAATAAATAAAAAAATAAAAAATAAATAAATAAATGAATAAATAAATGAATAAAAAAAAAAATAAAATAAAAATAAATAAATAAATAAAAAAAATAAAAATAAAAATAAATAAAAAAATAAACAAACAAACAAACAAATAAATAAAAATTACTCATCTCAAAAAAAATTCCAATTAATTAAATTAGATGAGTTTGATATTGGTTACTTTTCTTTTTGCAATTAGGAAATCATCACCATCATCATTATCACCATCAGCATCACCATCACAAGCATCATCATAACCACCACCACCACCACCACCACCATCATCATCATCATCATCATCATCATCAGTTTAACATCTTTTGCATGCTGGCATATGATGGACGACTTTTAGAAATTGACTTCCAAACTTATCTCTCGTTCTTTCAGAAATCATTTCCTTAATTGAGGTAACTAATTAGTAGGATGGATGACCTTTCTGATGCCAACCGAGAGAGGTGATGGGGGGGGGGGCAATGCTTTTATGGAGATATCATGTGATTGCTTAAAAAGTATTTCAGCCGACCTTGTTGCACTTTACTATGTTTTGCCAATAAATTTGATCTGACTTGAAATACCAAAAGTTCTGAAAAATTAGGATTACTAATTTACATATATTCTACGGAAAATTAGTTTATGGAATAGTGGATGAGCATGTAAACGGACTAGTACAAATAAGTCTCCTACTCTGAACTCATCTCCCTATACTGTCCAGATTTAATTTTACTCTGGAGTCATCAGAACTAAGCCTCTCTTTAAGACTTCATTTTTCTCTTCACATATTTCTCTTCATGCAACGCATGTCCTCAACCCTAATTGGCCAGGTTTCACTCCCACAGATCATCACGTTGTATACACTTGCTTGATAGACTCTTCCTTTGGTGAACACTTACTAATGACAGTTTTATAGGATGGATGCATTTCCTGACATTAATCCAGAGAGGTGGTAGTGAGGCCAATGCTTTTATCAACACCATCTCTAAGTGATTGCCTATCAAGGCTAAAGAGTGCTTCATTTATTTTTTAACTCAATATACATGCCCCCACCCCTGCAAAACTTTTACAAAAAGCACTTGTCTAGCTATAACAACTATCAACAATTTCTCTCACTCTATCTTTGCTTAAATTTAAACACAAATTCCATGAACAAGGCTTTTTTCCTAGAACTGCTCGCCCGTGGGACTCTGTTCCGCTTGTCTACTTTCTAGCTCACAACAACATAGTTATCTTCAAGTCCAATATAAACAAGTTCTTATTGAGATGTCTCTGTAAATATTTAAATTCTATACAATTTTAACCACTAACAATTACTATGCTGCCGTCTCAGTGACATCTGTACATTCATTAACCCTCATCTTAGTGTTTTTTTTTTTGGGAGGGGGGGCTTGATAAGAGATGACTCTCTTGTAAAATATATGTAAGGATAATAACTATGCAAAAATATACTAATATTGTTGACCTTGGGAGAACAAGATTTAATAGACGTTTCATTCAGCGGCTACAATTAATTATCCTCATTACAAACTAATTCTTCTTTAGTTGTAATTATCTCTATATTAATATGATAGCTTGTGTGTTATTTTCTGTGTCACGCTTACATCCGGGTCGTTTAATTGTTACGTAGTTCCATTTCTTGTAATAAATAATTTTACCAAGAATTCTTCATAAGTTTTGTTTTAGGTTTCAGCTGATGGCACTCAAGTCATCTATTTTTTTTTTTATACATAATTTTATCAAGAATTCTTGATAAGTTTTGGTTTAGGTTTCGATTATAGCTAAAGAAGCTCAAGTTATATACACTGCAGAAGCATGTGGACCTGATCTCCTCCCGGCTGTGCTATTAAAAAAGTGCGCCGCCAAAGTAGCTCCAGTTCTCTCCAAACTTTACAACTGCTGGAAAACTGCTTCTGTAGTGCCAGTTTTCAAGAATTCTGGTGAAAGAACTGACCCAGTAAATTATCACCCCATTAGTCTCCTCCCACTTTTTGCCAAAATATTTGAGACCATAATTAACCAAGCTCTAGTCCATCACTTTACAGATACTAAACTTCTGACCGACCAACAATATGGATTTAGGCAAGCCCGTTTCACAGCATACATCCTAACTGTAATCTCAGAATGTATATACCATTCACTGGACAAAGCGAGGAAGGGTAGAGCGGTAGCTCTAGATATATCTAAGGCTTTCTGAGGCTTTTGACAGGGTATACCATGAGGGTCTTCTCAAGAAAATCAAATCATACGGCATCACTGGAAGAATACATGACATAATTAGATCCTTCTTAGATAAGAGAAAAATCCAGGTTGTCCTTGATGGTCGTACATCTAAACAATATGATATAAATGCGAGAGTGCCTTGGAGCTCTGTTATTCCTAATATTCATAAATGACCTCCCTGACAAAATTGCCTCTGAGATGGGTATGTATGCTGACAACACTACACTCTATAACAGACACAACAGGAAAACAAATGAACACATATCTAAAGAAATGGCAGAAACACTAGAGGAAGACCTCCAATCCATAGTGGAATGGGGACAAAAATGGATGGTTACCTTCAATGCTGCTAAGACTAAACTTGTTTCCTTCAATAATTACAAGAAACTTCCTTACCGCCAATAGCAATGGCCAATGACTCTTTATCTGAAAGTACATCTTTTAAAATCCTCGGCCTAACGTTCACAGGAAACATGAGTTTGAACAATTACATTGAGAACATTGCCAGGACTGCTGCGAAGAAGGTGGGTTCTCTCTACCATGCTAGAAAGCTATTAATGCCTGAAAGTATCCTATACCTCTATAAGGCCACCACTCGCCCATGTATGGAGTATTGTTGTCATATTTGGGCTGGTGCATCAGCCACTAGTCTCTCGCTCCTAGACAAGATTCAAAAGAGGGTCGCCAATCTGATAGGTCCTGAACTGTCATCTAAGTTTCAGCTTCTGTCCCATCGCCAAAATGTTGCATCCCTCTGCCTTTTCTACAAGTACTTTAACAGTGAATGCTCTAACGAACTGCAAGCACTTGTGCCCCTTCGACGTAAATACCCCCGACAAACCCGACAAGCAGCTAAATCCCATCCCTTCACAGTAGAGATCCCTAGATGTAAGAGAGCCTTCTACCCGAGTAGTTTCTTCCCCAGAACAGCTAGACTTTGGAATTCCCTTACGGGTCCTTGCTTGCCCCAACTGTACTGACATGCAGAAGTTCAAATGTAACATGAACCGACATCTTGCTGCCCAACTTCCGACACAGTACCCCTGATGCTTATGTCCCTGATACTAGCCCCCTACAACAAAGTGGCAATGTGCCTTGTTTGGGGTGAAAATGCAATAAAAAAAAAAAAATATATATATATATATATGAGCATACAGTTAATAAAATATGTTAAAAAACACTTTGAAAAAGAGTTAAAAACATATTTAATCTGAAAAGGAAACACTAGATAAATGGATAGTACTTAATCCGCGGAGTTGCGAAGAAATACTCTCCTTCTCATCAGAGGGTTGGAATTAGCAAAATGCGGGATCGGATTTTGCATGCAGAAGTATTTGATGAAACAACAAGTAAGTCAAAGATCTTACTTGAAAACAAAATAAGTTAAGCAGAGGGAATATGGTAAATAAAAAGGTGATTACACATGAATGGATAGTCTGGTAGAAGATAAAAAATCCAGTGATGGTAAATATATATGTGACGGTGACGGTATATATATATATATATATATATATATATATTCTTCATAAGTTTTGGTCTCGATTCAAGCTAATGCACCCAAATCAGATGGATATATATTTATATTTATTTTTGTAATCACAAGTTTATAACATATAAGAATCAATAGAAAATATATATAGAGTATGTGAAATCTGCATGCATTAAAATATCATATTTAAGCGTATTTTACCACCGCGCTACGTCGAACGTCTCTGTTAGCTTAGCCGTTTTAACAAAAGAGCTACAATAATATCAGGGCATCTCCATTTACACTGAACATCCACAGAATGCCAACATCAATATTTACATGTTAAAGAGTTTGTTCGCTATGTAATTTCCACAGGTCCCGCTAGTATAAGAAATAATTGTATTTGTGGATCTATGTAGAATCATTTTCATCCAATTTAATTCTTCATATTTCCGTCTTATCACTCACAAAGACCACTTTACTTCAATTATATTAATAAATAAGAACATTGCTATGTCATAAAACTGAAAAAGCAAATCCCTAACACCAGATGAGTTGAATTTTACCTAATTTATTTTTTCTTTGCAGTATAAACAGAAGAAACACAAGAGTGATCCGTTTATAAATATTGAAGGTCGTAATACTAATAATTGGATGGCTATGGATTTGGGTAAGTTTATTTTTTTCTCTCGATCTATATAAAGTTAAGTATATATATATTTAGATTTCTTGTTGATTTTTTTTAACGATAAACACAATTGAATAGTGCCTTCGCATCGAAGCTCATTTTTATTTTACTTTGAAAGTCGCCCATAATTTATTTGGACATATACAATAATTTTTTATTTATTTTTTATTATTTATTTTTTATTATACTATTTCAAAAATAATAAAAATAAATAATGTAAATCGCGATATATCCAGACAGGCATGTGAGATGGGTGAGCGGTAAGGGGTTTAGGCTCATTACCATGGGTTCCCGATTTCGAATCTCGCTAGATTCAGCCACTCTGATGAGTCGTAGATGACGAAACACGTGTCAGTGGATAATTATATTTTAAAAATAATGTGTGTGTGTGTGCGTGCGCGTGTGTGTGTACAGGATTCACTCCTAAACTAATTAACCCATCCATTATGAATTTTAGAATATAGCTGCTAAGTGTAAGGAGTTGTAGTGTGAGCTATATTTAAGTTAATTTAGTTTTATGCAAAAAGGCCAAAAATATTTACCTACCTTTGATTGTTGTGAAATTTTATTTTATATTTTTAGACATTAATCTAATTTACAAAAACCCACTATGTTTGTCTGTCTGTCTGTCTCCATATTTTCAAACTCTATCTCCTCTGAAATTAAAAGTCGCAGAGCGGCGCTAGGGGCCTTAAATGATTGGATTTTTTATGGACCATTCTTTTATGGGTCTTTAGCCGGTTAAAATATTTTTTAAAGGGTCAAAAATGGGTCAAAATTGAAAAAAAATCGTTATTTTTTTTTTTTATTTTTTTTTTTTTACACAGTGATCACCACTTATCAAGGCCCGGAAGCCACTCAGGGATAAGGGTTATTGCAAGTACATTACGTTAGTGAGGAGATTTGATGAAGTGTTTACTTAAGGGGGCGGTTCATTAGGAATTTGTTAACATTAGACTTGAAGACATCCAAGTTGTAGTCCGGAGGGAAGCAGGCAGACGGAACAGAGTTCCACAGGCGTGCAGTTCTAAGAAAGAAGCTTTGTTCATGAAATCCGCGTTTTGATTTAGGCACAGATATAGAGTGGGGGAAATTTTTCACAGTGGATTCAGCTAGACGGGTGTTTTTCATGAAAGATTGGCGAGGGGGAACCAGGGATTGGAGTTCAGACGAGCACCTGCCATGAAAATAACGATAAAACAAGGATAGGCTCGCAACGTCTCTTCTGTGGGAGAGGGGTTGCAGGGTAGAGAAAAGGGCATCCCCCACTAAACCATGAAGTCTATTTTGTACTCTGTCAAGGCATGATAGGCTGTTTTTGGCAGCTTCTGCCCAGATATGGCAACAGTATTCCATCCTTGGACGTACTTGGCTTTTATATAGATAGAGAATTGCATCAGTAGTGAGATATCTTCTGGAGCGGTAGAAGGATCCCACCATCTTTCCAGCGACCTTGGCAACAGACTTGATGTATGTGTTCCATTTCAGATCAGGAGTAAAGGTCAAACCCAGAAGCTTGTCAAAACACGGGGCCTCACCCAGACGAGAGCCATCCATCACAATTGATGCCAGCTGGGGATCAGAGCGTTGATGATGTAAGGATAGGAGTTTGGTTTTGGATGCATTAAAGGTAACTAGCCACATCTTCCCCCACTGAACCACGCGCTCGAGATCAGAGGAGAGAGAATCAGAGAGAACTTCGTCATTTACAGCCTTTGATGTGTTGCCGTAGATGGTCGTGTCATCAGCATAGATGTCGTTATAGGTTTTGTACATTCATCTTAGTTTATTTTAATAAATTAATAAATAATTTAGTATTGAAAAATTATTAAAAACCCTTTCTCTATTTATTTAAAAAAAAATGCAACTTTGTTATATATGAGTCATGGAATTGCATTCATCTGCAAAAGATCTAGCTCAGTTTTGATTTCACTACTATATATTAGGTTCAATGTAATAATCAATAGAGAATTCTCTTTATAATAATAAATATGCATGAATTAAAATATCATATTTAAGCGTAGTTTATGACTGGGCAACACCAGGCGGCCTGCTAGTATATATATATATATAAAGCTGAACATCTGTGTGTGTGTGTGTGTGTGTGTACGTGTGTGTGTTTATCTGGTCACAAATAGGCTCCTATATGGTTGACTATTTTAAAAAACTGATTACATATAATTATAGAAGATGTATTGAGGATCAGGAATGGGTATGTTTGATCTGGCAGAACAGTGGTTCATAAAAATTGTGGGGTCTGCGTTCGCGCCTGGCCCCCAAGGTATGGAAATAAAAAATTTAAAAAAAAAAAACGTTTACAAGTGTTTTTGATATAGATGTACATAAGAATACTTTGATAAGTATGTTTTAACTTAAATAGGGGTGGTATAATAAAATTGTGGGGTCTGCGTTCGCGCCTGGCCTCCATAGAATGTATATATGCACAAACTTTAATAAAGACTTTTCACATCTATCTGCGTAAGTATACTTTGATAATTATGTTTCAGTTTGAAGAAATATGGTATAATAAAATTATGGGGTGTTCGTTCCCACCTGACCTCCATAGAATGGAAATATGTCACAAAGTTTAACAAGGTTTTTTAATATAGATCCACAGAATATTGTGATAAGTGTTTCAGTGTGAACAGGTATGGTATAATAAATTATGGGGTTTATCTATTTTATTTTTACTTTCATCATATTTTGCTTTGGTTTTGATACCCCGAAATTCGAAGCTATCTCTTTACAACTCTTCCTTTTCATAACCTATCGTACTTTCATAAATCAGAGTCCATTTTCTGTAGGCTGTTTTTGAACCCAGGCAACGACGGGTACTTTTGCTAGTATATATATACTTCTGTTGTATGTTTGCTAAAGTACTTTATTTTTATAGTTTCATAATGTAAATTATTTTTATTGATTGAACTTAATTTTAGTTTGAGGAATTTATCCATCCTGGGACGGGTATTCTTTTAGCTTCATACAATCATAGATTTGATGCATGTGGAAACAATAGTAAGAATAAAGCATTACTGTCTTTAAATTTCCTCTGACTTACTCCCCCCCCTGCAACTTTTCTATTCTTTTTCTCTTTACCGTTCTTCTGACTAATTTCGATGGCTTCAGTTCTGTTTTTACTTAACAAACCATGATAAAGAAGTTATTTCTTACTTTTGAAGATTTAAATATTTACCAGAACAGAAAATAGATCTACACAATCTTGTTATTGTTTGCACAATGTTTGCTCTGTAAAACCTTATTAAAAAAAACAAAAACAAAAAAACGAAAAAATACTGCCTCCTTGTGAACAAATGTCACACAGATGGCATCAAGCATCTGAATGTACGAATGTACGTTAATTTTGATTCAGATTCCTCATCACTTCTAAAAATAATAAATTTCTGTTTTCTTCAGCATTCTTAATTTCTCTTACTCAGGTTGTTTAAAAATAAACATTTAAAATATAAGTAAAACCAGATTTCATTCAATTACTGGCAGAGGGGGCGGGGCCTTCGCTCGTCGTAAAACACGCTTAAATATGATACTTTAATTTGTCCAGATATTTTATATATTATTATAGAGTCGTGATTTTAAAAGTAAAAAAAAAGAAAAAAGTATTTGAGTGCCATCAGCTAGAATCGAAACCGAAAGAAAAACTGTAGCATTCAAAGCTGGTGCCGTTACCGTTGTATCAATGTGGCACACATATGAACTGATTTAAAATAAACTAAATTCCTCGAGATGAAAAAGAGGTTTTGGTGGGTTGCTAATCTGTATAATTCCTGGAGATGAAAAAGAGTTTTTGGTAGGTTGCTAATTTATATAATCCCTGGAGATGAAAAAGAGTTTTTGGTAGGTTGCTAATTTATATAATTCCTGGAGATGAAAAAGAGTTTTTGGTGAGTTGCTAATTTATATAATTCCTGGAGATGAAAAAGAGTTTTTGGTGGGTTTCTAATCTGTATAATTCCTGAAGATGAAAAAGAGTTTTTGGTAGGTTGCTAATTTATATAATTCCTGGAGATGAAAAAGAGTTTTTGATAGGTTGCTAATTTATATAATTCCTGGAGATGAAAAAGAGTTTTTGGTGGGTTGCTAATCTATATAATTCCTAGAGATGAAAAAGAGCTTTTGGTGAGTTGCTAATCTGTATAATTCCTGGAGATGAAAAAGAGTTTTTGGTGAGTTGCTAATCTGTATAATTCCTGGAGATAAAAAAGAGTTTTTGGTGAGTTGCTAATTTATATAATTCCTAGAGATGAAAAAGAGTTTTTGGTAGGTTGCTAATTTATATAATTCCTGGAGATGAAAAAGAGTTTTTGGTGAGTTGCTAATCTATATAATTCCTAGAGATGAAAAAGAGCTTTTGGTGAGTTGCTAATTTATATAATTCCTGGAGATGAAAAAGAGTTTTTGGTAGGTTGCTAATTTATATAATTCCTGGAAATGAAAAAGAGTTTTTGGTGAGTTTCTAATCTGTATAATTCCTGGAGATGAAAAAGAGTTTTTGGTGAGTTGCTAATCTGTATAAGTCGTAAACTTCGAAAATTATGCAGATGAAAAGCAAAGATTTTTCTCGTATGAACATGAAAAACTATGTGCAGGAATTCTAAAAGATCCAATATTTTTATGGAACAGTTTCGGTTTCTGATTGGTTAGCAGGATGTGGCTCCATTTGATTGGGCAGTTCCTATCGCCAATGTCTAAGTAGAACCTTCCAATTTTCTTTCATTATACCTTCTCATTGTATCAAAAATATTGCGGCAGGATTAATACCATTTATTGACTTGGATTGATTTTTTTAAAAAGTTTTAACAATTCCTGGTTAGGAACATGGTAGGTGTATAATCCCTCTAACCTCAGCAAAAACTCTAACTCTAAACTCCAACCCTCTTGATGATAAGGATTAATTAAATGGCTTGTTTGTTAAATGATGATTAATATTATGAGAGAATTGAAAAGCTCTACAAGCAACAACTGGTTTCCTGAGACAGTCTCAAGTAAGTCTTCACATAGGATCCCTCGGAGGAGAATAGATAGACAATTAAATGATGATGAATACTATGAGAAGATTGAAAAATATCTACATAGCACCCACCCAAGTGTCACCATCAGACGTGTCGCATCCATCACAGCAGAATCAATATCCATCTAATGAGACAGTCTTAAGTAAATCTTCACATCAAGGCCAAAACCCACTCGATGATAAGGATTGATTAGATCTATATTAGTTGAACGAAGGTGAATATTATGAAAGGATTGAAAATTTGCATGTAACACCTACTCAAAAAGCAACAACTGATCCAGCGAACAGCATTTCTCACTTAGTCAGAAACATTGTTCATGGAATGTTAGCACTAAAGAAAAAATAGTGTGTGTGTGTGTGTGGTGGGGGAAATGAGGGTTACGAAGTTGCCAAAAGTAAACTCATGGTTCATTTATTAAAATTTTAAGAAACACACACACACACACACACGCACACACACAAGGTTGTCTCAGAATTTTTAGTATAAGAACCAAATATGTCCTAAAATGAACTGCTGTTGCCACAATTGAGGAGGAGCTGCTTAGAGCAGCCTTTCCTGCCTTGACAGAGTTCAAAACCGTTTTCGAAATCAAGTGAAGTGAGATCCTTTTCTCTTCCTTACAACCTTTTTCTCACAGAAGCGACGTTGCGAGTCTATCTCTGCTCTGTCGTTATTTTCATGTCAAGTACTCACCTCAGCGTCAATCTATGATCCTTACCCTTGCAAAACATTCACCATGAACATTCGTCTATTTACAACCGCTACCAACACACCTTCCTCACTTTTTATCTGTGCCTAAATCTTAATGTAAATTCCACGAACAAAGTTTCTTTCCTAGAACTGCCCACCTGTGGAACTCTGTACTGTAGATCTTCTTTCCAGCTAACGACAACATGATCATTTTCAAGTCCAATGTAAACAAGTTATTGTTGAGCCGTCCCCTTTAGATAACAAAATTCTGCCCAGTTTCTACCACTACCAATCATTATGCTGTCGTCTCACTGACCACCGCACATGCATCAACCTTTAACCTTGAATGGCTTTCAGGCCCAAGTAAGTGATGACTGCATTGTTTAAAAAAAAAAAAGGCTGAAATTTCTCGTGGTTACATGAATACGTGTTCATACTTTTCGTGACATGTAATTACAGAAAAGTGGAGAAAAAAATGCGTTCGTAAGAGTCATGGCTCAATTAGCAATAAAGTTTACGTTCCACTTTGTATTTAACCTATTCTTTCGTTAATAACTTATATCTCGTCTTATTAGTGGCACTTGACTGAGTGTCGGTCGTAATAGCCTCCTTCCTAATGTATGTCGTTATATACTTAAAATAAACTATGATATGAAAATAACCATATGAGTCATGCAAGCAACAAAATTATAGATTTCATTAGAAAAAACACACGTCCTGGGAAAGGTAAAATGAATTCTCCCAACAGAACAGTTTTGCATCAATTTTATGTCCTTTTTACGGAGATTAAAATCGAAATATAACTTTATGTCTAGAATCCTTATTCTAATTTTAATCAAAATCCATTAAATGATTTTGATTTTAATTTGAATAAAATTTGATTTTCCCTCTTATTTGAATAGTTTCGGATTTATGTGTGCATTCGAAAATGCCTGAAGATTGATAAAACTAATTCGATGAACAGAAGTTTTACACTTCTATGTCCCCTTACGAAGATTAAAGTCAAGATATAATAATACTAAACCTTATATCTAGAATCCTTATTCAAATTTTGATCAAAATCCATTACATGATTTTGATTCTTGAAAATATCTCAAATTTAATGCTTCAGCTTAAAAGGTCTAAAGAAGAAACTAAAATTGAAAAAATCCTTTTTAATTGGTGTCCGATAACTATGGATCAAGCCCAGTGCCCATCAGATATATTTGATGTTTCAAATGAGAATTTGTGCCAATATTTGCTCCCTAACCGCCTTTTAAAATTCTCTACAAAAACCTAAAAATTTTGGAATATTTATTAATGTGTTAATGTTTAATACCTATGTTTAAAATGTAATAAAAATTTGAGATATCTGGATTTTCACACTCTTTTTTACTTTTTATTTATTTATTTATTTTTTTACAAAAGAATTCACCACTTATCAAGGCCCGGAGGCCACTCGAGGATAAGGGTTAATGAGTGTATCGTAGTCAATGGGATAATATCGTAGTAATCGTTAGTAGTGGGAATTTTGTAAATTGGATTACTTAAGGAGACGGTTCAACAAGAATTTGTTTACGTTGAACTTGAAGACAACCAAATTATAGTTAGCTGGAAAGCAAACAAACAGAAGAGAGTTTTACAGGCGTGCAGTTCTAAGAAAGCTTTGTTCATGGAATTGACGTTTAAGTTTAGGCACAGATAAAGAGTGGAAGAAATAGTTTCAGCTAGTTTTTTTCGTGCAAGTTTGGTGGGGGGGACCATAGATTGGAGCTCAGACGAGCCCTTGCCATGAAAATAACAATAAAGCAGAGACAGGCTTGCAATGTCTCTTCTGTGAGAAAGAGGTTGCAGGGAAGAGAAAAGGGCATCCCCTACTAGGCTACGAAGTCTATTTTACATTCTGTCAAGACAGGATAAGGTCTTTTGTAACAGCTCCTGGTCAGATGTGGCAATAGTATTCCATCCTTGGACGTACCTGGCTCTTATATAGATAGAGAATTGTATCAGCAGTGAGATATTTACTGGTCCGGTAGAAGATCCCACCATTTTTCCAGCGACCTTGGCAACGGATTTGATGTATGTGTTCCATTTCAGATCAGGGGTAAAGGTTAAGTCCAATGTTGAGTCTTCTATGAAATTTTTTTCTTTTTTCCAACATTATATTGCCGTGCATTTTTTCTTTCTAAGCAAAGAATTTCTATTTTTTTTCTGAGGAGTATAGGTACAAAAATAGACAGCATTGGCATAATAATTACTGATTGATTCTGCATAACGAAATGGATCTGTAAAAAAAAAATGTACCAAAATTTTAATGGAGGAACTGTTTTGCATGAAAAATAAATATTTGGATCTTGGAATGTAACTATACTGTTATTATTTATACACACACACATAGACACACATAGCCACACATACACACACACACACACATATATTAGTGGAATATATGGAAATTGCACAATTGTATCATTTATCTGTTGTATATTGCTGCAGTTTAAAAATATTTCCATTTTTTTATGTTCAGAATGAGCACAGACCCCACAATATCATTAGCATTATCATTATCCCAAAAGTGTTTAAACAGAAACAAACAGGTTTCATTTTTATTATTACAAGTTAATTTTCTATGGAATATTATATAGCGCTGATTTCAAAAGATTAAAAAACATTACTTGGGTACCATCAGCTTGAATTGTAATCAAAACTTTTATCGCTCCAGCCATGTTCCCTACCTACCATTTGAGCTATTGACAGATAGATGAGAAAGATTTAGAATTGAACCAATACAAACTATGAATGAATTTACGCATCCGCACAAGTAATAGAAATATGTCAACAAGTTGGAATCAACATTTTGCATTTCAACTTACCGACATATTTCTGTACACGTTGTTCATCCATCCAAACAAAGATTTTACTCGATATAAACCATCTTTCGTGTATGATTACCTGTTAATTTTCATGTTATGTGACTAGTAGTTTAAGAGTTTATCGGTTAAATATTTACACACAGATATACACACATACACTGTTTTATATATTAGTATATTTTGGCAGCATTTTTTCTCTTATGCGTGTTTCATTGAACAGCAGAGATAATTCCTGTTTGTTTCTCTTGCGATCCATCTTTTCTGTTTGGCGGGCTAATGTTCAAACATTTTATTCATATAGATTTTGGAAAGTTTGAAATCTTTTCATTTTATATATAAAGCCAGTTCCCCTTTCTCCTATACTTTTATAATCCATAGCGTTTTTAATACATGCCACATAAAAACAACTCTGTTTTTTTAGTCCGAAAATATTGATGAATGTTATTAAAAGCCAAAAGTTTTATTCGTATTGTTTGTGTTCTTCGAACACCTGTTCTCAAGATTTTTGTCGATATAACCTCCAACTTTTTTCAGGTGCACCTTGTCAAACTTGTGAATCTGCAAGGACCCATGGCATAATGGATAAAGTACTGTGTAAAAATTCAGTTGTAAATTACACTCTTCTGGAGGTTAAAGGTTCAAAGACATCAGCAATGTTTAAGTTAGAGTTATCGAACTTGGTGGCCTTCTTCTATATATTTAGTTATTTCCCTTGTATCGAGTGGATATTCAATATGGCGTCTAGCTATCAGTGACATTTGTTCATCCAACATCGTGGGATGTACTAAGTGAACTAACAAGCAACACTTAAAATACGGTTGTAAATTACATGGCTGACGGAATGAGAGCATACTACCCCTGTGGATTAAATAAAGGGTTCCATTCGAAATTTCATACAGATTCCCGAGTCTGACAAGATACATCTAAAGAAGGTCAGAGGTTACATCAGCCAATGAGAATAGTAATCTGAAAGACCCAAATAATAATGAATCCTCATCTAAAAAATTCAAGAACACAAAAATTTTTTATTTTCATCATCTTTATATATATTCCTGATAAATAGTTTAACATTAGTCATAAATAAACGAAAAGTGGAGGAGTTCTTACCCTTACAGTCAGAAGTCCTAACACCACTATTCAAATCACCGACTACTAATTCAATAGCATATAATTTTTTGCAAACTTCACTGATGAAAAAGTGTTTCCTTTCTCTCCTTTGGCTGACGAGAAAAAAAGAAAGAGAAAGTAAGGATGAAAAAGGAAGAAAGACGGAAAGAATATTGCCTGTTCTAAGTAGCCAACATGCTGCTGAGAAAGAAAAAAAGTTATTTGGTAGATCAATCGATCAGAAAGTTGTATTTAAAGGTTATGGATTTGAAAAGTGTTTTTTCTTTGATGTTGTCCTAAAATAAACATTTCAAATTGCAATATTATACAGATTGTTTGTTTGCAGAATAGGGCATAATCACATTGGCACATCGGTCACTGAAGTTAAGCAACGTTGAGCCTGGTCAGTACTAAAATGGGTGACCATTTGAAATGACCATGTGCTCTTTGCTTATCTCGACATGGTTTCCAGTCGTCCTGGACTTCTTGCCATTGGACTCAAGCAATGCCAATTCAGAAGAGGTGTGGTTGGGGATTGCGCAGCCCTTGCCTCACAATTACATGTGCAGCTACCCTTACAGAAAGTGTCCATTGTCTTTTGATACTGAGCGGAGACAATGTTCATTTTCAGTGGTATGTAAAGGGTTAATGATGCATCGAGTAACTCCTTGGTTATATGCCTCAAAAACTTAAGTATAAGTCCTAGTACTAAGAAATATTATAAGAAAAGAAGATAATATAAGTATGATTTTATGCCTCACCACCAATTTGTATACTCATTTACTCTCGGTCCTGGATATGACCTAAAACTATATCCGATGGTGAGGCCCCACCTTGCGGGCCTTGGGGAGTGTGGAGCCACCCTTTAATTGCCATTGCTCCCAGGTACACTCTGACCCGGAGTGGTAGTACCTGTTAGGGTCCCAACTATGGGTTAAATAGAATCTGACTTTAAAAAAAAAATATACTCCATTAAAAATCGTTCCTCAAAATAACTAGATTGGGCATTAAATAACCTGAAAAAGGTTGATATGCCGTAAAACAAAAACAACCAAGCAACCTAAATCTGGTCGTTTTAGAGTTATTTCTTACAGGGAAGACAATAGTATCAAGATCCGTAAAACAAAAACAACCAACCAACGATTTACTCTCAATTCTCTACGCATGTGTTTGGCTAAAAGTCCGAAATAATATACAATTACAAACCTTATCAGCTGATAGAATGCAATCCTGGCATAGCCAAATATATGTGTGCGTGTATGTGTTTTCGCTCACACACATATGCAGTGGTATGCAGAGATCTGATGTTTACTTGTTGATGCCCATGCCCAACTCTTTAATTGTGTGCCCCAAAGACTCAAGTATAAGTCCTAGTACTGAAAAATATTATGAGAAAGGGAAATAGTCTGAACATGATTGGATGCATTGCATCAACACTGTGTTGCATCCCCCACTCTTCATATGTTACTGTCTGTTATACTTTTATTTTTTATGCATCGCCAAAACGTGACATCCTTGTGCTTTTTTACAAGTATTTAAATAGCAAGTGCTCTGATAAACTCTGAGCACGAGTACTCCCTCAACGACAATATCCCCGACAAACCCGACAAGCAGCAAAATCGCAACCCCTACACTGTAGAGATCTCTAGATATTGTAAAGCCTTCTACTCGAATAGCTTTTTCCCTCAGACTGCTGCACTTTAGAATTCCCTCCCAGCCCCTGCTTCCCTGATTGTACTGACATGTAGAAATTCAAATGTAATGTGAACAAACATCTTGCTGCCCAGTTTCATGAATAGTATCCCTATAAATCTGGTCCTAAATAGTAGTCCCTCACGAATAAATGGCCCTGTGCCTTGTTTGGGGTGAAACTTCAATGAAAATAAAAGAACTTTATGGTAATTATAGTTGCAAGTAGAGGTCCAGGTAGATCAGCTAGTATTGCACGTTTCCATCGTAACATTTTTAATTTTGTTAGCTTATGTTGGTGTCCATGCCCAATCTTTATCGTTATTTCCATTGCAGGTGCTCGTCTGAGCTTCAGTCTATTGCCCCCCCCCTCGTCAAACTTTAACAAAAAACACTTACCTAGTCAAAGCCGCTATCAATAGTTTCTCACACACTTTATCCGTGCCTAAACCTGAATGTAGATTCCATGAACAAAGCTTCTTTCTTAGAACTGCACACCTATGGAACTCTCTTTCGTTGGCCTGCTGTCCGGCTGACTACAATCTGATTGTGTTCAAGTCCAACGTAAACAAGTTCTTGATGAACCGTCCCCCTAAGTAATCCAACTTACAAAAATTCCATTACTTATGTTTACTACGCCATAATCACATTGACTAATGTATAATCATTAACCCTTATCCTCGAGTGGCCCCCGGGCCTTGATAAGTGGTGATTCCTGTGTAAAACAAACACACACACGTTTCAAAATGCTGCTTTTCTGAGCAGGCACGTGTCCCATACTTGGAAGATTTCTGTTCGACAACATTCCTCACCATGTTTTATTTTTGTATGATTCTGTGCTCTGTAAGACGATCACATATTTAACCAAGGGAAGAATGAAGAACGATGCTGACATCTTCTAGAATCAAGTGCACCCCCATCCTTATCATTCTATCCCCGTAAACATCGAATGTAAATAGAGAAAGGGTGATTGAAATGTTTATATAAACATGGTGTGAAAAATTAATTTAGAGATAAGTATAGACTGGTTAGAAGTATATTATATGTGTATTCTCCAAGAAAAATAACCAACGGTTATTTACATTATTCAGTCTGTTATCCTTATTACGGTTGTTTATATAATTTCAGCTCTTGTACTCTCTGACCTTCTTCAGGGGCATTTTGTTATCGTCAGAAACTCAAGTTTAGGAATTTGGACTGGACTATTTATTTAGTTCCAGATCTTTTAGTCATCCTGTAATAAGTTCCATATCTTTTAGACATCTTCTAATAAGTTCTATGCCTTTTAGACATTCCATAATTAGTTCCATGTTTTTTTAGACATTCCGTAATCAATTTCATGGCTTTTTAAACATCTTGAAATCAATTTCATATCTTTTAGATTTTTCATGATCAGTTCCATAGTACAGCATAATCACGTTGACACACTGGTTCCTGCTGGATCACCGAAGTTAAGCAACGTTGAACCTGGTCAGTACTAAATGGGTGACCATTTGGGACTTCCAGGTGCTGTATGTGCTCTCCGCTTATCTCGGCATTGTTTACAGTTGTCCTGGTCTTTTACTTGCCACTGGACTCAAACAGTGTCGATTCAGGAGAACCCTTGCCTCACAATTACACGCAACTGCTCCTAAGGGGTGTCCTTTGTCTTTCAAGACTGAACGGAGGCATCGTGCGGTCAGTTCCATATCTTTTAGACATTTTATAATCTGTTCCATGTCTTTTAAACACTCTGTAATCAATCAATTAATGTCAATGAAAAAAAAAAAGAAGCTTAATGGAAATTAAAGTCGCAGGTGAATCCAGGTAGATTTGCTAAAAAGCACTGTGATCAGGAGAGGATTAGAATAGCTGCCCTAGGTCTGATGGCCTTTGCTTGTAAGAAGACGAGTGGTCTTAGCAATGATGACAAATTCAGATTCTGCTACACAGAAATAGAGAGTGTGAGCTACCTAACATCCAGTTATGATGTTCTGCTGGGGGATCGCTACTAAACAATGCGACAATGGATTGTGTAAATATCTCTGCTAGACCATCTGTAAAAAGTTGGATATTGAATGTAGCAGTAAATCCTCGGAACATAAATCAGAAAGAACAGTTAGAAATAAGCATCAATTGAAATGGATTGCTCTCGTCTAGGAGAAGCCCCATGTTTTGACAAGCTTCTGGGATTGACCTTCACTCTTGATCTGAAATGGAACACGTACATCAAGTCGTTGCTAAGGTTGCTGGAAAGATGGTGGGATCCTTCTACTGCTCCAGAAGATATCTCACTACTGATGCAATTCTCTATCTATACAAAGCCAAGTACGCCCAAGGATGGAATACTGCTGCCATATCTGGGCAGGAGCTGCTAAAAACAGCCTATCCTGCCTTGACAGAGTACAAAATAGACTTCGTGGCTTAGTGGGGGATGCCCTTTTCTCTTCCCTGCAACCTCTCTCCCACAGAAGAGATGTTGCAAGCCTATTTTTGTTTTATCGTTATTTCCATGGCAGGTGTTCGTCTGAACTCCAATCTCTGGTCGCCTCTCGCCAATCTTTTACGAAAAACACCCGTCTAGCTGAATCCACTGTCAAAAACTTTCCCCACTCTTTATCTATGCCTAAATCAAAACGTAGATTCCATGAACAAGGCTTCTTTCTTAGAACTGCACGCTTGTGGAACTATGTTCCGTCTGCCTGCTTCCTTCCTGACTACAACTTGGATGTCTTCAAGTCCAACGTAAACAAATTCCTGATCAACCGCCCCCTTAAGTTGACACTTACGTACTGTACTTACAATAACCCTTATCTCTGAGTGGCTTCCGGGCCTTGATAAGTGGTGACCACCTTGTAAAAAAACAATGGAACTTTTACACCTGACATAGTGATATGCAACAAGAAGGAGAAAGTAACAACCTTAGTAGAAGTTAGTGTCCTCAACAATGTTGGGTCAAACAGAGGTGAAAGGGAAAAGATAACAAAATACCCAGGTTTTATGCACGACACAAAAAGAAACTGGAATCGTAGGAAGATCTCCATCATTCCAGTAATTATAGAAGCAACCGGGCTCATGGAAAAGAATTTGAAAATAATTAACACCTGGCAAATATACCCGGTTGAGCAAGTGCAAGAGAGATACAAACAACTGCACTTAAGGGAACAGTTAGAATCTTAAAAAGATCTCTCGGTTGTAATGTATAAGACAGCGGGTGAATGTCTGGCATCTAGTAGGATGCCCCATCCTCAGAAAAAACAAAATGATAAGAAAATTGAAAAAAAAAGTGAACAAGAAAAAAAGGAAAAATCTTGATTTGTCCTTTTTGCTTTCTATTTCATTTTTCTACTTCTTTTTTGTCAACTCACAGTTGAATATAGAAGAGGGAGTAAACGAGAGAGAGAGAGAGAGAGAGAGAGAGAGAGAGAGAGAGAGAGAGAGAGAGAGAGAGAGAGAGAGAGAGATGGGGGTGATAAAAAGAAAGTTTAGCTGCCTGTTCTGATTTTGACTCATATTCGACCGGATGTTATGTTTATGTAATTAATAGCATCGTATTTTTCTAGTTGTCAATGTGGCTCAGTTGGTTAGGTGACGTTATTCAAAGAAAGAGGTTGTAAGTTCGAACCTCACTCGGTTGTAAGCATTTCGATTTTGTCCCAAAATGAACATTTCAAAGTATTTAATTAAGTAGATTGTTTAGGTTTCTTTTTTTCTTCCCTATAATCTACATAATTTATGGAACTTAGGACCCCGGGCAATGCCGGGCAACCCACCTAGTATTTAATAAAAGTCCTTTCTAACAACAACAAAAGAAAATGTATGCAAAATCAATTACCCATGACAAAAAAAAAGTGTGTTTCATATTTTTTTATTAAGTCTGAACAAAGATATATTCATAGTTTTATTGCTTCCTCTGAATTTGAATGTAAAATGCTCCCCTCCTTCAATTGGATACAATATGGTATTTCATCATGGATTATTATATTAAAATTATAAAAAGGCTAGTCTATGTATTGTTAGTGTGGAGAAATCTAGTTTTTGCCTAATAAAGTCGCATTGTGAGATATGTGTATCTATATGTGTGTGTATATGTATATATATATATATATATATATATATATATATATATATATATATATCTATATGTGTGTATATGTATATATATATATATATCTATATGTGTGTATATGTATATATATATATATATCTATATGTGTGTGTATATGTATATATATGTATATATATATATCTGTGTGTATATGTATATATATGTGTGTATATGTATATATATATATCTATATGTGTGTGTATATGTATATATATATCTATATGTGTGTGTATATGTATATATATATCTATATGTGTGTGTATATGTATATATATATCTGTGTGTGTATATGTATATATGTATATATATATCTGTGTGTGTATATGTATATATATATATCTATATGTGTGTGTATATGTATATATATATATATCTATATGTGTGTGTATATGTATATATATATCTATATGTGTGTGTATATGTATATATCTATGTGTGTGTGTATATGTATATATATATCTATGTTTGTATATGTATATATGTATGTGTGTATATGTATATGCATATATGTGTGTATATGTATATATATGTATGTGTGTATATGTATATGCATATATGTGTGTATATGTATATATATGTATGTGTGTATATGTATATGCATATATGTGTGTATATGTATATATATATATGTATGTGTGTATATGTATATGCATATATGTGTGTATATGTATATATATATGTATGTGTGTATATGTATATGCATATATGTGTGTATATGTATATATGTGTGTATATGTATATATATATGCATATATGTGTGCATATGTATATATATATGCATATATGGGTTTATATGTATATATATGTGTATATGTATATATATATGCATATATATGTGTGTATATGTATATATATGCATATATATGTATGTATATATATATGCATATATGTGTGTGTGTGTATATATATATGCATATATATATGTGTATATGTATATAGGCATATATATATATGCATATATATATGTGTGTATATGTATATATACATGCATATAGACTTATATGTAAAATGCTTGAAATTGTCAAACTGGACATCGAAACATAAAATGAAATACACTTTTCATTGTCTTGAAGTCTTGATTTTGCACACACAGTATATATAAATATATATATGTGTGTGTACATGTATATATATATTTATATATGCATATATATGTGTGTGTATATGCATATATATGTATGTGTATATATATGCATGTATATATGTATATGCATATATATGTATGTGTATATATATGCATGTATATATGTTTATGCATATATATGTATGTGTATATATATGCATGTATATATGTATGTGTATATATATGCATATATATATATATATGTGTATATATATATGCATATATATATATATACATATACACACATATATATGCATATATGTATATATATATGCATATATATACCTGTATATATATGCATATATGTGTGTATATGTATGTATATATGCATATATATGTGTGTATATGTGTATATATATGCATATGTGTGTATATGTATATATATGCATATATGTGTGTATATGTATATATATGCATATATATGTGTATATATGTATATATATATGCATATATGTGTGTATATGTATATATGTGTGTATGTGTATATGTATATATGTGTGTATATATATATGCATATATGTGTGTATATGTATATATATGCATATATGTGTGTATATGTATATATATGTGTGTATATGTATATATATGCATGTATATGTATATATATATACATATATATGCATATGTATATATATATGCATATATATGTATATACATATATATGTATATGTATATATATATGCATATATATGTGTGTGTATATGTATATATATATGTGCATATGTATGTGTGTATAGGTATATACATATGTGCATATGTATGTGTGTATATATATATATATATATATATATATATATCCATCCAACTGCAGTACAACTGCACCTTTGTAAATATGTATTATCTTTTCGTCTTAATATATTTGTTTTACCTTTACTTTCTGCGTTCGTGTTGTTATTGATACAGACACAACAGTGGCGACGGGATTTCGAAAAAAGAGTTACGCGTGAGAAAATACACTATCAAACTCAACAGTGGTATTCGGGAAGTACTTACTCGTCAAAGACTGAAAAAAAAATTAACTCGGAAATTCAATGTTTAAAACGCAACAACTACGAAATTGTCACCAAGATTTTTTTTGTGACTACTTGAAAAGGAAATTCAAAACCCGGGACACTTGAAAAAAAAAAAATAAATAAAACAGCAAGCACTTTATTTCAAGGTGCCTATGAGAAAAAAAAACAAACTTGGAAGTTGCAGTAACCTTTTCTGCAAAGTGTAGACAAAAAAAAAAAAGTGTTTCGCTAGGATACTGTGAACTTATTAGGTAGACGGTTTTGAAAGAAAACGTGATTTTTTTTCTCAGTGTACTAAGAAGGAATTTTTTTTCTGTCTTGTACGTAATTAATAACGTGACAAAAGGAATCGGCTGTTCGTAGTTATTAAAGAAAGCAAATTGTAAAAGTGACTGATTTACTAATTTGAAAAACAAAATGGAGGATCTTATCAAGTTATTCACGGAAATGCAAATGCGTCAACAAGAAAGAGACAAAGTACAGAGAAGGCGTAAACAAGAAAGAGACGAATTGCAGAAAAAAGAGCTACAAGAAAGAGACGAAAGACAGAATGAACGGCTTCTTAAATGTATAGAGCAAATGCAACTTGGTCAAAAAGATTTGTTGGAAAGATTAACGATTAATTCTGCACAGGAAAGCAATACGACTTTTTCCAACGCAACAATTGTGAATAGCATAGATGTGTTCACGTACCTACCAGAAGAGGATAAAACTTTTGAGGCATACTTTAAGAGGTGTGAAGATCTTTTCGAAACAGATTGCGAAAGCTGGTCAAACGCAAAGAAAGTAAGTTTATTACTTCGAAAGCTTGGTACCAGTGAACATTGCAAATTTGTTGATTTCATATTGCCAAGGAGAACAAATCAGTTAGACTTTGCTGAGACCGTAAAACTTCTTAAGGAGTTATTCGGACCGAACATGTCTCTTTTTCACAAGAGATGGTTGTGTATGAACCTTAAGAAAACGGAGGAGCAGGACTACCTGACATATGCGTCAGTAGTGAATAAACACTGCGACAATTTTAAATTATCCGAACTTACGGTGGACGACTTCAAATGTTTAATTTATGCACAGGTGCTAGTTTCTACAAAAAATTCAGAGATCCGAAGATGCGTTCTCTCAAAATTAGAGACAGAACAAGGTCTGACACTGCAAAAGTTAGCAGACGATTGTCAAAGGGCAGTATCACTAAAAAAAGACTCCAGAAATATAGAAGAAGCAGGAGTGTCGTACATAAGGAAGATTAAAAAATCTGGCAGAAACGCAGGGCAAAGAAAGTGTGAGACTCCTCAAAATCCAAAAGATTACACGAGTTATAAATACTCAAACTCTAATTACAGAAAGCAAAATTACGATTCAAGTCAAAGGAACTATAGAAAATCGGGACCAAGTAATAATTGCGGAAGATGTGATGAAAAACATTGGGGAAAGGATTGTCCTTACAAAAATATCAGATGCTTCAATTGCGACAAAGTCGGACATAAGAGTATTTGTTGCAGAACAAAATATAGAGATGAATAAGAACAAACGACAAAGAGAAAGACAATTTACGAAAATATGTGTTGGTTAATATTTTTGGCAAACAAATAAAATTTCAACTTATTCTGGAGCAGATTTGTCGGTAATAGACGTTAGCACTTGGAAAAAACTGGATAAACTGACTCTGAAAAAGTTAAGTAAGGGTGCTAGAACGGTGACAGGAGACGAAATCAAATTCGAAGGAGAAGTCGGCCTGCCCATTAATTTAAATGGCACGATGAAGAAATTGAAAATCTTCGTAATTAAAGAAAGCGAGAATTTATTGGGAACAGATTTTATTGAAAAATTCAACCTTTGGGATGAACCGATGAACGCTTTTTGTAAAAAAATAACCAGCTGCACCACAACGTCAGAAAATATTAAAAATGAACTAAAGAACGAATTCTCAGAAATATTTACTATGGGACTGGGAAGATGCAATAAATTTAAAGCTTCGTTCGAGCTAAAAAAGGATGCAACACCAGTATTTAAGAAAAAAACGGAACGTGCCATTCACCGGATTAGATAAAATAGATAGTGAATTAGACAGACGTGAAAGAACGGGCATTTTATCAAAAATCGAAACTAGCGTTTGGGCAGCGCCTACAGTGTACGTAAAGAAGAAATCGGAACAAATTCGAGTCTGAAGAGATTTTTCAACCGGGTTAAATAATATGCTACAAGATCACCATTACCCTTTACCAAGCCTGGAAGAGATTTTTGCCAAACTAAATGGTGGAAAAATTTTTTCAAAAGTAGATTTGTCCGACGCCTATTTTCAAATTCCGATAGAAGAAAAATGCTCAAAGATTTTATGCATTAACACACGCAAAGGGTTATTCAAGTATAACCGATTACCGTTCGGGTTAAAAATCTCACCGGCGATATTCCAGCAAGCAATGGACACAATGTTGAACGGTTTAGATTGTGCTTGTGCATACCTGGATGACATAATCATAAGGAGCGCGTCCATAAGTGAACATATAGAGCATTTAAAACAAGTGTTCACAAGAATAAATGAGTATGGATTCAAGGTGAAAGAAAACAAATTTGAGTTTTGTCTAGACGAAATCAAGTATTTAGGACAAATAATAAGTAAAGATGGTCGACGCCCTGAACCAGAAAGAGCGATAGCAATTAGGAACATGCCAGCACCACATAACGTGACGACTTTACAGAGCTTCTTAGGCCTCGCGAACTACTACCAAGTATTTATCACAGGCATGCACGACCTAAGAGCTCTGCTGAACAAATTATTAAAGAAAGAAACACCATGGATATGGACAAAAGAATGTCAAGACTCATTTGAGGAAATAAAAAGACTTTGACGTCAGATTTATCCTTAACTTATTACGACCCAAAATTACAAATAATTGTTGCGAGTGGCGCGAGCTTGTATGGTATAGGAGCATGTATACAGCATATCATGCCAGATGGAATGAAGAAACCTATAGCGCACGCTTCAAGGACCCTAATTCCGTCAGAGAAGGCTTACTCCCAAATAGAAAAGGAAGCATTAAGCATCATTTTCGCAGTGACGAAATTCCACCATTATCTGTACAGGAGACATTTTATACTGGAAACAGACCACAATCCCCTAGTGACTATTTTCGGCTCAAAAAAGGGCTTAACAGTATATACGGCAAATCGATTACTCCGTTGGGGTACGATCTTGCTAAATTATGATTTTCAAATAAAACATCTACATTCGGGGAAAAATAGGTCATGCGGATGGATTGTCAAGGCTTATACCGAAAAGGGATGAAACCTTTGAAGAGTCAGTAATTGCAGCTATACGTTCCAATTATGAGGAAAAAACATGGTGGCAAATATAATAAGAGAATTACCAGTCACGCTTACCGATATAAAAAGGGAGGCTGAAAATGACGACGTCATCAAAGACATAAAGAAAAAATTAAGGGAAAATGACAGAAAAACGCAAAGTATATTTTCCTTATGCAATGAGAATTATTATATAGTGAAAGAGTGGTTGTACCGAAAACCTTGCAGAAAAAAATCTTACGTGATTTTCATACAGGACACCCAGGTATAAATAGGATGAAGACACTTATGAGGAGTTATCTTTGCTGGCGTAATATGGATGTGGATATTGCATTAACAGTAAACAAATGTAAAGGTTGTGCGTTAGCTGCTAAGGCACCACCGATAGTTCATAAACCTTGGAAAAAATCTGACCATCCATGGTCACGCATTCATCTAGATTTTGCTGGACCGATCGAGGGACAATACTACCTAATCATAGTAGATAGTTTTTCCAGATGGCCGGAAGTAAAGCGGGTAAAAAAACCCAATGACAGTTAACACAATAAGTTTTCTGCATGAAATATTTGCACGTTTTGGGGTACCAGACATTGTAGTCACAGATAACGGAACACAATTTACATTTACTTCAACTGTTTTCAAGGATTTTTGGGAATCATTTCAGGTAAACCATATAGCTACACCACCGTTCCATCCATGATCAAATGGATTAGCGGAAAGGTTCATAGATACGATAAAGCGTGCCCTTAGAAAATCGATAGGGACACCGACGGATAAAGCATTACAACAGTTCCTGCAAATATACAGGATAACTGAGAACCCAAATACACCGTCGAAATTATCGCCAGCAGAATTAATGTTTGCAAGAAAAATAAAATCACCATTTGATAAATTAATACTAAAGCAAGCAGTCGTATATAAAACGACACACACATCACGTAAAAGGTTTAAACCTGGTGATCAGGTATATTTTAAATGTTTTAAAAATAGTATGTCATATTGGGAGTCGGGTACGGTAGATAAACGTATCGGCGATTTGGTCTACATGATAAAAGGTCCAAAAGGGATACACAAAAGACACCAAAATCAATTGAGAAAACGTCATAGGAAGGACAACGAACAGGACAAACCTGAGGAACAGGAAGATCCAATTGATATAGTATACAAAACGTTTAATATTGAACCACCACAGACCATGTATGAACCAAGGAGATCGGGAAGGAAAAGAAAGGCTATAGACCCAATGATAATGAACCCCAAAAGGAAAAGATATTGAAATCTACACGACTTCAAATCTTGGGAGGGGGGTGTTGTGGAGACACCCACTAATTAGCATACGTGGGTGAACAAGATATAGATAAAGGTATCAAGTCAGCAAGACCGGGGAGCTGTGTTCGAACGCCGGATAGGCAAGACGCATGTGCCGGTTGCTCCATAAAAGACTTTAAAACGCCCTCTGCCGGATAATCTTCCGACTGCAGTACAACTGCACCTTTGTAAATATGTATTATCTTTTCGTCTTAATATATTTGTTTTACCTTTACTTTCTGCGTTCATGTTGTTATTGATACATACACAACATATATATATGCATATATATGTGTGTGTATATGCATATATATATGTGTGTGTATATGTATATATATGCATATATATGCATATATATATGTGTGTGTGTATATGTATATATATGCATATATATATGTGTGTGTATATGTATATATATGCATATATATGTGTGTGTATATGCATATATGTGCGTGTGTGTATATGTATATATATGCATATATATATCTGTATATATGTATATATATGCATATATATATATGTGTGTATATGTATATATATGCATATATATGCGTATGTATGTATATGCATATATGTGTGTATATATGTACATATATGCATATATATGTACATATATGCATATGTTTATATATGTATATATATGTGCGTGTATATATGTATATGTGTGTATATATGTATATATATATGTGTGTGCATATATATATATATATATGCACACACATACACATATATGATGAGAATAATAGAAATAGTATTCCGAGGAAATAGAGAAATAAAACAGGAACAAGGTTTGAATTAGGAGAAAGCTAGGTTACGTTTGGTCAATGTCGGCTTCGTCATATCAGACTGTTGCTTTCCTTTCGAGACTTCCCCTAATAAACAGGGAGCTGGTTTTCCCCAAAGTTAGTTAAAAACAAACAAACCGCTTTATTGACCTCATTAAAAACTGTCCCGCAGAAAATGTTAACTGCTGAATAGCTATTGCTTACGATCGCCACATGTGCATTAAGCTTTTTCATATAAAAAAAGAAGCGAACAGACTCGGGTTAAATAAAACCCTGTCCCGCACTCAAAGTTCACGTCGGTAACTCGTCAAAAACGGGCATCTGTTGTTTTTGTTTTTTGTTCACACTTTACTATTTTCCAACTGCGCGTCAAGGCTTCGTGTTTTTTTTTTAAACAACCAAAGATTTTTCTTTTTATTTACCCAAAACCACACACACCTCCAAATACCCGGGCAACGCCGGGTACCCCCCCCCCCGCTAGTTTCTTTATAAAATGGGAATTATTTGAACCATTGTTGTGCACCGGCTGGAAGCATATCACTGCTTGAATACAATGGATTTGGTTTTTATGGTTTCAAAAACAAAACAAACAATAATATGTTTTTTTTTTTGTTTTTTTTTAAATATGATGCAGAATAACTACATCGAACCATGTATCGAATTTAATAAAGCAATAATACCAGAAGACAGTCGGTATAAACAGGTCATAGAAACATACTATACTTGTCTGACCCGAGGTCAAAAATGTTTATCAGTTCAAAAAAGAACACTAAAAACGAGAACAATCATTGTCATCATCATCATTTCTAATCCTACCTGATTAGGCTGTCTTAAGATACTGGCTTCCTGACCTAAAATACACCAAATATTGATGGTATTGTTTTTTTTCCTTCCTTTTGCAAAACTCAACTTTTAGTGTTCCACCCTGTATTATATTTTAATTATTATTCCAGATTTCGTATTTATTATTATAGAGTCAATTCTCTATTAATTATTATATTGTACCCAATATATAGTATCGATTTCAAAAATTGATAAGAGAGAAATATGACTTAGGTGCCATCAGCTTGAATCAAAACCAAGACATATAACTCTCCAGCATGTCTCGTTGACATCAAATGTTATCAAAACATTAAAAATAATAATATATGATAATAATAATAATAATAATAATAATAATAATAATAATAATATAAATGTATATTTGTGCATGCATAGAAGATACACATTTAGTCAACTTACACCTGCCAAGTTCCAATTTTTCAATTTTTACCCCTTAGCAGCTATTTTTACCAGCTAATATAGATAGTTATATATAGCTAGTGCTATACTAAACTATCTAGGTTCCGTGACTACAGACATACTGATTTGAAATACAGGGTGTCCCAAAGTTAACCATCTACTTTGAAATATTATTTAGTATCAAAAGAGGTGGTTGATTTTGTGACACGCTGTGGGTAATGGAAGTTTTGTGTGCTATGAGGGTACATTATTAGAAATACCCCCCCCCACACACACACACAAAAAACAGGAGAAAAGAAATCACTGTTGTCAAGTCAAAAAAAAAAAACAAAAACAAAGAAAATAAAAGATTGACTCTTTTTAGAAAGACGACAATAGCACAGTGACAGTTTGAAATTTCAACTGCTGAATTAATTGGTGGACGCAAGTCAAGCATAACTATTTCCGATTTTTGTGGTTGGTTCAAGGGAACAGGAAGTTGCCATGTTGGAAAATAGATCAAAGTCAATCGTCAGAAAATTGTAATAAGGCGACGAAGATAAATGTAAAGAATTAATTTTGAGTTATGTATTCTTTATTTTTATGAAATATTACAAGAAAAACAAAACAGAAAAACAAAAAATGAGGCACAAGGCCACTCAAAAATTGGGGGATGGGGGTCATTCTCATCACTGTACCTTTCGTTGGTCTATACTAATCATAACTAGAGTTCACATTCACCATAATACTAAAAGTGTTGTTGTTGTTGTTGCCCCCCCCCCCGAATGCTCTAACAAATTACAAGCCTTTATATTCCTTGACGAAAATACCCCCACAAACCCGACAAGCAATGAAATCGCACCTCTACAGTTGAGATCCCTAGGTTTAAGAAAGCCTTTTACTCTAATAGCTTCTTCCCCAGAACTGCAGGACTTTGGAATTCTCTTCCGGTTTCCTGCTTCTCCAACTGTACTGACATGCAAAAGTTCAAGTGTAATGTGAACAGACATCTTGCTGCTAAACTCCCTACATAGTACCCCTGCAACTTTGGTCCCTGATAGTAGCCCTCTTCATCACAGTGGCAACGTGTCTTGTTTGGGGTAAAAATGTAATAAAAAAACCCCAAAAAACTCCTTATGGTAAGAACGGCTATTGGAATGTCAAGAACGGGTGGAGAGAGGTGATGTAGTGAAGGTATCGAGCAACCCCCAGACGTAAAAAAAAAAAAAGTAAAAAATAGCAGCGATTGGAAAAAGAAAAAAATTAGACCCAGCAGCCAGCCCGGGTGGAGAGAGGTGAAAAGAAAAGAAAACATCCATTTAGCTGTTGAAGCTGTGGTAATGTTAACTGGTTACTTACCGGCTTCCGGGACTAAAAATAGTTTGTCTCAAATTTTTATTAAGAAGCAGAAATTTATTTAAGAACGAAAACATGGAAACCTATCTTAAGAAAATGAAATGAAACTTCTCCCGTGTATTTATCATTTATTAACTTTTTCATTAATTACTGCAATACTTGGTTTCAATTATGTCACGTATCACAGTAAGAAAAAAAAATAAAACCAAAATAGAAAATAAAACAAACCACAAAATAAGAAATGAAAACTCTTTTAGTAATAGATTCGATGGACGTTTATGTAATTGCCCCACCCCACCCCCGCTAAATTCCACAAGTTACATGTTTTTTTTTATTGTTTAACCTTATACTTATTGATTACAAACTTAACTTTTATGAAAGCAAATGTATAAATGAAAAAACAAGAAAGTTTTTGGCATGACTTTTACCATTAAGTACGTGAATAAAATCTAAATTGTATAATTGAGAGGTGGAAAGTCAATTTCATAGGCATACGCCAGAGATTCATTCATCAAAACAAAAATGACATTTTCTACAAACATTTAATAAAAAATATAAATGAATGGTACTGTTGCCACATCTGGGCAGGAGCTGCTAGAAAGGACTTATCCTGCCTTGATAGAGTTCAAAATAGACTTTGTAGCCTCTTAGGGGATGTCCTTTTCTCTTCCCTGCAACCTCTTTCTCATAGAAGAGATGTTGCGAGTTTTTCTCTGCTTTATCATTATTTTCATGGCAAGTGCTCGGCTGAGTTCCAATCTATGGTCCCCCCTCGCCAGACTTTCACAAAAAACACCCGTGGAAATCTAGATGAAAATCCCACAATGCATTTTTCAAATCATTATCTATAATATAAATCTCACATGTCTGTTTAAATGTATGTATGTATGTATGTATGTATGTCTGCCTAAAACTTTTGATAGAGGTGACGGATTTTCATGAGATCGGTATTGTTTTGAAGCTCGATTTTAAAAACGATAAATATCGAAAAATTGGTTAAAAACATTAATGCCTTCACCCTCAACTGGGCATTTTTCTACAGGGAGGGGTTGCTTTTTTTGCCGCTATTTTCGAAAGTCATTCCCTCTTTTTGATTGACGAGCCTTAATTTAAACCATTGCCACTTCCGGTTTGGCGATGGGTGCAACAGCAAAGACGTCACTTTTTTTTTTCATGTTCTTTTCCTCCTTTGTGGTATGGATTCGATCCTGCCTGCCTGCCTAATACCACTTTCTTTTTTTTTGCTCAACACGCATCTCCAAACATCTAGGCAATGCCGGGCACCCAGGCTAGTTTTCAATAAATTATGAAGAAAAGCTTAGAGATAAAATGGTTATGAAGTTTTGAATTGAAAGTCATGTTTAATTTTAGAAGACTTTCTAATGGGTAGCTAATCTGTATAAGTCCTCGTGATGAAAAAAAGGAGTTTCTGGTGGGTAGATAATCTATTTAAATCTTGAACTGTAAAAATTTGACAAAGAACAAAATTTCTTTTTGTGTGAACACGAAAAATTATGTGTGGGAATTCTAAAATATTCAGTATGTTTTATATTGAGTGATTCTGGTTTCTGATTGGTTGTTAGCAAAATGTAGCTCCATTCGATTGGTCAGTTCCAGTATCTATAAGTAGAACTTTCCAATTTTCTTTAATCATACTCTCCCATTCTTTGGAATGTTGCAGGATTGGCCTACTTGTTGCTTCGGTTGCTTGGAGACCTGGGTAGAAAGTACTAGTCAAGAGTGCATTCTTGACAATCAGCATGACAGGTGCAGGGCCAAGAACTCGCCCAGTATCTGTTGGACTTAGGTATGCTGCCTGGGTTGTACCTAGGAGGTCCACACTTCTAGGCTTTGCCACCCAACTTTTGGGTGGAAAAAGTTTATCGCTTAATACCTGAAATGCCCCCACCGGGGAATGCTGACAAGAGTGCCAGGTATTTTTTGTTATGTCAGTGGCCCTCCATTACGGGCGCTGGCTTGAATATGCCCACCTTTTGACCTTGTATCACATCTTGCTGTGGTGGGCAGCAATAGCTACCGTTCCATTATATCAAAAGTATTGCAACATAAATATCTATTCGTGTAATGTACCCCGACCCCCAAGTGTATTTTTACTTTCACAAAAATACATGCACATATTAGACTCTGGTGTTTACAGAAATCAAAAAATAAAATGTAATAACACTATTACGAAATAATCAGAAATTCAATAGAAATCAGAAGAAATAATTCGGAACCAAATCAGTAATTTGGATAATTCGGACAACTGTTCATATCTGGAGTGTAATTTCCATGCTTTTTGTTCACAGGGATCTCTCGTGCAATGGACAAATTGAATTCGGGAAATTCAGTTATAAATTACACTTTTCAGGAGGCTGAAGGTTCAATCCTCAGTGGCGGCACTAAAAAATACAATTGTAAATTACTTAGGATTTCTACCCAGTCATGGCTGACTTTCACGAAAAACACTTGTCTAGTTGAAACCACTCTCAATAATTTCCCCCACTCTCTATCTATGCCTAAACCTAAATGTAGATTCCATGAACAAAGTTTCTTTCTTAGAACTGCACGCTTGTTGAACTCTGTTCTGTTTTCTTGCTTTTCAACTGACTATAATATGATCGTCTTCAAGTCCAATGTAAACAAGTTCTTGATGAACCGTCCCCTTAAGTAATCCAATTTACCAAATTTCCACTACTAACGATTACTACGACATGTTCCCATTGACTACTGCACACTCATTGACCCTTATCCTCGAGTAATCTCTGGACCTTGAAAAGTGGTTACTCCTTTGTAAAAAGAAAAGAAAGCTACTCTCGTGGATTAAACAAAAGGTTCTGTTCGAAATTCCCTGCTGATTTCCCAAGTTTGGCAGAAAGATTTCCAAGTTCAACATGTTACATCTGAAGAAGATCGGAGGTTACACCGGCCATAACACTCAAGATGAGAGTCTACAAATAATACGACTTCTCAATCTTCATCTCAAAAATTCAATAATCGTATCAGAATCGATGAAAATATTGGAATCATCTATTAACTTGTTCAAACGGTTTCTTTACAATCGATCATTTTTGTGTGTGCTGTCATTTGTATGTCAACCTTGTGAGTGTACTAAGTGTGTATTTTGTAGGTTTAGCTGTACAATTATCGTTGTGCAAGGAGATTAAACCTGTTGTGTGAATGGGATGAAACGGTTCTAAGTTTTTCTTTAATGAGTTAGGAGTATTTTTGTTTGCTAAGTCAGATTATATTGACAAAAAGATCTGAAGTCTTGTTCAATATTTGTCTTTTATTTCGATTCACTTTTTCAACATAACATATAGATGAGCTTGCTCCATTTTGTGTCACAACAAAATAAAGATTTGCATTTACAGGATAGACACAAAAATAATGCCACTGATGGAATCTATATCTTTATATTTACAAAGTTAGGTATGCATGTGTATATATATATATATATATATATATATATATATATATATATATATATATAGTCTTGGAAGTTTTTAACCTTTAAAACTATACAAAAAAAAAATATCATTCGTTAGAAAACCATTTAGTCAGTAAGTCATTCAATCACCTGCAATCACTGCATCAACTTGCTCTCTCGAATTCACTATAGTACCAGTAATAATTTATTTTTTAAGGGATCATCAGTTGTTTACCATGAAACACTGTTTCGGGGGATTTAAAAACAAAACAGTATATTACATCATGACTCCCCAGCAGTGTTGATCAAACACTACCTACCTTAATCTTAGGAAAAAAAACATGTTACAAATATTAGATCTAGTATCCTGTTCTTAATTACTTTATCTAACCTATTCATGTTCTAAAAATGAATTTCTTACCTGTGAGATTTATCTGTTTCCAAATTCAAAATGGATATATTTTTTAATTTATCAGTCTTGTATTTATAAGATTAGGATTAATCCATTTGGCTACCTATCACCCCCACTATGATTAGTATTTTGTATATTTACATTCTTATTTATTAAAAATTAAATATATATAAAGGTTAAAAATATTTATACATATATACATTTTTCTTTTTAAATAAATACATTTTATATATAAAGGTTATATATATATATATATATATATATATATATATATATATATATATATATATATATAGCAAAGGGCAGTTAAAATTTAAAACCTAAAAATTGAAACTTCCCACTCCTCGTTTCCTTACCCTCCCTCCTTTTTTCTTTTCTTTACCTTCCTCTCTCCACCTCCCCCTCCCTATCCATATACCTCCACCCACGCCTACCTGAATCTTCTACCCTCACACACAATACAATCTAATGTATCTTAACCCTCAAAACTGAAATATTGTCAATACCCGTCTCTCTCCTCCCTTATTATCTCCTACCTCACCCCCCTTTTTTTCTCGTATTTCTTCTAAAACACTTCTTCCTAATACTAACAATCACTTCTGTAAGGTCTGATGAGGCTGTTAGATTGTAAACATGGTCCAATATCTGAAAAATATGTAACCAAACGGATAAAACGGTAATAAAAAAACAAATAAAACACATATTTGCTCTGCAATAGTAATGAGCACTCTCTTCAGGTTTTTACTAATTACCAGTTTTACCAAATATATATATATATATATATATATATATATATATATATATATATATATTTGTAGACTTTGGCAGCAAGTCATTATTTATGTATGTCTGATTAAACACGACTGAGTTTGTCTTATAAATTATATATAAAACGAGAAAATCTAAATTAAAAACAATTCACCCTTATCCATCTTACACCTGCCCATATAACAAATATAAAATAAAATAGAAGTAACTATAAATACACTCAAACCTCAATAAAGAAGAAATACAACAACAACAACCAATCCTGAGGATGATCAGAAGTACCAATGGAAAACGCTAGAGAATATGGCCAAACAAGAACGACTGGGCGCCATACTAGATAACCTACGAAATAAGACTGCTCGGCGAATAGAAAAGATTACCAGCAAAATTGGAAAAAAAAAACTCAGTCGTGTTTAATCAGACATGCATAAATATATATATATATATATATATATATATATATATATATAATGTGTATATATATATATAATGTGTATATATATATATATAATGTGTATATATATATATATATATATAATGTGTATATATATATAATGTGTATATATATAATGTGTATATATATATAATGTGTATATATATATATAATGTGTATATATATAATGTGTATATATATATGATGTATATATATATATACGTGTGTATATATGTGTGTATATATATATATAATGTATATATATATAATGTTTATATATATATAAGCATTATATATATATATATAATGCTTATATATATATATATATATATAATGTGTATATATATATGTAATGTATATGCATATATATATGTAATGTATATGCATATATATATGTAATGTATATGCATATATATATATAATGTATATGCATATATATATGTAATGTATATGCATATATATATGTAATGTATATGCATATATATATATATATAATGTATATGCATATATATATGTAATGTATATGCATATATATATATATATATATATATATATATGTAATGTATATGCATATATATATGTAATGTATATGCATATATATATATATATATATATATATATATG
The DNA here is from genome assembly GCF_053919585.1 of Euprymna scolopes. NCBI lineage: Eukaryota > Metazoa > Mollusca > Cephalopoda > Sepiida > Sepiolidae > Euprymna > Euprymna scolopes. The sequence goes on from NC_136506.1 coordinate 94,729,494, forward strand.
TAATGTATATGCATATATATATGTAATGTATATGACTATATATATATATATATATATATATATGTAATGTATATGCATATATATATATGTAATGTATATGCATATATATATATATGTAATGTATATGCATATATATATATATGTAATGTATATGCATATGTATATGTAATGTATATGCATATATATATGTAATCTATATGCATATATATATATGTAATGTATATGCATATATATATGTAATCTATATGCATATATATATATGTAATGTATATGCATATATATATGTAATGTATATGCATATATATATGTAATGTATATGCATATATATATATATATATGTAATGTATATGCATATATATATATATATATGTAATGTATATGCATATATATATATATATGTAATGTATATGCATATATGCATATATATATGTAATGTATATGCATATATGCATATATATATGTAATGTATATGCATATATATATGTATGTAATGTATATGCATATATATATATATATATATGTAATGTATATGCATATATATGTAATGTGTGTGTATATATATATGCAATGTGTATATATATATGCAATGTGTGTATATATATATATATAGGTATGTAATGTATATATATATGTTATGTATATATATATATATATATTTTGCTACTTCATTTAATCACATAAATTAATATTCAAAGGTATAATTTTATGCATAAATTTTAAGTATTTGCGTCAACATAACATTGGCCTGATGAATTCTCATGAGAATGAAATGCGGAATATTCTGTGTAGCTTAATTGCCGTATATATTTTTATAACTTTATATATATATATATATATATATATATATATATATATATATATATACTATAAACGAATTATTATAAATTTTGGACTTTTACCTGAGATATGGATGTTTTCCCATTTTTGGCATTAATGAGTAGATTGCAGAATAGTTACTCGTCTAAATACAGACCCGAATCAATGTTGCTTAACTTCGGTGATATTAAAGGAACCAGTATGTCAAAGTGAATATAGCTGTATATATTTATCAAGTGTTTAATTTATTGATAACTAATGAGGACCCCTGGCCTTGCCGAATCATAGAATATACATAAATGTGTCAGAGGTGGGAATTCTTTATAGGAGCGTTGATTTAATTTGAATAAAATAAAATACGTGTCAGGTGCGCTTGAAAGCCAAATCACAACCGCTGAGAGACAACACGCGGATCTTTACTAACTGACTTTTCTTTCTCCAACTTGGCAAGAAAGAAGAAGGAAAAAAAAGATGTAGAAAACACTGAGGATGGAGTTTGACTAGGAAATATATTTAAACTAGCGAGGGGTACCCGGCGTTGCCCGGGTGTTTTTCGGGGTATGTGAAAAAAACCCGAAGCATTGACGACGCACAGTTGGAAAATAATAAAGTGTTAAAAAACCAAACAGGTGCGCGTTTTTGATTGACGTGACGGCGATAGGTATTCAGCAGTTACGATTTTGTGCGGGGCAGTTTGAATAAATCGGTTTGTTTGTTTTTAAAAACCCGCTCCCTGTTTATTAGGAGGAGCGAAATGAAAGCTACAGTCTGATATGACGAAGTTGACATTGAACAAATTGGCTTTCGGCCTGTGATTAGAGTCGAGTTTCGCATTTTTTTTATACCGAAAACCGAATGTAACGCGTGCCGATGCGGGAAATGTGGAATAATTAACGTTTGAAAGTCAATAAAATTAAATAGACAGGCGAGCTCTGTGGGTAATTCTGAGATATTACAATTTATAGATGATATAACAAGTTTTAAGAAGTTGTGAAGCGAGCAAGCGCTTCTCTGAAAGAAGCCTTTTTTTTTTTTTCTTTTTTTTTACACAGTGATCACCACTTATCAAGGCCCAGAAACCACTCAGGGATAAGGGTTATTGCAAGTACATTACGTTAGTGTGGAGATTTGATGAAGTGTTTACTTAAGGGGGCGGTTCATTAGGAATTTGTTAACGTTGGACATCGAGGAAAAGCGAACATACATACACACATACATTTTCGCTTTTATATATATAGATTATAAATTTCGAACAAGTAAAATATTTGTTTCTTTTTGTAATATTGCGTTGTGATTTGGCTTTCAAGCGCACCTGATGCGTATTTTATTTCATAGATAAATATATTTGAATTCATGCAGATTTCATATTTATTATGACAGAGCTAATTCTCTATTGATTATTATATTGTACCTAATTTATAGTAGTGATTTCAAAAGTTAAAAAAGAAAAATGATTTGGGTGCCATCAGCTAAAATTGAAACCAAAACATTTAGTGCTCCAGCAGCATTCCCTACTGATGTAGCTATCAAGAGATGGGTTAGAAAGATTTAATATTAAATGACTTGAAAAAATGAATTGAATTTGGGCAGAAAGAAATATGTCGGCAAGTTGAAATGAACAGTTTATATTTCAACTTATATTTCTTTATGCATTATTCATCCATCCAAACAAAGATTTTACTCGTTATAAACCATCTTTAGTGTGTGATTACTATTTCCTGTTAATTTCACTGTTACGTGGCCAGTAGTTTAAGAGTTGATCGGTTAAATATTCACACATAGGCACACACATGTACATCTACTGTTTTATTTATATAGACTACTAGCAGGCCGCCTGGCGTTGCCCAGTCATAAAATATGCATTAATTTTATACTTTAATTCATACAGAAACTGAGACATACGCATGTGAGAATTATGTTTCTTCTAAAAAGTTCACTTCTTGTAAGTAAAAAAAAAAAAAAATGAAAATACTAGAGTTGAGATTGAAATCAAGACCTAAAGACAGTGAGCTATGTATGATAACCATTAGACCAGCTTGACATGATCTTTAAAAAGTGTTTTCAAACCTACTTATTCTTAACATAAGGAATCTGTCATGTAGACGATTCATGCATGCGCATTCGTGAAGCAATTGACAAGTAGATAAAATTCTGATGACCTCCCCCCCCAACGTACCAATTTTTCAATTATGACCTCTTAGCAGCCCTTTTTTCTCGATGAAAACCAATTCAGGTTTTGGCAACTATCAGTTATTTTGAGTTCAGCTTGGTTTGGTAATTCATCATGTGGTTTCAGCAGGATGGAGCCACATGCCACCTGGTGCTACCAGATCAGGCTGTCTGAAGATATTGGATTCCTGAGACGAAATGCATCTAACATCGATGCTTTTTGTTTTTCTACTTCCTTTTGCAAAACTTAATCATGTTCTGCAAAAACCAAAACCAAAAACAACCACCCACCTTTTCCCCTTTTCCTTTTTCCCATTTCCCCTTTCTCTTTCTCCCCCACCTCCTGACTGGTTTTATAACTTAAAATGAACCAAACATTAATACTGTAACCCTTTTCCCTCTCCCATTGCAAAACTCATTCATGTTCTGCAGGGCAGGGAACAAAAACGATAAAATCCACTATAAAACAACCAAACCAAATACTGCAAACTAGCGATTGAAGATACAAAGAGCTTGAAGAATAAAAACCTTCTACAAAATAAATGGATGCAACATCGAATACTATTTCCAAAATAACTGAATTCGGCATTAAATAACCTGAAAAGGGCTGATATGCTGTAAAACAAAACCACATGCCACACAGCGCGTGATCTGAATACCCTATATACCAAATTTCATGTATGTAGATGAAAAATTGGTTGAGTATATAGGTTGAGAATTGTCCTCACACACACATTCTCACCTTTATAGATATATAGAACGATGGGTAAATTGCAGAATGGTCACTCATTTAAGTACAGACCATGATCAATGTGCTTTACTTTGGTGAAATTACAGGAACCAGTGTATCAATGTGACTATAACTGTTAAGCAACGTTGAACCTGGTCAGTACTAAATGGGTGACCATTTGAGACTTCCAGGTGCTGTATGTGCTCTCCGCTTATCTCAGCATTGTTTCCAGTCGTCCTGGACTTCTCCTTGCCACTGGACTCAAGCAGTGCTGATTCAGGAGAGGTGTGGTAGGGGATTGCACAGCCCTTGCCTCACGATTACACACGCAGCTACCTCTACAGTGGATATCCTTTGTCTTTTAAAACTGAATGGAGGCATTGAATATGGTGATTGTGTAGCCCTTGCCTCACAATGTTAATATAGCTGTGTTTTGATACTATGCAACAGGATTGCAGAATTGGAAAGTGTCGGAGTCAGACTCATAGGAATGCTTGGAGTCAGAGTCAGATTTTTTCATCTCTGAAGAATCGAGAGTCTGAATATAGGAAGGCTTTAAAATAAGGAGTTAAAGTTTCTATTTACTTGACTCCCTACGATCACAAAGGTAGACACTGTGTGGGGAAAATTCAAGCTATTCCAAAAAAAACTCTCCAGATAGGGTCCAAATTAAAAATTTCCTTATTCTAGAACAATTTCTGCGACATAGTGCAGATGTAAATGCATGAAAAGTGACTATAAAAAAAGGAAAGACAAAGACAAGTGGGCGATGCCCTTTTCTCTTCCCTGCAAACTCTTTCCCACAGAAGAGACGTAGCGAGCATGTCCCTGCTTTATCGTTATTTACGTGGCAGGTGCTCATCTGAACTTTTTTTTTTTTATTACATTTTCACCCCAAACAAGGCACATTGCCACTTTGTTGTAGGGGGCTACTATTGGGGACATAAGCATCAGGGATACTGTGTAGGAAGTTGGGCAGCAAGATGTCGGTTCACGTTGCACTTGAACTTCTGCATGTCAGTGCAGTCGGGGAAGCAGGGACCTGGAAGGGAATTCCAAAGTCTAGCTGTTCTGGGGAAGAAACTACTGGAGTAGAGTCTATGGTCCCAGACTTTCATGAAAAACACTCGTCTAGCTAGAACCACTACCAACAATTTCCCACACTCTTTATCTGTGCCTACACCCAAACATAGATTCCATGAACAGGGCTTCTTTCTTAGAACTGCTCCCCTGTGGAACTCTATTCCGTTTGCCTGCTTCCCAGCTGACTACAATCTGATTATCTTCAAGTCCCACGTGAACAAGTTCTTATTGAACCGTCCCGCTTAGTAATCTAAGTTACAAAATTCCCACTAAAATCACAATGACTAATGTATACTCATTAACCCTTATCCTCGAGTGGCCCCCATGTAAAAAAAAAAAAATGATAACGTTCGAGATCTCGTGAAAGACATGGTAAATAGTCTACATGTGGGTGACGTCATGGCTGTAACAATGAAGAAATAAATGTCATTGTACAAAAACCAAAAAGCGAGTTCTTTTGTCCAGTTTTCAACGAGCCACAACGTGTAGCCAATGTTGCATTTCGTCTTCACCTTCTGAGAACGAAACAGATAAAGTGTAGCATCAGAACAGATTTTGGAATTCTAGGAGTCAGAATTTTTTTAATCCTAGAAGTTGGAATCGGAATGGAACCTTTTATCTTCCGACTCCACAATTCTGAGGGTTTAGGCAAGCTTGAAAAGGCCTTGAATGTTGACTTTTTGCCTTGAAAAGGCCTTATTTTTATTATTACATTGGAAAATCCTTGAAAATATGAAAAATGTCTTGAAAGTATGAAAAATGTCTTGAAAATGGTCTTGAAGATCGTATTCTTTATGCTCTGTAAAAATTTGTGTCTTAATATTACAAATAAAATTGATATAAATACTATTAAAATATTTTTTTAAATATTAAAAACAAAATCAAAATGAATATATTCTTCTGAGATTACATCATATTATTTCCGGTATTCTTAATACAAGAGTTATGCCCCTTTATCAAAAAAACTACCTGATGTTTTCCATATACTTTACGGATGTAGCCGAAATGAAATCCAAAATCAAAATAAATACTATTAAATTTATATCATTCTTTATGGATCAATTTTTTTTTTTTTCAAAACTTGAATTTTGTCTGGAGAAGGCCTTGTAAAAAGCTTGAAAAGTTCTTGAAAATGAACATTGAAAATCAGTATGAACCCTGACCCTGCTATGCAATAACCACAACAAAATTCAAACACGGGATATCAAGATGATGCAAAAGTGATACACAACTGATATAATAGATGTGTAATGGGAGTGTTAAAAACATGTTTAGTTCTGATGACCTCAGAGGAAGATTAAATGTGGACAGTATAAGCAGATGTGTGCAGAACATGATTTCGATGGTGTAGCCACATTGAAAGTATGTGAGAGTTCTTGAGTTAGTAGAGGTAGAACAGTTGTGGTAGCATGTCCAGCTCACAGGGAAAGACCAAAGAAAAACATGAGAAAATTGATAAAAATTGAACCTGAGAGAAAGAGGGATTAATAAAGACCTGGCCAGAGATACGTTAGTTTGGAAGTCAATATCTTAAAGTCCTCCAATGCATTTTTCAAATTTTTAAATGAGTTTAACCGGCTTCCTTCAAACAAGGAAGTTTCATGGGAGTATGAAATTCACGAGCGGTCTCCAGTCACATGTATATCCCTCAGAGGAGATAATGTTCGGTTTTTGCAACTCTTGCAGGGAGTTGTCGACGTTCTCCTACATACAGTGCCTGGTATTCCGAAATTGGTCACTCATCTAGTACCAATCAAACTCAATGTTGCTTAACTTTTGTGATCTAGCAAGAACCGGTGTGTTAACATGATTATACTGTATATTCCAGTATATAGAACGGATGTTAAACCAGATATGATGTTCCTATTTACTTGCCTCCCCACGAGGGCAGAGTTAGACACAAGGTCGGTTTTTAACGTGAGGAAAATCCAGCTCTCCAAAAAGGGGCACTCTGGATAGGAACAAAAATCAAAATAAAAATTGTCTAAGTCATGAAGGATTTCTCCTCCACTAACCAACGACAGAGAAGATACAGTGTAGCATCGGAATAGATACTACACTGTGATCTTGGCCTTGACAGCGACTCTGTGTCGGTAATCATTTTCTTTTCGATTTGATTGATTGCCGAACCAATAAAAAAAAAAACTGTGAATTTCAAACTCTTCTAGGATTTCTGTAACATTAGACAAAGAACGATGCCAGCGGCTTTTTACACTGACCTAATATACAAACGAATAACAGAAAATAAAGGAAACAATTGTTGTTGTACTAAAATAACAACTAAGTCAAGCAATTCCATTCTTACGTTAACCTATCATGCTTTTATTGTTTCTTTTGTATTGTTCTGCTTGTTGTGATAAAAGTTTTCTTTTCTTTTTTAATTTTATTTGTTATTACACGTGTACGTGTGTGTGTGTGTAGGTGTGTGTATGTGTGTTCATATGCATGTAGCAGTGTATATGTGTTTTTCCACGTGTATGCGAGTGTATATACATATGTGTGAGTAAGTATGTATGTAGGTGTGTCAATATATTTGCGTGCGTATCTGTATGTGAGTGAGTATGTATGTAAGTGTAGACGTATTTATGTGTGTCTGTAAGCAATTGCGTAGGCGTATGTGTGTATATGCATGTAGTTGTGAATATGTGTGTTTTTGTGTATGTGGATGTGATTAAGTGCACATATAGTTGTGTATGTATGTTTGTGTGTATTTACTTGTGTATATAGGTGGGTGTGAATGTGTGCCTGTGTGTATATGAATATGTGTGTAGGGTGGAACAATAAAATTATCGCCTTAGAAAAGACGACATGATTCCATTTCCGTTTGATGGTAACCGGTATTCTTTTTTTTTTGTTGCAGACTATCTATTAGTTGGCCAGTTGTGTACAGATTACAAGAGCGATAGGAGCCTTCTATCATGTCTGAAAGTGACACAATGTTCAACGAGCGAGATCGGAGATGCACTGTTGTATAACTCATGCTACAGATCCAAATTATGACAGTAGGACCATTGCCATCACCCTCAAAATGCACCACTGGATTGCCACAAATAACAGAGACGTGTCTAAGGTGATGAAAACAAAGTTTCCGGCCACAGTTATGGTCTTTGGCCATACTTTGAGTACATCACCAACATGACCTCCCACAGCACCAAAGCCAGCTTGATCACCGAATCTCCGCCAAACTCCTGCCTGTGCTTGTAGAAAAGACATGTTCTCAATTCCGGATCCATATCGAGGCCGTGATTGAGGTTGAAGATGGCTACATTGAATAAATGTCAGCTCTACTACATAATCAAGTTACTTGAATTGATTTTTTCAAAAAAAAAGTTTTAAAATAAACTGTAGTGTTGTTTTGTTTAGAGCGACAATTTTATCGTTCCACCCTGTAGATATGAATATGTATGTTTGCATGCATGTGTGTGTTTATATGTATATATGGATGTGAGTATGTGTTCTTATATGTCCTCTCGGTTTCATTTACTGAAGTCGAAGTTTTCAAAAACCAAGGGGCATAACACTTGAAACTTATATGAAATACATAGATATTTGAATCTTCCATTAACGTTCTCCTTATTAAACCTGGAGTTAGTAAATAAGTTAACGTAATTTACCTTTCCGAAATTGAACATTTAATATACCTTTCTTGTGGTCTATTGATCCTACTGGATTTCAGGATGAGCATTCATCTAGTCTGGTGGAGTATCCATTTTCATGCTGTTACTCAGACTAACGTAACTTAGAGAAGGTGCACAATTCCTTGTAAAAGCTAATGTCAGTTAGCCACACCGAGGAAATCTTATTTGGGCCAAATACTTTGTGATTTTGAATATTTGGTCAGGGTTATTTCTAGGGAAAATATCCTCATGTCAAGTTGTACTGACAAATTCCTTTACACAGAGACCTTAGATACTTGAGGATTGTGTCCAGTAGACATTCAAATACTATCCACTAGGTATTCAAATTCTATCCACTAGGTATTCAAATTCTATCCACTAGGCATTCAAATTCTATCCACTAGGCATTCAAATTCTATCCACTAGGCATTCAAATTCTCTCCAGTAGGCGTTCAAGTTCTATCCACTAGGCATTCAAGTTCTATCCACTAGGCATTCAAATTCTATCCACTAGGCATTCAAGTTCTATCCAGTAGGCATTCAAATTCTATCCACTAGGCATTCAAATTCTATCCACTAGGCATTCAAATTCTCTCCAGTAGGCGTTCAAGTTCTATCCACTAGGCATTCAAGTTCTATCCAGTAGGCATTCAAGTTCTATCCACTAGGCATTCAAGTTCTATCCACTAGGCATTCAAATTCTCTCCAGTAGGCGTTCAAGTTCTATCCAGTATGGAATTACAAATTCTTTCCACTGTGTTTGTATGCGTTTGTCTGCATATGAATGTAGGTGTGAATATCTGAGTAGGTGTGAAAGTGTATGCATGTGAGTGAATATGTGTTTGAATGCCCTTATATAACTAGAACTATAAAAGATGGTCTAAACCGGAAATACGTGTTTCAAGAAAGCCGGGGTTGGGGATAAACATGGTGAAAGAAAGAATAGATCTCTTACTTGTCCGAAATGAGTGCACAAGACGGACAGGAATTTACAGGTGTGCCATCTGATGCTTTGCTGCTTGACAACTTTTATTCTTTTTCTTATATTAGTCCACCAACTTTGATATTGCTACTGGATTGGGAAGATAGGTAGATTAACGAGTTAGCATCGTATCATGGGATGCCCTACTTCCATCATCATCATCGTCATCTGTTAAAGGACAGTGTTCTCTTCTGTATCTAAGTTTGTCATCTCCTGACAGATGTCTGTCGAGTACTGACACAGTATAACTTTTATTGTTATAAAAATTATCTGCATGCAGTACGGGGAGGAACGATAAAATTGTCACCCTAAAAGAAAGCAACACTACAGCTTTATTTTAAAACTTTTTTTGAAAAAAAATCAATTCAAGTAACTTGATTGTGTAGTAGAGCTGACAGATATTCAATGTAGTCGCCTTCAGCCTCAAGCAGTGCCTCGATACGGGTCTGGAATTGGGAACATGCCTTTTCCACAAGCGCCAGCAGAAGCTCGGTGAATACTCAGCAAATAGCAGCGATCAAGCTGGCTTTGGTGTTGTGGGAGGTCATTGTTGTGATGTCCTTGACGTACAAGCAAACGAAGTAGTCCAGCCAGTTTGGGTTGAGGGAGGAGGAGGGGGCAGTAAGAGAAGAGTACAAAGTCGTAGCACTCCTTTTGAAGCCAAGCCTAGAACTCTTTGAACTTGTGGGCCGGCGCCAAGTCCTGCTGCCACATCCAGGATCTGGCAGCGGCCACCTGATTGCACCAGGGGATCATCACACTTTTCAGCACATCCAGGTACGTCTTGGTGTTGACTTTCAAACCAACTTCGAAGATGTGAGGTGGCAGGATGTGGTCCTCACTTAAAACCACACCAAAGACCATAACTGTTGCCGGAAGCTTTGTTTTCTTCACCCTGGGCATGTTCCTATTATTCATGGCAATCCAGCGATGCATTTTGAGGGTGCTGGCAATGGTCCTGTTGTCATAACTTGGATCGATAGAAAGCATGACCTGTACAGCAATGAATCTCCGATCTCGCCCGTTGAATATTGTGCCACTTTCAGACATGATAGAAGGCTCCTGTCGCTCTTGGGATTTGTACACAACTGGCCAACTAGTAGATGGTCTGCAAAAAAAAAAAAAATGAAAATCGGCTTTTATCAAACAGAAATGGAATCATGTCGTCTTTTCTAGGGCGAGGATTTTATCGTTTCACTTTGTATATAAAAGTTAATACATTTAAATAAAAATATGAAAAAATAATGTAACAATCTATATTAGATATATATATATATATATATATATATATATATATATATATATATATATATATATGCATATATATATATGTGTCTTTGTGTGTGTATATATATATATATATATATATATATATATAAATATATATATATATATATATTTTTTTTTTTTTACTCATGTTCACCACTTACAAAGCATATCGCCACTTGGACGTAAGAGGCTACTATTTGGGGCCACGTCAAGGAAAGCTTAACAAGATATTTGTTTATGTTACATTTAAACTTCTGCGTATCAGTACAGCCAGGGAAACAGGCAACAGGAAGAAAATTCCAAAGTCTAGCTGTTCGAGGGAAGAAACTATTAGAATAGAAAACTTTCTGGCATTTAGGGACATCAACAGTGAAGGGGTGAGATCTTATTGCTAAGAGGGTCTGTTAGAGGTATGTACGTTTAGGGGGTACAAGTGAAACGAGTTCATTAGAACACATTTCATTAAAATATTTGTAAAACAGGCACAATGATGCAACATTGCAGTGATGGGACAGGGGCTGGAGCTTAGTTGATAAAGTGGGACTGATTAGATTGACAACTCTTTTTTGGACTTTATCTAAGAGGGAGAGACTAGTGGTAGATGCACCAGTCCAGATGTGGCAACAATACTCCATGCATGGGTGAATGGTGGCCTTGTAGAGTACAGGATATTCGCAGGTGTGAGTAGTTTTCTAGCTTGATAGAAGGAACCCACCTTCTTTGGAGCAGCCTTTGCAATGTCCTCTATGTATTTTCTCTTTGTCTATCTGTTCTGCTTTTTCACTGAAACTACTGAGCTGATCTGACGAAAATTTTGTATGAACCTTTGTTATGATAAGGTACGGTGAACTAAGTATTATAGTATTCACTCGATGCACAGTTAGGGGTGAAATTAGTCACCACAATACAACATTTATTCTCACTTTTTCTCAGAAACTACTGGACCGATCTGGTTGTAATTTTGTATGGACTTTTTATGATAAGGTGTGATTAATTAAGTATTATGGTATCCGTTCGATGCACAGTTAGGGATTAATTGGATCAGTATTTAATGCAAAAACGATAACAAGTTTTATCATATTCAACCATCCATCTGGCATAAGGCATTCATTCTGAGTTGACATGCTAAACATTTTTCTTGTTTTTAACGCACTAAAAAGTCTCTATAATACTTGGCTTTTGCATTTTAAACTTTAATGCAATCTATTATAAATAAGAAATAATTTTGTAAAATCAACAGTAGGTTCTCTACAGTGCAATGTTGACTACAATGTGTTGTGAACTAAGTCACTGTGAGCGGCATGTGAGTTTTTTCCCGGTGCACCGCGATGGCTCCCCAACTAGAGCAGGCAATCAATCGATTTGATTGAAAAATGGGCGATTTCACAGATTTCAATGAGAATAAAAATATGGCAGTGTGAAACATTCGTTGATCATCATTCAATCCCGGGCAACGTCGGATCACCCTGCTAGTCTTAAGAAAATGTCAAGTACGTATTTGTTTAAATTTTGATTTGCTTTAAAATTGAAATGCAAACATGACCGATGATGAGGGGAGGTTCTGTCATGATTTCTCCATTGCCTATGACCTCACTCAGATTGTTCAGGAACCTACCCGTGTGCCCGATAATGACGGCCAGTATGCGAGCCTACTAGACCTTTTTCTCACAACTTGCCCTGAACTATGTTCAGTTTCTGTTCTGTCGCCTCTTGGATCTTCCGACCACTCTGTTGTATCAATTAAGATAAAAATGAAATGTAATAAGTCCCCAGACGTACCTCTTCATCGTACAGTATATCGATACACTAAGGCTGACTGGGATAGCTTCCGTACATTTATATCTGATCTACCTCTGCATTCCATGTTTAAAAAGGATGTGTCCTCTATAGTATTAGACCTAACTGAATGGTTAATTGTAGGTATTGACCATTTCATACCCTCTAAAAAGTTTCAGCAAAAACCTAACAGCCAGCCATGGTTCTCTCCAGAATGTGCTGCTGCCATTGCGCACAGAAATCACTTTTTCCACTGCTTCAAACGTAATAGATGTATGGAAACTAAAGCCGTTTTCAGGACTGCCAGCAACCATTGTAAGAAAGTAATAAGGAACGCAAGAGTGTTGTATGCTCAATCTGTTAAGTCCAAAGTAGCTGAGCAGCGGCTTGGTTCCCACCAGTTTTGGCAAATAGCAAACAGAATCCTGAACAGAAGCGTGTGCTCCATCCCAACTATTATCAATGGACCTGAGGTAATCTCGTCAGCATCAGACAAAGCCAAACTCTTTGTCAAGAACTTTGCAGCTAATTCTACCCTTTGCGACCAAGACCGCCAACCCCCAATATTTCCTCCTGTATCAGAAAACACGCTATGTGATATACGTATATCTGTACGTGATGTTGCGAAGCTAATCAAAAACCTTGATTCGAGTAAAGCAACTGGCCCTGATGGTATTCCAATTATAGTACTCAAAAAACTTCAACCTGAATTAGCGCCCATACTTACAAAACTGTTTAAACGTTGTCTTAAGGAGAATAGTTTCCCATCTCCCTGGAAAATCTCATCAGTATGCCCTGTATTTAAGAATTCAGGTGATCGCTCATCCCCCTCTCAGTACAGGCCAATAAGTCTCCTGTGCGTCATGAGTAAGTTGCTAGAATCTGTGTTAAATACAGAAGTAATCAAACATCTCAACAAAAATAACCTTCTTAGTGACACTCAATATGGTTTCCGTTCTGCTAGATCTACAGCAGATGTCCTTACAGTTATATCGCATAGGATTAGCAAATCTCTCGACGGTGGCAATCTTTCTAGGGCAATTGCTCTTGACATATCTAAAGCCTTTGATAGGGTATGGCATAAAGGTTTACTTCATAAGATCGCTAGCTATGGTATAGCTGGAAAAGTCTTCTCAATTATTAAATCATTTCTTTCTGATAGGTTCATAAGAGTAGTAGTTGAGGGGCAAAAATCAGAAGCTCACAGTATTAATGCCGGTGTCCCTCAGGGATCCATCCTGGGCCCAACTCTTTTCTTGATCTACATTAATGATCTTCCAAATCATATCCTTACATCATTTGTAGACATTTATGCTGACGACACTACCATTTATGGTACCACATCTAAGACAGTAAACGACCAAGTTCTCTCCAATTCTCTCTCCTCTGATCTTGAGCACGTAGTACAATGGGGAAAGGAGTGGCTGGTTACTTTTAATGCATCTAAAACCAAGCTTCTCTCTTTACATCATCAACATTCTAATCCACATTTGTCATCAATTGAAATGAATGGCTCTCGTCTTCAGGAGGCCTCAAGTTTTGACAAGCTTCTGGGCTTAACCATTACTCCTGATCTTAAATGGAACACGTATATCAAATCTGTTGCCAAGGCCGCTGGAAAAATGGTGGGATCTTTCTATCGATCCAGTAGATATCTCACTGCTGATGCTATTCTCTACCTATATAAGAGCCAGGTACGTCCAAGGATGGAATACTGTTGCCACATCTGGGCAGGAGCTGCTAGAAAGGACTTGTCCTGCCTTGATAGAGTTCAAAATAGACTTCGTAGCCTCGTAGGAGATGTCCTTTTCTCCTCCTTGCAACCTCTATCTCACAGAAGAGATGTTGCGAGTTTGTCTCTGATGTATCGTTATTTTCATGGAAAGTGTTCAACTGAGCTTCAATCTATGGTCCCCCCTCGCCAAACTTTCACAAGAAACACTCGTCTAGCTGTAAACACTATCAATAATTTCCCCCACTCTTTATCTGTGCCTAAACCTAAACGTAGATTCCATGAACAAAGCTTCTTTCTTAGAACTGCACGCCTGTGGAATTGTCTTCCGTTTTCCTGCTTTCCGGCTGACTACAATATGGTTGTGTTCAAGTCTAAAGTAAATAAGTTCTTGATGAGCCGTTCCATATAAGTTATTAAATTTACCAAATTTTCATTACTAATGATTACTATATTGACCAATTTCTACTGTACACTCTTTAACCCTTATCCTTGAGTGGCCTCTGGGCCTTGATAATGTGGTGATGCCTTTGTAAAAAAACAAAAAAAAACCTGAGTTTATTTTACTTGGTTAGTTTAAGTTATGTGAATTTTCTTTCTGATCAAGTTTGCTAATAAATTAAGGTGCATACCGAATAAAAGTAGATGTACACCCATATTTTTTTTTTCACCGCTTATCAAGGCCCAGAAGCCACTCTAGGATAAGTGTTAATGAGTATTAGGTGTAGATGGTGAGACAACATCATGATCATCAGTAACGGTAGAATTTTGGTAAAGGTTACTTATATTAAAAGATGACTCAACAAGAACTTATTTACATTAAACTTGAAAATGATGATGTTATAGTCAGCTGGGAGGCATCCTCACGCTATTATATTCCACAAACGGATAATTCTAGAAAAGAAACTTTGCTTATGGAATTTCTATTTAGTTTTGGGCTCAGAGAATGAGAGAAATTGTTGACAGTTGGTGTAGCTGGGCGAGTGTTTGATGTGAAAATTTTACAGGGGTGAGGGGGGGTGTCCATAGATTGAAGTTCAATGGAGCACATTCCGTAAAAATAATGATAGATCAAAGAAAGACTCGCGACGTCTCTTCTGTGAGAAAGGAGGAGTAGGGAGGCGAAAAGGAGGCGTTTGCCCACTAGATTACGAAGACAGTTTTATATTCTGTCAAGGCAGTAAGAAGTACTCTTAGCAGCTCCTCTTAGATGTAGCAACAGTATTCGATCTTAGGATGTATTTGGTTCTAGTACAGGTAAAGGATTGCGTCTGGAGTAGACACTTTCTGGAGTGGGATACTTTCTGGAGTGGGATACTTTCTGGAGTGGATACTTTCTGGAGTGGACACTTTCTGGAGTGGGATACTTTCTGGAGTGGATACTTTCTGGAGTGGATACTTTCTGGAGTGGATACTTTCTGGAGTGGGATACTTTCTGGAGTGGATACTTTCTGGAGTGGGATACTTTCTGGAGTAGGATACTTTCTGGAGTGAGATACTTTCTGGAGTGGATACTTTCTGGAGTGAGATACTTTCTGGAGTGAGATACTTTCTGGAGTGAGATACTTTCTGGAGTGGATACTTTCTGGAGTGGACACTTTCTGGAGTGGGATACTTTCTGGAGTGAGATACTTTCTGGAGTGAGATACTTTCTGGAGTGGATACTTTCTGGAGTGGATACTTTCTGGAGTGGGATACTTTCTGGAGTGGGATACTTTCTGGAGTGAGATACTTTCTGGAGTGGATACTTTCTGGAGTGGATACTTTCTGGAGTGGATACTTTCTGGAGTGGGATACTTTCTGGAGTGGGATACTTTCTGGAGTGGATACTTTCTGGAGTGGATACTTTCTGGAGTGAGATACTTTCTGGAGTGAGATACTTTCTGGAGTGGATACTTTCTGGAGTGGACACTTTCTGGAGTGAGATACTTTCTGGAGTGGGATACTTTCTGGAGTGGATACTTTCTGGAGTGGATACTTTCTGGAGTGGGATACTTTCTGGAGTGGGGTACTTTCTGGAGTGAGATACTTTCTGGAGTGAGATACTTTCTTGAGTGGGATACTTTCTGGAGTGGATACTTTCTGGAGTGGATACTTTCATCGATTTTAGCGGCAAAATCTTGGAAGAAATAATGTAGAAACAAAATGAAAGTCAGCCATTAATTTCAAATTAATCAAGAGAGGAGATAGGCACGACTGGCTTTCCTACGTCTAATTTAAATATCCATTATGATTACACACATAATATTTCTGTACTGAAGTGGAAAAAATAGTGTGAAGCACCTTATGTGACTAAATGGCTATTGGTTGCAACAGTGCCCTAATGAGCTGACATGCCGAAAGAAAATATTACATCCTAGACAGAAATTGAACATGGTATATCAACACTCGTCTAGCTGAAACCACTATCAATAATTTCCCCCACTCTTTATCTGTGCCTAAACCTAAATGCAGATTGCATGAACAAAACTTCTTTCTTAGAACTGCATGCCTGTGGAACTCTTTTCCGTTTTCTTGCTTTCCAGCTGACTACATTCTGATTGTCTTCAAGTCCAACGTAAACAAGTTCCCCCCATAAGTAATCTAATTTACAAAATTTTCACTACTTATGTTTACTACGCTATAATCACGTTGACACTTATCCTCGAGTGGCCTCCGGGCCTTGATAAATGGTGATTCCTGTGTAAAAAAAAAAAAAAAAAGAAGTCCTGATGCGGTACGCACACTGAATGGGTGGAGCTGGTTTTCTCCAAAGGGGAAATTAAATTCAGAAGCGGTCTCCAATCGCATGTGTATCTCACTCAGGCATTATTATTTTAGCGATGTTAATTTTTGCTGTATTTTTTTTTTTTTTTGCCAGTCAGTATCACTATCCCCAACAAATGGTTACCCATCTTGTACTGACCAGGCTTAACATCAGTGATTTTATGAGAATCGACATGAGATAACCTTAACACTAACTCTTTCCTCTTAGTTATATTGTTTATATTTTTATTTTTTTATATTTTTTATATTTATATTGTTTATATTTTTATTTTTTTCATTTTTCTAAGGTCTCTACTCTTATAATTTCAACTTTTAATATATCTTAACATCTTATCCCTTCACTATCATTTACAATCTAAATGCTATTAAGCCAGTTTTATTTAATACTAGCATTTCAGCTCGGCGTTGGCTGGATGTTTGGAGGTGTATGTTGAGCAAAAAAAACAAAAAAAAACGGTCAATTTTTTAAACTTGACCCTTATTATGACCCCTTAACATTTATTGTTTTGGGCTCAAATCAGGTTATTAAGTTAGATCCATGTCCAAGGAACCTATATCTAAAATTTCAAGTGTTTAGACCCAAAATTGGCGGAGGAGTTTGGTAGAGTTTTCAAAGGTCAATTCGTTGAACTTTGACCCCTTAACAGCCAAATTTCTGTCCGAAAACTGACCACAAAGATTTTTCCAAATCTCAGTATCCTGTATATCAAATTTCGAGTCTGTAGACTGAAAATTGACAGAGATATTGTGTAAGGAAATGTATACAGGCAGACAGACAGACAGACACGCGCACACACAGACACTTTCACTTTTTTAGATATATAGATGTGTGTGTGTGTGTGTGTGTGTGTATCTAGGTATATTGGAAAATAGACATAAATTTTTCCAATGCCAATTCCGATATGCCAGCCAAAAAGTTCTGATTTTTCCGATTCTAATTTTGATTAATTGCCCCAACACTAATATTGAGATATGTTTAGAACAGAAAGCTTAGTTCTTGGGTTTGTAGATGTAGAAGAGTTAAGGGAGCAGGGTCAGTTTGTAGAAGAAGGCCAAAGAAAACATAATGATGGATTTGAGAGATATAGAGGGATATATACAAACCTGGCCAGAGATAGGTTAGTGTGGAAGTCAATTTTTAAAAGTCGTTCGACATATGCCAACAGGTAATGCAGAACATCTGCATCATTAATGATGATGATGACAGCCTAGACATAAATTGTGTGCAGAACAGGAGACTTAGTTGGTATGGTTACAGCAAAAGACTAGGGGAGAGTTGTTTAGTTAGTAGATGCTGAACAGTTGAGGTAGCAGGATCAGTTTGCAAGAAAACAGGAGAGGAAATGATAAGGATAGAGTTGAGAGAAAGAAGGATTAATAAAGACCTGGCCAGAGATTGGTTAGTTTGGAAGTCAGTTTCTAAAAACCATTCAACACATATCACCATGTAATACAGACGTTAAGCTGATGATGCTGATGACTTAAACATGATCTATCACTTACACTATCATCCCACAAATTGTCACCCATCTTTTATTGACCAGATTCAACGTTGCTTCTTCCTTGCAACCTCTTTCCCACAGAAGAGACGTTGCTAGCCTATCTCTGCTCTATTGTTACTTTCATGGCAATTGCTCGTCTGAGCACTGATCTATGATCCCCCCTTGCGAAACTTTCACAAAAAAAGCACTCGTCTAAATACAACCGCTATCAATAATTTTCTCCACTCTTTATCTGTGCCTAAACCTAAACGTGAATTCCATGTACAAAGCTTCTTTTGTAGAATTACCCGCCTGTGGAACTCTGTTCTGCTTGCCTGCTTTCCAGATGACTACAATATGGTTGTCTTCAAGTTCAATGTAAACAAGTTGTTGTTGAACTGTCCTCTTAAATGATCAAATTACACCAAATTTTGACTAACAATTACTACACTATTGTTCCAGTGACTACCATACATTCATTAATGCTTATCCTCGAGTGGCCTCAGGGCCTTGATAAGTGGTTACTCCTTTGAAAAAAAAAACTTCACTGACCTAATGAGAACCAGTGTTGCACCTCTTCCAGTTCCTATTTAAGAAATTAATAAACAACAATTCTAAGTGCAAGCAACGCAATGCAAGAATCATCAAACTACCAGTTCTAAGCTGCATACTTAAAAGAAATCATTATAAGAATTAAGGTCTGTTTACTTTCTTTTTCTAACTCTTCCTAATTGGTATAATCTTTTTTTTTTTTTGCATGCGTGTTAGTGAAACATGATTAGAAATTACACGTATGCTTCTTACCTAGTTTGAAACACACACACACACATATATTTGCTGCATAACCCCACTATGTGGCATAAATAGGTTGAGACATATTTGGTCTGTCTGGCTCCTATTGTTGACCATACATGGCATGTGTATCTGAGCATGTTTATTGGTCGACTGACCACTTTATCACTAATCTTCCTTTGCTTTATTTATTATATAACAACAAACAGTTGTTGTTTTTTGTTTTTTTGTAAGATCTACAGCTGTCATTCCTGAGAAACTGACCAGAGGCTGGTGAGACTGGATTGACAACTTTTCCGTTCACTTACAAAAAATCTGTCGATTCACAAGGTGTGGGAATTCAATAAGCCATTTATGTCACATTTTGTTTCTGCATTTTTGAGATGAGGATTGGGTATTCGTATTTTTGGGACTCTTCCGACTACTGTTCTCATCTTGAGTGTCATTTTCACCACGTTTCAGTCGATGTAACCTCCGACCTTCTTCAGGTGTATCTTGTTGAACTTGGAAATTTGGACATAATTTCGAATGGAACTCCTTATTTACTTGATGGGGAGGGAGGGTAGCATGCTCTCGTTCCATCAGCCATGACTGGATAGAGGTCCTAAGTAATTCGCAATTGTATTTTTCGGTCGCACACACTGAGGATTGAACCTTCAACCTTCAGGAGAATATCACTTTTACAATTGATTTTTCCAAGTAATCTGATCACTGCTGACAGTTCTAGGATGAATTTTGAGAGCCTTAAACCTATTTTATTTCTAGTTATAAATATCCCTATTTATAATTATTACTATATATTATTCTCTCTCTCTCTCTCTCTCTCTCTGTATATATATATATATATTGTTATTATTTCCGTATTTCCGGACATGTTATCTATTATTTATGATTAACAAATATTTATCAGTTCGACAAGATACACTTGAAGAAGGTCAGATGTTACATCAGCCGAAACGTTGTGAAAATGACATTAAAGATGAAAACAGTAGTTTGAAGAATCCCAAATAATATGAGTATGTCACGTTTATTTTCGATTAAAAAAGTATATCTGTCCCAGGATGAGTAAAATTAATCCCACGAACCGAACAGTTTTGCACGGGTTTTATTAATTACACTGTGAAGCACTCAAAAAATGTACAATGGCATGGAAAATCTATTTATTGCCTCATTTTTTTTTTTTTGTGCAAAATTGTCACTTTCAAGAATTTTGTGGAGAATCTCAGTGATGTGAGTGATGAACATGGCAAGAGATTCCATCAGGATATTTCGGTGATGGAGAAACGTTTTAAAAAAAATGGAACTCTGTTAGCAGACTACTGCTGGAATATCAAAAAAAAGGAGGATGACACTCAACACAAGAGGTTTAAGAAGACAAATGACAAATGTTGTTTAAACTGACAATTCTGTGTTTTTCATCCATAAGCAATTATAATAAATTATGATTAATAGTACATTGAAACGGTGCCTAATCTCGAGAAATAAAAGTCAGATTTAGTATCAGGATAATTTTCTTACACGAAAACAGATCTTATGTGGCATTCACATTTTTTAATCTAAAATTTGTTGCTCAGTTGCAAAATGTTATGTATGACAAATTAAGGCACATAGATGCACGACAAAGCACAAAAATTGCTCCTGCTGATCGTGTGATATTCAAATACGTCATTCCGGCAATGTGGGATTCTTATGTCAAGAACAAGAAGAAAGAAATTAATTTAATTTAGATGGAATCACATGCTGCTTTTTTTTATGCTAAAAAAATACAAGACAAGTTTTTTTTTTTTTTTTTTTTTTTTTTTTTAGATTGATGAGTCGAGATTTGCTGGAATTAAATAATTTGTTGATGTTAATTTTTAAGTGTCACTTTTTTTTTTTTGCTAAACATTTACTATACCCCCTCCTCCCAAAAAACACATTAACTATGAAAAGATAAAACATTTACAATTTAAAAAAAAAAAAAAAAGTAAACAAATATTTCTTTTAACATAAATTTTTTTCTTTATGTTTGACTTGTACTTTAAAAAAAAATCTTCCCACAAGTCTATGAAAAACTTTTTAGCAAATAAAAAGACAGTGGGAACAATTTGTTGTGCCTTGATTTTTTTTGTGTCTAAATTTGTCATGCCTAAATATGGCATGAACAGAAAATCAGCAGGGGCAGTTGTCGTACATTTGCCGTGTCTTAATTTGCTGTACATAAATATTAAAACCACTTTTGCGCCACTTTTACGTTCCCTTAAGAAGATCAAAAATCAAAATCAAATGATACTAATCCTTATGTCTAGAACACTTATTCTAATTTTTATCGAAATCCATTAAATGATTTTAATTCTAGAAAATTTCTAAAATTTGAGGCTTAAAAGAACCTTAAGAAGAAACTGAAATTCAAGGAATCTTTTTTAATTTGTCTCTGATGATTTTGAATCAAATTTAATGTAAATCTGAAATATTTGAATTTTCAAACGAGAACTTGTGCACATGCCCTCTACAAAGCCTTTAAAATACTCCACAGAAACTGAAACTGAGAGAATATTTATTAATTTATGTCTTATAATGCTTATTATTAAATTTTTAAAAAATCAGAAGTGTCTTAATTTTCACAGAGAGCTTTCAAACTTCTTTTTACTCCCTTTTGCACACTAGATTAAACTAAATATAACCCACATTACTACACATTACGCCTAACTGCTGTTTTTCAAACTTTATAATGATCGGTTAATTAGTTTAGGATTGAATTCTGTACAAATATATAACTATATAGACATACCTAACTTTATGTGAATAGAGATGAACACATTTTGATATGCGTGTGTCCACATGGTTTACTGGCTTTAAAAATTAATCTCAGTTAATGAAATGGGGTCTGCACTCACATATATCTAATCAGTATTTTTGTTGAATTTCAATTTCCGACTTTTTTCGAAATTGATGCATGGATCTGATATTTCTTGATAACGTTAAACGCATGCAAAATTTTAGTCTGGTCAAATGGTTTTTAAGTTATCGATATTTCCATGGCATATCTTCAGGAATACGTCATACAATATGGAAAAGTAAGACCCAGATAAGATTTTGGCCCATTCTTATGTTGTTAGGTGGAGGTATGCAGTTTTATGACTGACTTATGTTCTTGTTTTTGAGCTAATAAACAAAATATTTATTAGATTGTTGTATTAAACACAAAAGCACAATTTTATTCCTTGAAATCTTTTCTTCACAGAAGAGCATAATCAATTAAATGAAATTATGTGTGTGCGATTGTGTGTGTGTGATTGTGTGTGTGATTGTACGTGTGTGTGTGATTGTGTGTGTGTGATTGTGTGTGTGTGTGATTGTGTGTGTGTGTGATTGTGTGTGATTGTGATTGTGTGTGTGTGATTGTGTATGTGTGTGTGTGTGTGTGTGTGTGTGTGTGTGTGTGTTTGTGTTAATTAGTGTTGGGATGATTAATCAGAATCGAGAATCCGAAAAATCGGAGCTTTTTGGGGTATCGGAATCGAAAAAATTGAGCCTATTTTCCGATGCCAAAACCGATTCCTTAAATTATCTTTTTTATTTGATTTTGGTTTAAGAAACAATTTCCAATGCTTGTAGTAAAAATAAAATAATGAATATTTATTTAAACTTCCAGTAAGACTAAAATCTCTTGATCACCCCCTCACAAGTGTGTTTTATGTTTGAGATAATATAGACACATTTAAGATGTTTTTTTTATGTTAATCGTGAAAAATAACAATTTTATAGTTAAATATTTAGAGATTTATAATAAAGAATCGGAATCGGTAATTGTATCAGAATCGGTAAAAATATTGGAATCGTCCCATCACTAGTGCTAATTATCACACCAGTCCATAGCCACACAACAAACTTATAATTGGGTATTGTTTTAAATTATATACTGCGAAAATCAATTTATTATTTATTTTTATTAGTTAATAGAGAAGAATAAGACTATTCACTGGGAAACTCGAAAGAGAGAGTGAAAGAAAAAGAAATTCCTTGATATACTGAATATGCAGAAACAGGTGTTAAGTCAACTTTAAAGAATTCATATATTTCATACAAGATGGAGAAGTTCGGTCCAAATAACACTTTGGTCCATCCTTACGTTGTCAGACAAAGGTATACGTTTTTACTACTGACATATGTTCTTGACCAAAAATACTGCAAATTGGGAAAAGTAGCTCATATGACTCTCAAGGCCTTACAGGTATACTGGTTATAGGCTTGTATTTGACTTATGTACGTCAAAACCTATCAGGTTACAATTTTAAATATTTTGTACATTATGTGGATTAAGGGTCAGAGGTCAAATAATGTCAGTCACCTGTGTGACCTCGCACGGGATTAGATTTTGCATGATGAAGACTTAAAAACTCTGTGAATTCTTAAAAGTTAGAATATTTATAACTCTATCAGACGTGCATTATTGTTAGTATGAAATGAGCCATGAATAGTATCTTTTACAGCTATTTTTTTATGTATTGCTTTTATGCATTGAGGTATGGTCACGTGTGTGACGTTTGGTTCTCTTTTCAAAGAATGGCCCAAGTATATTTTTGTGTTAGTTATTTCTATATAGTTTGTTACTCACACAAAACTCATGACAAGTTTTGTTTTAAATTATATACTATTAAAATTAATTAATACTTTATTCATATTAGTTTTATAGATAAGTTTGAGGCCAGCATGTGGAGTTAGTGTTAGTGTTAGGGTTAGCCAACCTGTAAGAATACATAATTTATTAAATAAACAATGTTATTTGTTCATTCATGTCTGCATATTGGTTTAATTCCTAATAACTCATTTCCGATTAAAATGCTTTCATTTCTGACAGAGATCACCTTGGTGGGCACGGTGGCTATTACAATACACAGGTGTATCGTAGTTGAGGTGAATTGGGTTGAATATTTAAATAGCCTTTACCATATTGAGATGATGCGATTATCACACACATGAGACGAAAAGTGGAGAAAGGAGAGGAATAGAGTGTAGAGTTAGCAGCAGTGTGAGAAGAGAGTAAGGAAACAATTTAATGTAAATGGATGACATAAATAAAGAAGAAAGGGAAATTCCTAAAGTAGTAGTAGTAGTAGTATCAGTAATGTAAATATTTATTTTACTTTAAAGTCCAATCCATGCTTCTATCGTGGAAAACACAATTGACTTTAAATAATAGTTTATTCATGTCAGTTTTATAGAAAAGCTTAAGGCCAGTATGTGGAGTTAGTGTTATGGTTAGCAAACCTGGAAGAATACATGTACATATTGGTTCAATTCCCAATAACTCATTTCTGATTTAATTTCAGAATTTTTAACATGAGGATTGACAATTTAGATTATTTGTAAGGACCTATTGTGCAACGGATAAATGTGCTAAGTTATAATTAGTTCTAAGAGACATTCTTCTGAAGGTTGAAGATTCACTCCTCAGTATGGATGTTATGGGACGGTTACCTCCCCATTGAAGGGCTCTTCCAAATACTATATTAATCGAGAGGCAAGTACTCCTGAGGATATTGGATACTCTATTGATATCCGACTAACAAGTAAGCCTCGCTTACATCACCATTCTTCTCTGTATCTTGTCCTTTTTTCTATATATCTTTAAAATCTATACAGTGTTTAGAGTTGTCTTTTGTGGTCCCAAATCTGGGTCCACATTAATGGGCAATACCCAGAAAACAATTACGAATTAAGACTTCTACCAAGATATAGCTGAACGAAAGCAAGCTACCTCCTTTGGTGCCATTTGAAATTCAATACAGATTTTCTGAGTTTGAAAATATGCACTTAAGGATGGCCGGAAGTTACATTGGCTGAAACGTTGTGAGAATAACACTTAAGATGAATAAACCAAAAGCCAAATGTTATTTTAAATTTTTCTCCCAAGTCACGTTCCTCAGTTACGCTTTTGGTAAAAAACAAACTTTGCAATCTACCAATTACCTGAACGTTGGGACATTACATAAGAATTTTGAGAATGAAAAATTAAATGAGAATTTACTTATATTTATTGCGCCTCACCTAAAATAAAGTAAGTCAATTGCAGGAAAGTTCATTTTTTTTCTGCAATAAAAATAAATTAACCATTTATGAATTATCTTGCTTGATTTTTATCTCTGTTAATTGGCCATGTCAAGGGGCAAGTAGGTCTATTTCGAGGTTTAATCATGTGGCTAATATGTGACTATCTTGACAATATATGAATAATTCCAATTTTATATGAAGTCGGCACTTGTCATTTTTCCAAATCCGCAAATTGAATGTAACTGTTTAACATACCTCGACTACACTTATACTTCATTTTATTTCTCTAATTTTAACTGTTCATGTCAATTTAAAAAATTAACTTCAAATCGAGAAGGCAAAAAAATTAACTTCAAATCGAGAAGGCAAAAAAATTAACTTCAAATCGAGAAGG
>NC_136506.1:94760133-94830133 GCF_053919585.1 Euprymna scolopes
GAGATCTCTAACTAGAGCAGGCAATCAACTGATTTGATTAAAAAAATGGGCGATTCCACCGATTTTGATGACTATAAAAGTGGGGGGGGGGGAACATTTGTTGATCCTCATTCAATCCCAGACAACGTCAGGTCTCCCTGCTAGTACATATATGAGTTTGGTTCTGATTTAAATAAATTTTTTGATTATAGTGAAAAGAAAGGGCTTGATTTCTTATGTATTATACAAAATGTCCGCAAAGTCTTTAGACAACTTTATAAATTCATTAAAATATTTTAAGATCAAAATAAATCTTTTTACATATTCATCCGTTCAAAACTGATATTATTTAAACTTTAATAACAATTGATTCATATCTAAAGAGAATTATTTTGATAGCATTTCTTAAAATATTTTAATGGATAAATAACAGTTTATGAAATCGTCTAAAGACTTTATGGAAACCTTGTATGCTTTTATATAAATCAACAAAATTGTATTGATTATTATTGAATTAAATGCTAATAAATTTGATCTTGAATGATATTTTCGTTTATTTACTTTATATATATATGTATGTATATATATATATATATAAAGGTACCTTCTATCAAAAAATATGCCATCCAATAGAATCGTTAATAAAATTTACAATCCTTTTTCAGTTCAACCATATTTAGTAAAAATTAAATTCAGTCTTTATTTTATCGTTGTTTAATGGTGTGCAGGGACACTTTGGTGATATTCTTTGCACTCATCAAATCTTATCCCCCTCCACTTTCGAGATTTTTATTGTAGGCTAATTTAAAAAATCAGAAAAATTCCCATATTATTCTTGAACTGCAGATGGCCATCACAACCGAAATCAGGGCAGTGCCAAGAAAGATGTGTATCAAAAGTTACTGACAAATTTGCATGTCGGAAATCAAGTGTGTTTGTATTTATGTGCCTGGCTGTGTTCTTAGATAGGTTTTGTATTGCAATGTTTTCGATAAGTATCAGTAGTCGCAAATATTCGATGAAAGAAGGAACAGGCGATTTTAACGAAAATAAAAACCACACTTTTTCTAAACCAAAGAGGGTCATCAAGAGAGGAATATGTCAGAGTTATTGATAATTTTGCACTTCACGTCCAAACGTGCTCATCATCGAATAACGATAAAAACAAAGAATGTTATTAACGATTCTATGCGTGCTTATCCTTTCGGTATAGTCAGTATTTATCTCCTTCCCATGGCGTGAAGATGTTACACAAGGATTGGGAAGTGGGATTGAATAGCCAGTACCTCAGAAAAAGAGAACACTGGCCTACAAAAAAAATGCCTGGACAGTCCCATTAGCAGTCCCTGGTAAAGGCACCTCAATTGTTGCCAATAAACTGACCCCTTATCAAAGAGAGACGGTAAAACCTGGGCGGTTCAACCTCCTAGAATTGGGCAGTCAAGAGGGGAGAAGCCATTTCAGAAATGGCGCTAACTCTGTTGTTTTTGGTGCCGAGGATGCAGATGCCACTTATCCTTTCCATATTTAATCTATATATAGTGTTCCATACCCTACCCTTCTCAACAACTGCCGACCTCAACATTATTTTTGTGGTCTAATCCTTCATCTTCATTCTGGCCGTATCGTCATCTCTCACATTAGTCGGCACACACGGGTTTACAAGTATAAAAAATAAAACAAATTACAAATTCTGACACATTCTGCAAATATCAGTTGCACTGTGTGTGTGTGTGCATGTGTATCTATGTGTATGCATGTGTGTGTGTATGTGTGTGTATGTATGTATGTGTGAGAGAGAGAGATAATATAACAACTGTTTGATAATTTGTGTATTAATCCATCAAATTCCAGTGGATTAATGCACACATTATTTAGCAGCAGTTATTCTTTTCGATGCTAACTATGATGTATACTTTAAAACCTTATTTTGTAAAAAAAAATTCTGTGAACTTTTTATGAATTGAGGCCTTTAATATAAATGCTGGAGTCCTTCAGGGGTCAATCCTGGGCCCAACTCTCTTCCTGATCTACATCAATGACCTCCCTAAACACATACTTAAATCATTCGTTGACATCTATGCTGATGACACGACCATCTACGGCAACACATCAAAGGCTGTAAATGACGAAGTTCTCTCGGATTCTCTCTCCTCTGATCTCGAGCGCGTGGTTCAGTAGGGGAAGATGTGGCTAGTTACCTTTAATGCATCCAAAACCAAACTCCTATCCTTACATCATCAACGCTCTGATCCCCAGCTGGCATCAATTGTGATGGATGGCTCTCGTCTGGGTGAGGCCCCGTGTTTTGACAAGCTTCTGGGTTTGATCTGAAATGGAACACGTACATCAAGTCTGTTGCCAAGGTCGCTGGAAAGATGGTGGGATCCTTCTACCGCTCCAGAAGATATCTCACTACTGATGCAATTCTCTATCTATATAAAAGCCAAGTACGGCCAAGGATGGAATACTGTTGCCATATCTGGGCAGGAGCTGCCAAAAACAGCCTATCATGCCTTGACAGAGTACAAAATAGACTTCGTGGTTTAGTGGGGGATGCCCTTTTCTCTACCCTGCAACCCCTCTCCCACAGAAGAGACGTTGCGAGCCTATCCTTGTTTTATCGTTATTTTCATGGCAGGTGCTCGTCTGAACTCCAATCCCTGGTCCCCCCTCGCCAATCTTTCACGAAAAACACCCGTCTAGCTGAATCCACTGTGAAAAATTTCCCCCACTCTATATCTGTGCCTAAATCAAAATGCGGATTTCATAAACAAAGCTTCTTTCTTAGAACTGCACGCCTGTGGAACTCTGTTCCGTCTGCCTGCTTCCCTCCGGACTACAACTTGGATGTCTTCAAGTCTAATGTTAACAAATTCCTAATGAACCGCCCCCCTAATTAAACACTTCATCAAATCTCCTCACTAACGTAATGTACTTGCAATAACCCTTATCCCTGAGTGGCTTCCGGGCCTTGATAAGTGGTGATCACTGTGTAAAAAAAAAAAAAAAAAAAGATTATTTTTAGTGCATTTTTTCATCATTTTACTCTCTCTTTTAATGACCCCCTCAGCGGTGAGGATGGTGGCCATGTTCTGGGTATTAGTATGTGCAGAGGTGGCTGACAAGATCGATCCTGGCCTTTCACAGTGAAGGCAGGTAGTTCCATTTCCATTTGGAGGATTGTCTTGAGGACATTCTTTTCTCTCCCATATTTTCTTTCTCTTCTCCTCGAGGTCTGCACATCGGTTGGCCTTGAAGGTGGCTGTGCCTTCGGCGATGGTCTGCTTCCAGGTGTGCCTGTCCTTGGCCTGAGTCTCCCATGTCTATGTATTGATGTCACACTTCTTCAGTGCAGTTTCTTTTTTTAACTATCCATACAAGAGCGGGTTTGGCAGCCAGGAATCCGACATCCTGACATGACCCAACTCAGCTGGCTCTTAATGGTGATAGCTTTGACGCTGGTGGTGTTGGCTTCCCGAAGAACACCAAGGTTGGTGTGATAGTCCTCCCAAGAGATATCCAGAATGCTCTGCATGCAGCATTAGTGGAACTTCTCTAGCACCTTGAGGTATCGGAAGTACATTGTCTAGGTCTCTGATGGATTCCAGGACAAGAACTTATCTAGTCTAGTGGAGTATCCAGCTTAGTGCTGTTACTATAGGCAACATAACTTGAAGAAAATGCATCATTCTTTGTATAAGCCATTGTGGGTTAGCGATACCAAGGAGATCTTATGTGGGCCGCGAATACTATGACTTTGAATATTTGGTCAAGGTTTACTTGTAGGGAAAAGTATCCTCATGCCAGGTTGTCCTGACAACACCCTTGTACAGAGAGACCTTAGACATTCGAGGATAGTGTCTTGTAGGCATTTAAGTTTTCTCCTGTTCATTCCAGTGTTTCATGCGTCCTATCGGTGACTGTGCCATGTTAATCTCATATCAAGTCTCGTCACAACAATTTCATTTTACCGTATAAAGATCATTGTTTTTCTTGTATCCCAAACAATTAAAACTACAATAAAGAGAACAAACAAATAAAAACGAAAAAAGAAAAAAAACAAGCACTAGAAAGAACTTTTCTTTTTTTCTTTGTCTACATAAACAAAAAAACATTACTTCCATGAACATGGTTTCTTTCTAAAAACTTCCCATTTCCAGGATGCAATGTCACGGGGCTACTTCCTAGCTGACTGCAACACGATCATTTTCAAGTCCAATGTTAATAAATATTCGTCGAGCCGTACACCTTAAAAATCAGATTCTGCCTATTTCATCAATCGTTTCCAATCCTCTCATAATATTGGTCATCATTCAACCAACCATCTCATTAACCTTTATTTATTTAGGCATTGTTGGGTGTTCTACTAATTGATTGATTCCTCGATTGGCTTCACACTCATGACAGCAGAAGGGCGGAGTGATGTTCTGTTTGCGTTACCATAGTTTGGTTTACTTCTACAATTAAAATCTAAGAGTAAAGGATGACTCCCTAATAAAACCAAGAACATAAAGGCAGTTTTAAGACTGCATGCCTCTGTCTGAAAACGCAGTGGAATTGTGCTGGGCCCATAACCTCTAGAAGTGTAAGCCATTTTGAGTTTCAGAACAGTTTCAGATTGTTCGCTGTTACACACAAGTCCTGGGAGGTGACTTGTTTGTAGTAGACAGTTCCACAGAACAAAATATTCTTACCGTGTCGAAACCCGGGAAAAGAACATGTAAAATTGCTTCAGAAAAGGTTTAATATTTATGAAGCAATTCTGGTTTCTGATTGGTTGGTAGCAGAACGTGAATTTATTTGATCCGTCAGTTCTTAGCAGCATCGTTTATAAATAGAATCGTCCGACTGTGTGGGATCATACCCCATTATAGAACCAAAATATTGCAACATCCATGTTTCTATAAAGCTTAGTTTGTCCAGTATGTTCATAAATATGTTATTGAATACAAAATCTCCATCGAGCCTATAATAACAATATAAAGAAAGCACATTTACATCAGCAGGAGCAGAGACACTCAAACAGCAGGAGCAGCCAGTGATAACGACAATGACGACACATAAACAAAAATGGCGCTGACTTGTCGACATTCAATCGACTACTAAGAACGCATTAAGGTGTCAGAAACTATGTTTTTTGAACCCATCCTTCCACTACGATATGCAGTTCATTATAGCATAGAATTATCAGGAAAAACACATTGCCCAAGGAAAAAGATACACTAAGAGAGAGCAGGTCAAAAAAAAAATCGACAGATCAGATACAGAAATATGTGGTAAAATATCTATAAAAAGAGTACAAGTGACAAACTTAATCTAAATTCTCCCACGTTTAAATAGAAATAACAAAACACAGACTCAGGGAAACGAGCATTCCCTAGCAACAAAGTATAATGAAGATAGCAAAACACAAAAGTAAACAAAATGTCTCCTCCAATCGTAGTGTAGACCTTAGCTTTGTATTACGTCCACCCCTCTCATATATAAAGGCTGCATCATTAGTTATGACTAGCACTTTGGTTGTGGGTCGCCCAACGTCTCACATAATACCTCTCCTCTTTTTCCTAACACAGTAGCAGCTCACTACGTGTTCCTCTTTTCTTTCTCTGACAGCGGCGTCAACATATAACGCGAAAGCACGAAGTACAATGGGGAAAGGAGTGGTTGGTTACTTTTAATGCATCTAAAACCAAGCTTCTCTCTTGACATCATCAACACTCTGATCCACATCTGGCATCAATTGAAATGAATGGCTCTCGTCTTCAGGAGGCCTCAAGTTTTGACAAGCTTCTTGGCTTGACCATTACTCCTTATCTTAAATGGAACACATACATCAAATCTGTTGCCAAGGCTGCTGGAAAAATGTTGGAATCTTTCTATCAATCCAGTAGATATCTCACTGCTGATGCAATTCTCTATCTATATAAGAGCCAGGTACGTCCAAGGATAGAATACTGTTGCCACATCTGAGCAGGAGCTGCTAGAAAGTACTTGTCCTGCCTTGATAGAGTTCAAAATAGACTTCGTAGCCTTGTAGGAGATGTCCTTTTCTCTTCCCTACAACTTCTATCTCACAGAAGAAATGTTGCGAGTTTGTCTCTGATGTATCGTTATTTTCATGGAAAGTGTTCGACTGAGCTTCAGTCTATGGTTCCCCCCCTCTTGCCAAACTTTTACAAGAAACACTCGTTTAGTTGAAAACACTATCAATAATTCCCCCCACTCTTTATCCGTGCCTAAACCTAAACATAGATTCCATGAACAAAGCTTCTTTCTTAGAACTTCACGGTTGTTGAATTGTCTTCCGTTTTCCTGCTTTCCGGCTGACTACAATATGGTTGTGTTCAAGTCTGACGTAAACAAGTTCTTGATGAGCCGTTCCATATAAGTTAACAAATTTACCGAATTGATTACTATATTGTCCAATGTCTACTGTACACTCTTTAACTCTTATCCTCGAGTGATCTTTTGGCCTTGATAATGTGGTGATGCCTGTGTAAAAAAAAAAAAAAAAAAAAAAAGCCTTGAGGCGCACGTGCGACGTTAACTGTTTGCCGACCAAGAAATAGTAACGGAAAGATGTTCGAATTGAGAGGTGCCCGCGATAAAGTTAACTCCGTTACTTCTATTTGACCTCATCACTGAGGTCAAATAGAAGTAACGGAGTTAACATTTACTGCGGGGCAGGTTTTTCTTTTGGTTTGTTTACTCAACTTTGGCTGGTTTTGTTTCCTCAATTGAATAGCAATCGTCTGATATAAGGAATTTTCCTCACATTAAAGCTGATTGCTACGTTCCCGGCGCGATTGCCGAGAACAGCGTCTTAGCTTTGAATTAGTTTCGCTTTTTATACAAAAAAGCTGAATCAACACGTGAGAAGCCAAAATAACAATAATTGTGTAAAAGTCGCTGTAAATAAATCTAGACGCGACGCACGTTCCCAAATCCTAGATATTATTATCTAGGGTGTATATAAACACTTCTAAGCGATAGTAACGACCCCGAGACCGTCGGCGAAAAAAACCTTTTCGAGACATACAAAAATGCGCGTGCTGCATTTGCCTTTCATATATCTCTATATATAAAAGCGAAAATGTGTGTATGTATGTTCCTTTTTTTGTGTATGTCCAAGAAAGGCTTTTTTCAGAGAAGCCGTCGGTCGGCTCACAACTTCTTAAAACTTTTTATATCACATAGAAATTATAATATCTCCGAGTTAACAACGGAGCTCGCCTGTCTATTTAATTTGCTCGACTTCGGGAAGATAAATATTCAACATTTGTTGCTTGCCGCATGTGGATTAGTCTTTTTCCTATAATAAAAGCGACACTAATTCTGGCAGTATTTTCCGTCTATCGACGTAAATGTCCGAAAGCAATCAGATTTGATCAATGTGGAAATTTTTTCCTTATATCAAACAATTGCTATTCAAATTGGACAAGGGGAGCTGGTCCCCCCTCCCCACCAACATCTTGGGGAAACAAAAATAAAAAAAGCTTTCCACAGTAAATGAAATACTATCCTGCAGTCAAAGTTGACATCATTAAGTCATTAAAACGTGCACCTGCCAAATCTAAGTGATTAAATAAATTCAAACGTGTTTCCGTTAGTAACTCGCGGTGGTTAAAGTCGCACACTTTTTTTTCACACTTTAATTTCCAACTTCGCCTCAAGGGTTTGGGTTCGATCCTCATACTCACCTACCTAAACATTTTTTTTATTTTACCCCCCCCCCCTCCTCGGAGTTTTGATTTACCCAAAACCACACACACCTCCAAACACCCGGGCAACGCCGGGTACCCCCCCCCCGCTAGTATAGATATAAAAAAAACAGAATCGTTATACAGTGTTTGGAAAGACTACGTTCAAACCAATCACTTAGACAGATATGGACTTAAGAACGGCAGAAGTTGCTGTTTATAATTTTTTTTCTTAATTTCTGTTTTTATTTTTTTATTTAAAAAATTTATTTCGTTATTTAATCTTCATTGCATTCTTTATCTCATATGATGGAACTTGGAATCAAAAAAAAAAACCTGCCTGTGTGTTTCTCTTCGTTTTTTATTTTTCGTACCCATAAATCTCGTCTGACCGGCCACCAATTCCGGCTGCTGCCAATCCTGTTTCTCTTCTAATAACAATAATAAACCAAGATTCCTGAGTCAGCTAAGGGACATGATACCAACCTGATTCACTGACTGGAATTCTTCCTACGCAAATTCCTCACCAAAACGGTTACTTAGAAGCAAAATATCTTTGGCCATTTAATATAACTGAATTTTTGAGATGAGGATTGAGAATTCGTATTATTTGGATTATTTAGACTACTGCTCTCATCTTGAATGATTTTTATTTATTTATTACTAACCAGTCGCCGCTCATCAAGACCTAAAGACTATTCGAGGACAAATCACGACTCAAACTAAAAAAGACGCTCACAAAAGCATAGGTATATAAATACACAAATAATATAACGTGAGATAAAAAAAAATAACATTTTAGCAAGATTTACTGTTGCAAATACAAACTCAATACCGATAGTATATTTATCTTCTTCCCAGGATGGGATGATGTAACACAAGGGTCGGAAAGTGTGAGTGGAGAGCCAGCACCCAGAGGAGGAACACGCTGGCCTGCAAAAAAATACCTGGGCAGCCCCGTTGGTGGGAGCACCTAAGATGATTTAGCAATAAACTAACCCTTTTTCAAAAAGAGGAGGCAAAGCCTGCGAGGGTTGGCCTCCTAGAACTGCACAGAACCAGCAATATACCACAGTCAAAAGGAAAAAGCAATCTTAGAAATGGCATAGACTTTGTTGATTTGGACTTTTTTTTTAGATGAATTATTTTTTTAAAAATTATTTCGACTTTTTAGATTACTGTTCTCATCTTTTTTTTTTTTTTTTACACAGGCATCACCACATTATCAAGGCCAAGAGGCCACTCAAGGATAAGGGTTAAAGAGTGTACAGTAGAAATTGGACAATATAGTAATCATTAGTAATGAAAATTTGGTAAATTTGATAACTTATATGGAACGGCTCATCAAGAACTTATTTACATTAGACTTGAACACAACCATATTGTAGTCAGCTGGAAAGCAGGAAAACAGAAGACAATTCCACAGACGTGCAGTTCTAAGAAAGAAGCTTTGTTCATGGAATCTATGTTTAGGTTTAGGCACAGATAAAGAGTGGGGAGAATTATTGATAGTGTTTTCAGCTAGACGAGTGTTTCTTGTGAAAGTTTGGCGAGGGGGGACCATAGACTGAAGCTCAGTCGAACACTTTCCATGAAAATAACGATACATCAGAGACAACCTTGCAACATCTCTTCTGTGAGATAAAGGTTGCAGGGAAGAGAAAAGAACATCTCCTACAAGGCTACGAAGTCTATTTTGAACTCTATCAAGGCAGGAATACTATTTTTTTTGTTTCTTTATTTATTTATTTACCAGCGGGATGAGGGGGCGGCTTTGCCTGGTCGTAAAATACACTTAAATATGATATTTTAATTTGTCCAGATTTCGTATATATTATTATAGAGTTATGATTTCAAATGTAAAAACAAAAATATTTGGGTGCCATCAGCTAGAATCGAAACCGAAAGTAAAACTAGCATTCAAAGCTGGTGACGTTACCACTGTACCGATGTGACACGCATATGAACTGATTAAAAATAAACTAAGATGAATGTACAAAATGATTTTTTTAATTTTGACTCCTTAAAAATTATTTTAACCTTTAAAGACCCATAAAAGAACAGTCCATAAAAAATCCAATCATTTGAGGTTGAGGCCTCTAGCGCCGCTTTGCGAATTTTAATTTTAGAAGAGATAGAGTTTGAAAGAAATGGAGACAAACAGACAGACAGACATAGTACCTTTTATATATTAGATTACTAATCATTTCGACTTTTTTAAACTACTGTTCTCACCTGGAATATTATTTATTTATTTACTAGCAGGGCCTGTGAAAATTCCACAGTGGACTCTTTCATATGTAATATATTGATGTTGGCAACCTGTGGATGTTTAGCGTAAATAGAGACGCCCTGATATTATTGTAACTCTTCTTCACGTGTATCTTGTTGAACTCGGGGATCTTTCTGTTGAACTCGGTAATCTGCATAGAATTTTAAACTGAACCTTTTATTTGATCCAGGGGGGCAGCATGCTGTTGTTCCATCAGCCATGACTGGGTAGAAGTCCAAACAAAGTAATTTGCAGTGTTGCCCATAGTGAGAATTGTAACCTTCAACCTCTAGAAACTGTAACTAACAACTCAATTTTAAACCAAGTACTTTATCCACTACACCACAGGTCCTTGCAGACAAAAATTCTCGAGTTTGACAAGATACACCTGAAGAAGGCCAGAGGTTACATCGATCGAAACATTGTACAAATAACACTCAAGAAAAGAACAGTAGTTCAAATAATCCAAATTTAGTTAAGAATTCTTCATTCTTGAAAAGTGTTCAAACCTTGCATGATTTTGCTCAAGTTAGAAGATGAGTGAGAGTAACGAGTCCTGGTAGTTACGTCACAGACAGGAAATTGCTAGTGTGATGTGGTGAATGAGCATAAGATGAGGGGAAACGAATTACTGCTGAATGAACCGTCTACGAAATTTAGTGAGTGAAGACCGTTTTTCCTCCCTCCTCCCTCACAGAAGAGACGTTGCGAGTCTCTACCTTATCGTTACTTTCATGGTAAGTGTACAGCAGAGCTCCAATCTCTGGGTCCTCTCCATAAAACGTTCAAACAAATAAATACATGCCTAGCTGCAACAACCACTAACAACTTCCTGTGCTTCTCTATCTGTGCCTTAAACTAAACGAAAATTCCATGAAAAGAATTTCTTTCCTAGAACTCTCCGCCTGTGGAACACAATACCATGGATCTGCTTCCCTGCTGACTATAGCATCGCCATTTTCAAATCGAATGTAAATAAATTCTTATTGAGCCGTCATCTTAAATAATCAAGCTCTACCTAAGTTCCACCATTACTGATCACGTTGTCTCACCATCTACCTAACACTTAACCCTTATCCTTGAGTGGCCTCTGGGCCTTAAGTGGTGACTACCCATGTAAAAAAAATGTCATCTACCATCATATCAAAGAATTGCTTGTAATGATGCTTTAAAGGGGAAGGGAAGATTGGTTCATATTCATTGAACAGCTCCTGGGAAAACTTGAACACAGCATGCCAAGTTCATATTCAGCGCCTGTAGCCATTACATAGCGTACACTTACTAACTTATTGCCCCTGTTATTGTTAAGCCACATCCCATTTAAATATTGACTGTACACAATGTTGCTTAACTTCAGTGATCCAAGAAATTTTTGGGTGTTGCAATGTGTCGTAGTCTTGAACGACGAATAATAAATAAATGGTGTTAGATGTAGAAGATTCTGTATTCACATAAGTACAGATTAATACGCAGATAGTTCCAAAACTAAAGCCTCATATTTTTTTCTAAAAAAATTGAAGAACTACAAAGACGAGAATGGTACCATTAAAACGAGTGACCTTTTGTGTTTCAGAATTTATTTTTATACATAGTCACCACCATTCACTTTTGCCAGGAATTCAATGATGCATCTCTGACGCATCTGGTGCACGTCCATGAAAGAGGTTGCTTTCTTAGAGTCTCACACCATCAATATCTGCAACAGAGAGATGAAACTTTCAGGTCATAAAGTTCATTAATGATAACAACGCAATTTGCAATCCTCTTTTATCCCTTTGGGTGGATTGAAAAAATAGGAGGCATTATTTTTTTAATGCCCCTTGTATGTTACAGAAAGACTGCGTCCGAGATTGTCACTATAGCTGAAACGTAGTTGCTGGCCTCGTCATTTAAATACATACGCATATTTACGACTCATGCACCGAGTTAATATCGCATCAGAATCACATTGTTGAAGACTTCCAGTTTGTGCAAATCCGGCAGCTTAATAAGCCACGTCTCACAGCCATATCTTGATAGATACGTCACTTCATGCTCGTATTTCTCATTGGGGAGACCGATTGAGACAAAAGAATGCAGATCATGCTGCTCCTGTTCATCGTCCAACCTCATCAACACCACGGAGGTATGAAGACGTACTACAAAAAAGGAGTTTGAGTCTGGGGTTATCATCAGTCATGCCTCAGTCATGGCTAAGAGTGAGACAACTTGTCACCTTGACGTTTAAATACTGACTGCTCAAAAAGCACAAGAAAAAGTTTGGCAGAAGTCCCTCTTACACAGAAAGGAGTTCCTCTTACACAGAAAGGAGTCCCTCTTACACAGAAAGGAGTTCCTCTTACACAGAAAGGAGTTCCTCTTACACAGAAAGGACTCCCTCTTACACAGAAAGGAGTCCCTCTTACACAGAAAGGTTTTGACTGGACAACGCGTCAATCACTCCACGAGTGAGACCATACTGTTGCCAAGCAGCCACCTTACAAATCAGACCGGCAGAGCGTAGATATTTAAGTGACTTATTCTTTATTGGACTAAAATGTGCTTCTGTGCAGTTCTAGGAGGTTCACGCTCTCAGACTTTACCTTCTCATTCTTTGAGAACGGATTAGTTGAATGCTAATTACCAGAGGCGCCCCCCCCCTGTCAAAGCATTCTTTGTAGGCCAGACTGCTCTTTTTCTATAATGCTGACTTTTCTTTATATCCCATTTTCTTGACCTTGTGTAATATCTTCCCGCGATAGGAAGGAGATAAATAATCACAGCGGGGATCGGACATTTTTCTCTTAGCATTTATGTGTCTGCCACCTTCCCCCCTCTGTCCCCTGCGGTGTTCATACTCAATAAAAACCCGCGAAAGTATGTTAATGGAATTACCATATTTGCTTCTGCTTAAATACTGGCTGAAGATGGAAGGGCAATATTATTGTTGTAATCATCATTGATATTAAGATGTACACGCACACAGTATTATAATGAAAATGTTTCCTCCCCCTACCCGTGTCCCTTTTATGAATAAGCAGGGGACTGTTATTCAATTTATTGAGTATTTAGGGGTCAATTTTCAATTATGAATATTGAGGAAGCCCCTATTTACAAGCTTTTCAATGGGAGCAGGATTAGACACAAAGTCGGTTTTTAATGAGAGGAAAATTCAGCTTCCCCCCCAAAAATCCCGCACTTTGGCTGGATTTTGGGATGGAACTTAAAATCGTCTGTCTAGAGGGATTCTTCTCTTCACTGACCGAGAACGGAAAAGATGAAGTGTAGTAGTTTGATGATGTTCTCAAACCTATGGACTCTTCTACCCGCGTATTCGACATCACACAGACATTTAAATCTATATTACACTAGCAGGGAGACCTGGCGTTGCCCGGGAATGATGATCAACAAGGGTGCTCAAAGAAGATCAGAAAAAAGATGTTCTCATGACAGCAAGGAGATGGTCGAGCTGAACAATTCAGAACCCCAAACCTTGCTCTCTTTTTGGTTATCCCTTAATCTCAAGGAAAACTTTAGAGACTGTCGTCATGAGACAATTGAGGAGATGAAAGTGACTGTGATGAGGGTAATTGACACGCTCACACAAGA
Organism: Euprymna scolopes; assembly: GCF_053919585.1. Lineage (NCBI taxonomy): Eukaryota > Metazoa > Mollusca > Cephalopoda > Sepiida > Sepiolidae > Euprymna > Euprymna scolopes. Next base: position 94,773,676 of record NC_136506.1, read on the forward strand.
GGACTTACATAGGGCATTTCAGAAGTTATATAAACGGTACAACAAGTGCCTTGCAGCCGAAGGAGATTACTTCGAAGGCGACTAGATTTTCATGTGTGTACTATCACCATGGCCATACGAAAAAAAAACTCTGAAAATTTATTGAAGGCACCTCCTATGTGTATTTTACGATTGGGCAACGCTTCTAGTAAGTACATAAAAATAATAGAATTAATCTTTTATTTTTATTCACCGGTGAAATTTCCACAGGTCTTGTAAGTGATTAACAGCAATGATGAAAGACTCGCACGATCCATTAATGAGATTTTATGTCCATATTTTTCTTTAAATGAGATTTAGTTCTTCACTCATTGGGTGACTTGAATCTTACGATTTTTTTTCTACTTTCTGCCTATTGGGAACTGAACCATTTCGGAATGAGGTCTCCAGTTTTACGGCTCATAGTGGAATGGCTGACATTTTTTTTTCTTTTTTTTTGTAACGGCTTTCTATCTCCCTTCCCAACTCCGCCCTCTTCCTTTCTTATCGGACAATAATCCCAAGAATTTTCTCTTTGGAACTTAATCTCTTCTTAGAGCAACGAATATTTTATTATATGATAAGAAACCAAACAGAAATCAGTCATCTCAAATTATTAACGAGGGGGAAAAACCGATTTACTTTCTTTGCATGGAAATGTGGATATCAATAATGAACTCTTTGTGTGAGAGATTATTTCCTTAAAACAAAATGGCTTCCACTTAAAATGCGAATTTTCATGTAACCCAGAAAAAGTGCAATTGCATATTTCGAATTATATATACATATATATATATATATATATATATATATATATATATATATATATATATATATATATATATTGCATATTTCGAATTATATATATATATATATATATATATATATATATATATTACTTGTTTATTGTTATATAAACATGCTCACATCCCGCTGCTACAAATAGCCACTTGTTTCAATCAAACAACAGATATCATCAGGCAGCGACTTGACTATTCAAAAGTTCAATGAATAAACTAAAAGATTATTCATTGAACTTTTGAATAGTCAAGTCGCTGCCTGATGATATCTGTTGTTTGATTGAAACAAGTGGCTATTTGTAGCAGCGGGATGTGAGCATGTTTATATAACAATAAACAAGTATTATCAGCTCTTTTTATTGAGCACTATCTAACAACCTCGTTGAATTCATTAGTCCATTACTTTTGAATATAAAAAAACCCGAGTATATATATATATATATATATATATATATATATATATATATATATATATATATATATATATATATATATATGAAGTTTCTCCACAACCAAGTTGCTCGGAAATCCACACAGATGATTTGCTTTATAGTGGTTGCCGGTGTAGATGGCTGCCAATAGACAGAGCATACAGTAGACTGCAGGTTTTTACATCAGAGTTTCCTTCTCCTAGATGTATGTATTAAGGAAGGCTGGGGGCGCATCTCTCCCAGTGAATTAATGCGCCCCTAGATACCAACCTGGAAATTTCTATGACACTGCACGGTACATACAACACCTAACCTTCCCAAATGGTCACCCATCTGATACTGGGCAGGCTCATCTTTGCTTAATTTCAGTGATCTGGTGCAGACTGATGTATTAATGTGATTATTACACACACACACACACACACACATATATAATAATTTTGAATACCTACAAACACTAGTGTTTCATCCTTTCTGGAATCATCAGTGCAGGGAGTCACGATTACCACTGGTCGGGAAATTCGAATCTGGTTACGAAGCCATCTGTGTCGGACTCCATTAGCAAGGAACAAATCTGTCAGCCAACATTGACCGCAGTGAAAATATAGTTGAAATTAATATTTATATAAATCGTAAATGTCATGCAAGAATATATATATAAGTGAACGTGTCTGTGTATTTGTGTGACTGTCTGTCTGTCTGTGTACATTTCCCTACGCAATAACTCTGTCAATTTTTAGTCTACAGACTCGAAATTTGATATACAGGCTACTGAGATTTGGGAAAATCGATGTGATCGGTTTTCAGCCAGAAATTTGGGGTCAAAGTTCAACGACTTGACCTTTGAGAACTCTACCAAACTCCTCCACCAATTTTGGGTATAAACAATTGAAATTTTAGATATAGGTTCCTTGGACATGGATCTAACTTAATAACTCAATTTGAGCCCAAAACAATAAATTTTAAGGAGTCATAATAGCGGTCAAATTAAAAAAACCTTTTTTTTTTGCTCAAAATACACCTCCAAACACCCGGGTAACGCCGGGCTGAAATGCTAGTATATATATAAATTAAATTATAGTGATTCAATGAATTTCAAAAAACCTTTTTTGAAGTGAAATGTTTGAGTTTCATATCAAAGATTCTTATTATTCTAAGCAAGACAAAGAATACTTTAGAAATTTTATCTCTTTAACCTATAGGGTTTCGATGTCTACCACCTCTTCAGAGGAGAAAATATTAGCAAATATTTATAAAGGTATGTATCCTATTTGCTAAAGTCAGTGAAACATGGAAAATCAAAGTAAAAAATAATTGATTAATCAGAAGTCATATAGCAAGGGAATTTGAAGAAAATTCTCACTGACTTTAGCAAATAGGGTACATACCTTCATAAATATTTGCTAATGTTTTCTCCTCTGAAGAGATGGTAGACATCGAAACCTTATAGGTTAAGGAGATAAAATTTCTAAAGTATTCTTTGTCTTGCTTATAATAATAAAATTCTCAAAAAAGTTTGAAATTCATTGAATCACTATAATTTATTTGCTCTATCTTGTACATCGAGCAATTCTTATTTAGATGGGATAATACTTATAGAATATTATTTTCCATACCAGCTGATTGTTAAATAACTTTATTCTGATATATATATATATATATATATATATATATATATATATATATATATATATAAATATATATATATATATATAATTTAGATTAAAAAAAAAAAATGATTACAAATACCAACGATCTCTTTTAGGTTAAAAAAAATATCCTTATCAATGAAGCTTTGAGCACCGATAGGCGTTCTTACAGGTTTTAAAAAATGTCTCCCATAAATAATAAAACAGATTTATAAAGCTTGGTAATGATATATCGTGCATTTTATCCTCATATATATTATACTAGCAAACAACACAGTATTGCCCGGTCATAAAATACGCTTAAATATGATATTTTGATTAAAGCAGATTTCGTACTTATTATATTACATTGGGCCCAATATATGGAAATTATTTAAAAAATGAAAAAAAATAAAATAAAATAATGGCTCGTGCACCATTACCGAGAATCGAAACCAAAATGTTTATCATACGATTTACGTTTTCCTTGTACGTTAATGCCTCAGCTATGAAGACATGTTTGCTGCAAGGCTAAAAATAAAATATGAACCAATAGCTATTATGTTATGCATGCATATTCGTAATGCCGTCGTTCGACCTTCACCTGGGAAACTACATTTTTTTTAATTTTTACACTTTTGCACCGAATTTCCCCAGATAAAACCAAAATATAAAGTTTCGTATGGGTTCGAATACCCTATATATTAAGTTTCATGTCTGTAGATCAAAAACTGATATAGGAGTTTGGTAGGCAATTTTTTTAACAAATATATGCGTACATAAATATATATAGAAAGAGGTTTGTGTTTACTATAACCTTTTTACGCAAGTATTACGCAAGTATAAATCATGGCTATAATTACACGTAATAGTTAATTAAAGATGATCATCCTATGAGAAAACCGAAAAACCTAACAGGGGATTAATAAAAATCGATGTTTAAAAAAATATGCAAATTAGCTAGATCTTTTGCTAGTGAATGCAATTCCACGACCATATATAACGAAGTTGTATTTTCTTCTTTAAATAAATAGAAAAAATGGGGTTTAATATGAATATCAACATACACACACACACACACGCGCACACACAATTATAGGAGTATAGATACATAAAATGCAATGTTTGCTTGCGTGTTATAAAAAATCAGATACATAAAACACGGGAATCAGCTCTAGTAAGAGTTAATTTTTCACAGAACCTTAAGACATTACTGGATCTTTTTTATCGGTTCCAGGCATCGGAACTCGGGATTCGGAATCTGAGCCTCTTGCATGCGAGACGTGCACTCTGTAAGAGGCTCGGGTTTCGAATCCCGAGTTCGAATATGTCTAATTGATGAGCCCAAATGAGGGCGAAACTAGAATCTTGAACTTCCGATTTGTTGGCTGTCATGGCTCCTGTGAGCTGAGACGTTGTTTGGCTGTGGAAATAATTATATAAACTCTCACATTCTGAATGCTTTAAACCCAAAAAATTTAATTGTATTCTTTCTCTCGTGTTTATGTGTGTGTAGGGAAAAGACACCAAATTTGATGATCCTGTCTGGGGCTAGTTATTGGATTGCTGTAAAGTAAACCACTCTCTCCCTATGTTAAAAAAAAAAAAAAAAAGAAAAACAAATATTCCACATCTGGTAGTAAATAGTTCAAAATGTAGATTGGCTCTGAGCAAAAACAATTTCCGGTGTTTAGGGTTGAGTTGGGCTTGATTGGGGGGAAAGAGAACTTTATTGGGAATGAAGTCGTAAGGATATAATTGCAAATACGCGTAGATATTTTCTAGAAAAAACAATCTGACTTGATCTTTAGTTGGACAACGTGTATTAAATTATATCAACATATGTGAACAGTGACATTATTTTAACAGCGGGTGGTCACCTATTCGACCTTCAAACCCTTACAAGTCTATCAAGCTAAATCTATATATCTATAAAAGTGAACGTGTCTGTGTGTCTGTGTGTCTTTCTGTCTTTCTGTCTGTGTGTCTGTGTACATTTCCCTACGCAATAACTCTGTCAATTTTTAGTCTACAGACTCGAAATTTGATATACAGGCTACTGAGATTTGGGGAAATCGATGTGATCGGTTTTCAGCCGGAAATTTGGCTGTTAAGGGGTCAAAGTTCAACGATTTGATCTTTGAGAACTCTACTAAACTCCTCCGACAATTTTGGGTCTAAACACTTGAAATTTTAGATATAGATTCCCTGGGCATGGATCTAACTTAATAACTCAATTTGAGCCCTAAACAATAAATGTTAAGGAGTCATAATAGGGGTCAAAGATAAAAAAGTTGACCGTTTTTTTTGTTTTTTTTGTTGCTCAGCATACACCTCTAAACACCCGGGCAACGCCGGGCCGAAATGCTAGTAACGATATGAACTTAAAATCGTATAACAAATCTCTATCTCTATCTTTACTATTATATATAAGTCACTTTGTGTGTGTGGGTTTGTGTGTGTGTGCGTGTGTATGTGTTTGTGTGTGTGTATGTGTGTTTGTGTATGCGTGTGGTGCATGTGTGTTTGTGTGTGCGTGTGTGTTTGTGTATGCGTGTGGTGTATGTGTGTGGTGTATGTGTGTGTGTGTGTGTGTCAGAGTTCCTTCCCTATAGTTTCCGAAACGTCTGAGCCTCTCTTTTGCAAATTTAACACAAAGGTAATTTATATGTCTGGCAGTGTTCTTAGATATGTTTTGTACAGAAATTCATTCGATAAGTATCGAAAATCGAAAAAATCCGATCCTAATTATCTTATCGATAAAAAATTACAAGGGAATTTTCATACGTTATACCGGCAAAGGAGATAATAAAATCTTAGCAATGATTTCTTCTTAAGAAAAAGAAATCATTGACATCCGGGGATATAACTCAGTTGTAGAGCATTCGACTACAGATCGAATGATTTCGTGCTCAAGCCCGGGGTGTACCTACCCATTTTATTTTTTTCTTATAAATGAGTTCAATTTACAATAAAAGAAAAGTACCATTTAAAATCGCAGCAAATCGTTTCTTCGTTTGCATATCTTAAAACGAAACATTAATCAGAAATGGCTTTTCCATAGCATTCATTGTCAAGCCCAAATATCAGCTGACGTGATATTGTAAACACAGACAAAATTCAATGAACGATATTATCATTATTATTATAACTTTTTTTTGCGAATCAGTCCACAGGGAAAATTATTCCTCGTTTTGGGTCTAAACACTTGAAATTTTAGATGTAGGTTACTTAGACATGGGTCAAACCTTTTAAGTTGATTTGAGCCCAAAACAATAAATGTTTAGGGATCAAAATTGGGGTCAAAGTTTTAAAAAATTGACCTCTGCGATCTCTACCAAATTACTCAGCCAATTTTTAGTCTAAATATTTGAAATTTTACATAAAGTGTATTCAGACATAGGGCAAGCTTTATGATCAGTTTTTGGCCGAAAATTTGGCTGCCAAGTGGTCAAAGTTCAAAAGATTCGACCTTTGCGGTCTCTAGCAAACTACTCAGCCAATTTTTGTTCTAAACACTTGGAATTTTTGATGTAGGTTACCTAGACATGAGTTAAACTTTTTTAAATATATATATATATATATATATGCACATAAAGTTATGAACAGTACATAGGGCCCGAGCAAAGCCGGGATAAACTGCTAGTATATATATATATATATATATATATATATATATATATATATATATATATAGTACATATATATATATATATATATTTCTATCTATCTACTATTATATAAAATGAACTTTATCTGTGTGTACTTGTGTGTATGTGAGTTCGTTTCCTATGGACTCGAAAACAGCTGGGTCGATTTTTATGAAATTTCACACTGAGATACTTTATGTATCTGGCAGTATTCTTAGAAAGATTTTGTTTGTAAATGTTTTCGATAAATAACGATATAAAAAATCTGAAATCTAATAGGTCTAGCATTCTCATTCAAGTTCCAATCCTTGTCCAATCACAGGAATGTTACACCTCTGTATCTGTTTTACAAGCTCTTTAATGGAATGTGCTCTGATGAACTCGCAGCTCTTGTGCCCCCTCAATGTAAATACTCCGATTTCACACGATTCCCTGTTGTAACTTAGACCACAATACATTGTAGTCTACATTGCACTGTAGTGAACCTACTGTTGATTTTATTAAAGTGATTTTTATATAATGGTTGCAATTAAAGTTTAAAATGCAAAATTCAAATATCATAATTCAATTGTGCTGTAAAGAGATTTCGAATGTGCCCCTGTCTTATCAAAGAACCTACTACTGATCATATACGTCAGACCCGGTAATAAAACTTCTTAAATGCATTTGTGATGCTAGGCTGTATAAGATCAAGATATTCTGCTGCAAAACCTATCTAAGAACACTTCCAGACACATGAAGCACATTTCTGTGAAATTTCCAAAAAAATTGGCCAAGCTGTTTTGGAGTTCATAGGAGACAAAGACACACAGTACCTTATATATATATATATATATATATATATATATATATATATATATATATATATATATTAATTTTAAATTCGACCGTTTTGGATTTTACCATTTTTGGATTTTTACCCTTCACCGGACTATCCATTCATGTGAAATCTTTTTATTATTTTTCTTTTGCCTCCTGTTCCCCTTACCTCACCCTTTTTTTAACCAAGTAAGATCTTTGACTTACTTGTAGTTTCATTAAATACTTTTATATGCAAAATCCGATCCTGCATTTTGCTAATTCCTGCCCTCTGATGAGAAGGAGAGTATTTCTTCGAAACTCCGCAGATTAAGGACTATCCACTTATCTTGTGCTTCCTTTTTTAAAATTAAATATGTTTTTAACTCTTTTTCAAGATGTCTTTTAACATATTTTATTAATCATTTGTTCATATATATATATATATATATATATATATATATATATATATATATATATATATATACTTTTTCTAATTAAGCCGACGATGAAGGTTCTCATATTGGATTTCTCTCTTTTTACTATTAGGTCCCATTTTACTAGGGACAGACTTCTCTTTGGACTACTGCACTGCCCGAAAAAAAAAAAAAAAACAACTTTCATTATTTCAGCTGTTTTGAAAACTTTCTAATCGGATTATATGCATCGTCATGCTGGACTTATTTTGGAATGCATTCTCTCTAAAGAACTGTTTTGTATTTCGGATCAACTTGAGAGGAGTTTCATTCAAGCTGAAATATTATGTGCAGTTTGTTTTTATATTAGTTTTTTACATATCCAACATTTTTTCACTTTTTTTATTTGGTAATTTATAACTACAATAAATTGCGGTTTCACTTAATGTCTTAACTAGCAAATTCTAGAATTGCTACAAATATAATTTGATGATTTTTTATGTCCTCTTATGAGAAGAATAATAATAAGAATAGCATTCTTTGAAACTCTGCGGAATAAGGACTTTGTAAATTGTTTTTTGGAGTATTCAGTCGAACAATAAATTTTGATTGTACAGTTCAACTTACAGTTTAATTTTCTTTCTCTTTTTCCGGGCTGTTGGAAAACTGCTTCTGTGGTACCAATATTCAAGAATTCTGGCGAAAGAACTGACCCATCAAATTATCGCCCCATTAGCCTCCTCCCACTTTTCACCAAAATATTTGAGACCATAATTAACCATGCTCTAGTCCGGCACCTTACAGATGCTAAACTTCTGACTGACAAACAATATGGATTTAGACAAGCCTGTTCCACAGCTGACATCCTCACTGTAATCTCTGAACGTATATACCATTCACTGGACAAAGCGGGGGAGGGGAGAGCGGTAGCTCTAGATATATCTAAGGCTTTTGACAGGGTATGGCACAAGGGCCTCCTCAGGAAAATTAAATCATACGGTATCACTGGTAGAATATTTAGCATATTTGAATCCTTCTTAGACAAGAGAAAAATCCAGGTTGTCCTCGACGGTCGAACATTTAAACAGTGTGATATAAATGCGGGAGTGCCTCAGTGGTCTATTCTTGGACCTCTATTGTTCCTGATATTTATTAATGACCTCCCTGACAAAACTGCCTCTGAGATGGGTATATATGCTGATGACACTACACTCTATAACAGGCATGGCAGGAAAACAAATGAACACATATCTAAAAAAATGGCAAAAACACTAGAGGATGACCTCCAATCTTTAGTGGAATGGGGACATAAATGGATGGTCACATTCAATGCTGCCAAGACTAAACTGGTTTCATTCAATAATTACAAGAAACCTTCTCTGCCACCAATAGCAATGGCCAGTGACTCCCTGTCTGAGAGTGCATCTTTCAAACTGCTTGGCCTAACGTTCACAGGAAACATGAGCTGGAACAATTATATTGAAAACATTGCCAGGGCCGCTGCGAAAAAGGTAGGCTCTCTCTACTGTGCTAGAAAACTACTGACACCTGAAAGTATCCTGTACCTCTATAAGGCCACCATTCACCCATGTATGGAGTATTGTTGCTGGTGCATCTGCTGCTAGTCTCTCGCTCCTAGACAAGGTTCAAAAGAGAGTCGCCAATCTGAGAGGCCCTGAACTGGCATCTAAGCTTCAGCCTCTGTCCCATCGACGAAACGTTGCATCCCTCTGCTTGTTCTACAAGTATTTTAATGGTGAATGCTCTGACGAACTGCAGACACTTGTGCCCCCATGACGTAGACACCCTCGACAAACCCGACAGGCAGCTAAATCCCACCCCCACACAGTAGAGATCCCTAGATGTAAAAGATCTTTCTACTCCAGTAGTTTCTTCCCCAGAACCGCTGGACTCTGGAATTCCATTTTTTTTTTTTTTATACAGTGATCACCACTTATCAAGGCCCGGAAGCCACTTAGGGAGAAGGGTTATTGCATTCCAAGTTCCTGCTTCCCTAACTGTACTGACATGCAGAAGTTCAAGTGCAACGTGAACCGACATCTTGCTGCCCAAATCCCTACATAGTGCCCCAGTAGTTGCTGCCCCTGATAGTAGCCCCCCTACACCAAAGTGGCAATGTGCCTTGTTTGGGGTGAAAATGTAATAAAAAAATAAATAAATTATATATATATATATATATATATATATATATATATATATATATAAGTAGAGAAGACATAGCGACTTTCATTGCACAGTTGCATGTAATATACATTTTGGAACAATGGCGTTTAAGTACATGCCACTATCGTTTTCTTTAAACAACATAAAAAGAAACAAAATAAACTCTACGCTTCGCCTCTTTTAGAATCCTGTTTATTTTGAGATTTGAAACCGAAATTGAAGAACGATACCACAGATAGCCGTTTCTTTGAGCATTTGAAAAATAGCGGAATTTAATATTTTGGAAATAAAAGCTATTACTTCTGTTTTCATGGCTTCCAAACTAATCGACAACTTTTACAATTGTTTTAAAACTCCTATTCACCTCAAACAAACCAGAAAAAAAAAACATAAATGACTACTATTTGGGATCATGTTTATGATTTGGGATCATAGCCAGTGCTCGTCTGAGCTCCAATCTATGGTCCCCTCTGGCATGAGTTTCGCGAATAACAGACGTCTTTCTGTAACCACTATCAATAATTTTCTCCACTCTTTTTCTGTACCTAAACCCAAACGTAGATTCTATGAATAACGCTTCTTTCTTAGAACAGCACGCCTGTGACACTGTTCCATTTTCCTGCTTTCCAACTGACTACAATATGGTCGTCTTCAAGTCCAATGTAAACAAGTTCTTAATGAGCCGTCCCGGTAAATAATCTAATTTACCAAATTTCCACTACTAACGATTACTATGACATTTTCCCATTGATTACTGTATACTCACCAACCCTTATCCTCGAGTGGTCTCCGGGCCTTGATAAGTGGTGACTCCTTTGTAAAAAAAGTGTTTAACAGGAGACGGTGGGAAGTTGAGCAGCGAGATGTTTTTTCACATTACATTTAAACTTCTGTGGGTTAGTACAGTCATGGAAGCAGGAAATTCTAAAGTCTAGCAGTCTGAGAGATTAAACTTTTAGAGTAAAAGGCTCTCCGGTGAAGAAGTGGGATTTTGCTGCTTGTTGGGGTTAGTCAGAATTATGTACGCGGGGGAGCCACAAGTGATATGAGTTCATCAGAGCGCCTTTATCAAAATACTTATAAAATAATACCTATAAAACAAACACAGGAATGAAATAATGTGGCGATGGAACAGAGGTTGGAGCTTGACCAACAGTGCGGGATGTATTAGATTTGAGATTCTTGTTCGAACCTTTGTCTAAAAGTGAGAGACTACGGATGGATGCACCATTCACGATGTGGCAACAATAGTTCATGCTTGGGCGAATTGTATCTTTGTAAATATGTAGGATGCTCTCTGGTGTAAGTAATTTTCTAGCATGGTAAAGGGAGCCCACCTTCTTTGCAGCAACCTTGGCAATGTCCTCAATTCTATTAACTTGAAAAACATTGTTATCCAGTTTGCATTATAAATAAGAACCCAAGTCGGCTGTGAGACTGCATACCTCCACCTGACAACGTAAGGATGGGACAACGCCTGATCTGTGCTTTATTTCTTCTATATTTTATTTACTTCCTCTCCGAGAGAGGTTAGACACAAGGTCAGCTGTGGTTTTGAAAATCCATTGCACTAGGATCAGCGTGCTCTGGTTTAAAAAAATATGTCTAAAATGTAGGCATTCCCTGATTAGCCATGAACTAACCCCTTCTCAAAGAAATGGTAAAATCTGGGAGGATAGACTTCGTGAGATTAAATAGGATCATCCTTCAGCCCTACAGCAACAAAGCCACTGTAGGACTGATTGTCGAGGACGTATTTCTAATTGTTACGAACAACTCGTACTCAAAATATATGTCGAACAATCGTACAATAGTACTAAAATTAATAATTTATTCGCGTTAGTTGATAGAAAAACATAAGTAGAGGCATTAATTCGAAAGAAAGAAAGAAAGAGAGAGAGAGAGAGAGAGAGAGAGAGAGAGAGAGAGAGGTAGAAAGATATATATATATACATAGAGAGAGAGAGACACAGAGAGAGAAACAGAGAGAGAGAGAGAGAGAGAGAGAGAGAGAGAGAGAGAGAGAGAGAGAGAGAGAGAGATGCATATATCATTGACAGGCTCAACGTGCGGAGACAGGTGTGAGTTAACTTTACAAAATGCATAATTCATACAATTTGGAGAAGTGGTGAGTTTTAAAAATGTCAGTGCACTAGGTGGAATGCACTCTAACTTATAAAGGCACATGAGTAGCTCCGTCGGCATGACCCGGCAGGGGTGCATCCGTTGAGTGGAAAAAATTACTTCTTTCTCAGGGAAATAGTTATATGTCGAACAACTATGTATTACTAAAGTTAATTAATAATTTATTTATATTAGTTGGTAGAAAAGTATAAGGCCATTCATCGGAGAGGCATTTAATCGAGAGAGAGAGAGAGAGAGAGAGAGAGAGAGAGAGAGAGAGAGAGAGAGAGAGAGCGTAAGAAAGAAAGAATGAAATGCACTCTGGCTTGTAAAAAGTCCTGAGCAGCCCTGTCAGCATTTTTCGGTAGAGAAACCTCAAGCAAGTTATAAATTAGCCCCTTTAAAAAAATGGAGGTTAAAGCTTGCCAAGGAGGACATCTGAGCAATAAACAGAGCTATATCCACCACCACCACCACCACCACCACCACCACCACCACCACCATCATCATCATCATCATCATCATCATCATCATCATCAACAACAACAGAGTCACTGTTGAACTGCTTGTCGAGGACGTATCTCTGACTGGTATGAATTGAAGCATTTGCAAATTCTTATTGATTCAGCTTCTTTGTAATTCATACAAAATCATAAGTCAGTCGTGAGATTGCATAACCCCCCCCCTCGACAACGTAAGAATGACCCAATCTCATATTTTTATTTCTATATATGGTAGAAAGTATCTCCGAAGCTATGCGATAGAAAATCAAAAATTATTTTACTGATTTGAGGAGTTGCATTGAAATTTTACATGCTGGTTAATGTTCCTATTTACTTGCCTCCCCACGAGAGCAGAGTTAGACACAAGGTCAGTTTTTAATGTGGGGAAAATCCAGCTCCTAAAAGGGGGTCATTCTGGATAGGAACGAAAATAAAAAGTGTCTCGGTCATGAAGGATTTCTCCTCCACTGACTGAGGACAGAAAAGGTGAAGTGTAGCATCAGAACAGATACTACACTGTGATCTTGTTATCAAAGCGTATTAGATGTATGTATGAAATTTTGAAAAATCAGCAGCCCGAATCCCATCAAAATTTAAACCATGATAGAACCTTTTTAATGTTAAAGGATTGCACATCTAGAAACAAAATAGGTTTAAGGCTTCTAAAATTCATACTACAATTGTCTGCATGGGCCAGAGGCGTAATGAATAAAGTACTTGCTAAATTTCAGTTTTTAACCTCCACTCTTCTGGAGGTTGAAGTTTCAATCCTCAATACAATTGTGAATTACTCAAGATTTTTAAACAGTCATGGCTGACGGAACAAAAGCATGCTACCCCCGTGGATTAAATAAAGGATTCCATTCGAAATTCTGTGCAGATTCCCGAGTTTAACAGAAATAATCAATCCTCATCTCAAAAATTGGTTGTTGTGGCTTTCTTCTGTCGAGCTGAGGTGTTTAGAACTTATGTTTCCGATATATATATATATATATATATATATATATATATATATATATATATATATATATATATATATATATATATATATATAGTAATTTATAAAATATATATGGCGATTAAGCTACACTGAATATTCTGCGTTTCATCCAACTATAGGATTCGTCAGGCTTATGCGCATAAGCCTGACGAATCCTATAGTTGGATGAAACGCAGAATATTCAGTGTAGCTTAATCGCCATATATATTTTATAAATTACTAACTAGCTCTACCTACGTATTGAGCACTTTTGAAGTAAATACTTAAAGTTTACGCATAAATCTATACTTTCGTATAGTAAATTTATGTGAATAAATGAAATAGTTATATATATATATATATATATATATATATATATATATATATATATATATATATATATATATATAGTAAGTTTGGAAAATATATAGTAATTAAGCTACACAGAATTTTCCGCGTTTCATTCTCGTGAGGATTTGCCAAACTATTGCATCGAATCAATGTTGCTTTGTTTTTTTTTTATGTATACTCGTGGTACTGGGTTTGCTAAGCAGCCAATCAGATTCATTTTTCTTCACACACCTATTTATCGCAGCGAATGGGCGTGCGCTTATCAGGCAAGGGTTTACTTGACCTCTAATTCACTTGTTTCTCTGTCTTTTTGTCAGAGAATCAGTTTCTTTTTTGTGTTGAGATCTGACCTAGTTTTAATCTGGATGTTTTTCACTTACGTTTTATACAAGTGTTTTGTTTATTAATTAATATTTTAATTATGGTTATCATTTTTGGCATTGTTGTTATAATTTGTTCATGTTTTTTATCCTAAGGTAAAGTTTATTTTATGTGTACATGCATTTTATATTACACTCTTGCAGTTTAATAAATTTTGGGATTCTTTAAAGTTAAAGATAGCTGATTTCTCATTCAAACATAGTTTACATAGGTCGTCTAAATTTCTACATATATTGGCTTGCCATACTATTTTCCCTTCTACCATCGGCGATTGTCCATTTGAGATCCCATTAATGGTTCGTTTATACTTTTTTATCTGGCCTTTATATATATATATATATATATATATATATATATATATATATATATATATATATATATATATATAACGAAATATATATATATATATATATATATATATATATAACGAAATATATATATATATATATATAACGAAATATATATATATATATATATAACGAAATATATATATATATATAAGGAAATATATATATATATATATATATATATATAAGGAAATATATATATATATATAAGGAAATATATATATATATAACGAAATATATATATATATATATATATAACGAAATATATATATATATATATATATATATATATATATATATATATATACAGTCGCCAATAGCGTACTTAGTATCCTTGACTGTCGTACAGACGGTCGGGTTTAAATCCTGGCTTGAGGTAGTTGCCTGTCTAGCCGCACTGATGAGCTGTGAAACAGCGAAACAGTACTGTATGTGGATGACTATATATATATATATATATATATATATATATATATACATACATGCGACATTACTAGTACATTAAAATAAACTCTGCTCTTTAGACTCTAGGTTTAATTCCCTCAAAAGTATATATATATATATATATATATATATATATATATCAGGATAGGTTTTTCCGTATTAGAAGCGTTGACTGAATTTGAATTTCAAAAACACTGCAGGTAATATAATACGGACTCTTCATTCACTTTGTCTTTTATTTAACATTATGGCGAGGAAAATTTTTTTTCAAATACTGACTAAGGAGTATCATTCCAATATATATGTATATAAACTTTAAACAAGTAATACTTGTTTATTTTTGCGTTGGAATTTGGCTTCGAAAGTATTTAATACGTATTTCGTTAAATACTTATTTAATCACATAAATTAATATCGATAGTATAATTTTATGCGGTAATTTTAAGTATTTATTAACAAGTATTTACTTCACCAGTGCTCAATACATATGTAGAGCTACGCAGTAAGTTATAAAAATATATATGGCAATTACGCTACACAGAATATTCCACGTTTCATTCCTAATTTGCATATGTGCATTTTTTCGGCTATTGCTGCTAATATCCTCTCAAGCATATTTTCTTACAGCTGCTACTGATATTTTCCCATGCGCTCATTCGCCATCTGTTACACTAGGTGTGACAAGTTCGAATCTAGTTCGCTCAACAAAAACACTTTCACTTAGAGATGTTGGCAACTTTCACGTTGCCTCCTCCCCGTTAATACTCGATGTTTTTATAGCAAAATATTGGGGAAAGGAATGGCAACAATAATAACCATCTGCTTCATAAAAATGAATGAATGATGCTTGGCGATATGTTCAACAGCTATGCGAAAAAATGGAAAAATAAACTATATTATCTCTTTTCAAGCGGACATCTAGAAAACCACCTGACAGTGTTCTACAAATCACACGCATATATTAAAACAGTTACTGTGGTCGAGAATTCAAATCCTGCCATAGATAATGCTGAATTATATATATATATATATATATATATATATATATATATATATATATATATATATATATATATATATATATATATATATATATATATATATACTAGCATGGGCGCCCGGCGTTGCCCCGGTGTTTGAATGTGTATGTTGAGCAAAAAAAAAAAAAAAAAAAAAAAGTGGTAGTAGGAAGGCAGGCTCGAACCCGTACCGCAAAGGAGGAAAAGAACGGGGTAAAACCTAACGTTTATGCTGTTACGACCACCGCCAAACCGGAAGCGACATTTTTAAAAATTAAGGCTATACAATCTAAAGGAGAGGATAACTTAAAAAAATATCGGCGAAAAAAGTGACCCCCCCCCTGTACAGAAGTGCCTAGTTGACGAGGAAGATATTAATGTTTATAGCCAATTTTTCGATATTTGTCGTATGAAAGGTCGAACTTTAAAACGATAATGATCTTGGTAAAATCCGTCGCCTCTATTGAAAGTTTAAGGCAGACATGCAAACATACATACATACATACATACATACATACATACATACATACATTTATATATTGGTAACTAAAAATTTTCGACCTAAACTGATGGAAAAGCTTGCCCTATCTCTGAATACCCTTTATGTAAAATTTCAAATATTTAGACCAGAAATTGTCTGAGTAATTTGGAAAAGACCGCAGAGGTCAATTTTTTTTTTAACTTTGACCCTCATTATGACCCCTTAAAATTTATTGTTTTGGGCTCAAATAAAGTTATTAAGTTAGATCCATGTCCAAGGAACCTATGCTACTATATATATATATATATATATATATATATATATATATATATATATATATATATATATATACCCATGCTAGTATATATATATATATATATATATATATATATATATATATATATATATATATATATATATATATATACGCGCGTGCGTGTATGTGTGTGTGTGTGCGTGTGATAAAGCCATATATCACTCACAATAACAACAAAAATAATCACACACACACACACACACACACACACACACACACACACATATGTAAAAGACATGTTGGGAGTGTTGAAAAACTAAACTACTTACAATATCATAAAAAGGAAACATCTGTGTAGATTAAAACATATTTTCTTGAGAAATTTTATATTTTTGGAATCAGGTTCGCGTTAATGAAATCCAACGGAATTCTCAAAAACAACAACCCAATATTCATTCTTCTACGTTTATGTGCGTAATCGAAACGCACAGTCGGGTGGCACTACCCATCTGACTCATTTGTTGAAGACGAAAGTTCTATGAAATGGTATTTCAAAACATCATTACTTCACCACACTAACGTGGGGTGTTATATATATATATATATATATATATATATATATATATATATATATATATATATATATATATATAATAGCAAGCTGCCAGGCGTTGCCCGGTCGTATTATACGCATAGATATAATTTTTTAATTAATGCAGCTTTCTTATTACAAACAGAAATACCGTTGATATAAAGGGTAACGTTAAATTAATATAAAAAAATGAAATAAAAAAGAAAAAGAAACTGAGCCATGTGCACGCAAGTATTGCGTTTTTCTAAGTGGTTCACTTCTTGTAAATAAAAGAAAATACGCAAGCTGAGATCGAAACAAAAAAGAAAACTAAAGATAGTGAGTCAAATACGATAACCATTAGACCAGTTTGACATGACCTATAAAAAGTATTTTCAAACTTTTTGATTCCTAACATAAGGAAGCTGCCATGTTTTACGACCAAGCATGCGTAGTCGTGAAACAGTTGATGAACCCGATTACGCAAAAGTACCGTTTATTTTTCAATTTTGACGCCGTTAGCAGCCCATTATTTTGAATGAAAACTAATTAAAAATTTTTTCCACATGCCTGAATGCCCTATATACCAAATTTCAAGTCTGCCGATAAAAAATTCGTTGAGACTATAGGTTGCGAAGTGTCCTCACACGCCCACATTCTCACTTTCATAGATATACTAATGCATAAAGATTCATTCATTTATTCAATAAGGAGGATACATCAATTAGGGGTGTATCCAAATGTCTCATCCCTATTATGTTACCTAGCATCTTCTTTTCTCTTCTGATGAGAAGCATTAGGCTTTGAAATGTCATGTTATAAAGAGTTTTACTCATTATACAACCCTAATTGATGTATCATCCTTAATGAATAAACAAATAAATCGATATGCATTAGTATATATTTTATATTGTTTCACACACACACACACACACACACACACACACACACACACACACACACACACACACACACACACACACACACACATATAACATTTGCATTAACATTAAATTGACACTTTGCTTATCATAAACATTTTTTATCGGATTAATAAATTTCTCAAACTAAATTACCATAATGTTTAAAATGGAAAAAAAATGTAATTTACTATTATTTTTTTCTTTTTTTAAATAAAATGTAAAAATACAGTGAAACTACAACCCGGAACTATTAACCGGAAGCTAACTTATCTTAATCTAATTAAATTGGGACGTTGAAAATCACATAACCTTATGCTCTTTGAAGCTCCATATTTGAATTTTTTTTTAATGGTCAAAAAATTAAGGAGAAAGCACTTGTGCATCTTAATTTTTTCGTACAATTTCTTGTTTTAATTTCGAAGAGTTCCACAAGGGGAGACAATTCAAGAAGTTCTTCACGTTTTTAAATAATAATCCTTAAAAATTATTTATAAATTTTAAGGTTTTTTTTTAAAGTTACTACAAATGTTTAATTTTGTAAAAAAAAAAAGAAAAGTTTTTTAGTTATTTTTTTTTCATATAGAGAAACTGTTCATTAAAAAGTTTGCTTGAAAAAAAAGTAATTCATTTTCAAATAATGACCACTTTCATGCATTAAAAAAAATACAAAAATCTTCCTGCTGTAATTTATTTTGAAACTCTAATTATTTTATAAAAACAAACTCGTCTGAGTTCCAATCTTTAGAACTGCACGCCCGTGGAACACTGTTCCGTCTGCCTGCTTCCCACCTGACTACAACTTGGATGTCTTCAAGTCCAACGTTAACAAATTCCTAATGAACCGCCCTCTTAAGTAAACACTTCATTAAATCTTTACACTAACGTACTGTACTTGCAATAACCCTTATCCCTGAGTGGCTTCCGGGCCTTGGTAAGTGGTGACCACCGTGTAAAAAAAAAAAAACAACAACAACAAAAAAATAA
This sequence comes from Euprymna scolopes, assembly GCF_053919585.1. NCBI lineage: Eukaryota > Metazoa > Mollusca > Cephalopoda > Sepiida > Sepiolidae > Euprymna > Euprymna scolopes. Next base: position 94,792,964 of record NC_136506.1, read on the forward strand.
ATTGGGTCTTCGTTATCAGAAAATCGAAGTTCGAAAAATGATTTTCTATTTAAAAACCAGTTAATTTTTATTTCAATTTTAACTAAAACTAATGGTGTCTACTTAATTATCATGTTGCAATTAGTTAAATGTTTCTCCATTATTACATAAAACATGCATTTCCATAGTTTAACGAAAGAACAATTCCGCCATATTTGTTTGCAGCATGTGACGTAAAGACAAAGGAAATAAATGTTAATCTGTTTATTATTTAAGCACAGCTTGTAAATTTCTTCTAAAACTATTTTCATTAAAAATTAATTTTCTACTTAATCGTTTTTCGTAACTTTTGGATATGTTACTAATTACGTAGGCACCGCCAAAACTGGGGGTGGGGGGCGGGTCAGTACTTTTTGACGGACCGTCTTTTTAAAAATCTACCAAAAATCAGGTAATTATCCGATCAATACGAAATTTTCAGCGATTATTAGGAGAAGAATGAACTTTATAACAGTGTACTTATTTTTCATAAACGATATTTATATATATATATTTTTTTGCTTACAAAACCCCCCTTGTTTTGAAGTGGGAACAAATATGCTTAAAATAATCATCTGAAACTGAAATCAACATATTGTGTTGTTGTAAGGGACAGAATTATAGATTAAAAAAAAAAAAAAAAAATTGTTTGCATACCTTATTTGACGTCTGAATATCAGAACTTCAATTGTGTTTAATTATCCCGCTTTTGAGTTTTGAAGTGTGAAATTCGGTGAATATGTTAAGTAAAATAATTAATTTAAGTTAAGCAAAACAAAAAAAATTTTTTTAATATTTATACGAAAAAAGCTATTTTAAAATTTTTGATAAATAAATTAACAATTTTTTTTTAGCGAGCCGAATAATGCATGACCATTATTAAACAGGGCATGCGTTGAATAATCGATACCAAAAAAAAAAAAAAAAATCGATAAATATTGTGCCCTTTGTGTTAAAAATAGCATCATTTTTTCGATCCCGTTTGAAAACGTTTGCCGCCTTTCGACTACGGTGGACCAAACGCGCTGAAATAATTTTTTTTTTATTCTGCTTTAAATTGCCCCCCCCCCATTTTGGGGAGCCTGGCCCCCGCACACATACACATTAAAAACCAAACGCATACAAATGGTCACCCATCTGGTACTGGCCAGCCTCAGCTTAATAATACATTGAAATTTTCGTCACTGAAAAATAAGTTTTTTTTGGCCTGTTTGGTCTTCCATAGTTTGCTTTTTATCAAACGAAAACGTAAACAGAGTCGATCTGAACTCTACGTCAACGCGAAATATCTGGTTACCTATATGAATAAGTGGAATTATTTGAAATTCAGGTACTTATATTATAATATTTTTGCATATTCTCTTAGAAAATCATCCTAAATCTTAGTTAGACAATAAATAAATTAATAAATTATTTCAAAAACCCTTTTTTAAAAATATTTAAGTACGTTTTTTGTGCAAGACAAAAAATATCAATTGTTAACTTTTTGGGAAAATTTAACATTTAAAATTGAATTAAAAATAGTAGAAAAAGTTTTACATTATTCTGTTTTCTATATGATAAAATTCAGGGTTTTATCTTTCTGGAAAAAAAAAGTTACTCAGAAATAATGGATTTTAATAAATGTAATTTCGTTTTAAAAAACAACAACAACTTGATTTTGCGGCCATTTTTGGCGGTGCCTATAATTACGACTTGGCAATTAAGCAGACGACAGTGTTTCCTATTAATTAAAAATTGAATACTTCGATTTTCGATTTTCGCTCTAATAACAAAGGAGCACCACACCAAAAATATTTTAAATATTCAAAAAGTTATTTTTTATTTTGTGTTAATTTAATGCGTTTGTTTTGCTTTTATGCAAAAAGTTACGCGAAACTTTAACATTTTAGGAGAAATTTTTGAATTACTTCCCCTGTTCCGAGTGACGATCTTCAAAAACAAAAAGCAAAAAATTGTCCTAAACAACTAAAATGCACAAGTATCAAAATGAAAATGAGGTGTGCCTATAAATATGAAACTGTCCTCGATACGCGCTGTTTACTTTATCGACGTTACGTTACTTTTAGAATTGAACGCGATGACACCGCTGGGGCGCTGGGCGTTTACTCTCGTCTATAGCGACTGTTTCTTCACACAGTTCAGAACACGGCCCGCTTTAAACGATTGGCCATTCACAACAAATTACTTATATGAATAAAGTAGGCACCTCTGTGATGTATAAATAAATAAATACACGAGACGAGCGAATGTGACCCCCCCCCCAAAAAAAAACAAAAAACAAAGAAACATAAAAAACACTGGCTTGAATAAGATTCCCTTTTTTCTCTCGTTCACTTCTCCCTTCTTTTGTATTGAATGGAAATGGAACGCACTAAAATCAATCATCTGCTCTGACATCAACAGAAATTCAACAGGCGTCATTTAAAAAAAAAATTATCTATATATCTATACAAGTGAACGTGTGTGTGTGTGTGTGTACATTTCCCTACGCAATAACTCTGTCAATTTTTAGTCTACAGACTCGAAATTTGATATACAGGGTACTGAGATTTGGCAAAATCGATGTGATCAGGTTTCGGCCAGAAATTTGGCTGTTAAGGGGTCAAAGTTCAACGACTTGACCTTTGAGAACTCTACCAAACTCCTCCGACAATTTTTGGTCTAAACACTTGAAATTTTAGATATTGGTTCCTTGGACATGGATCTAACTTAATAACTTGATTTGAGTCCAAAACAATAAATATTAAGGCGTCATAATAGGGGTCAAATTTTAAAAAAATTACCGTTTTTTTTTCTTTTTGCTCAACATACACCTCCAAACATCCGGGCAACGCCGGGCCGAAATGCTAGTTTTACAGAAAAGCGTGAACTTTGTTCAGGTGAGTTGAGTAGTCATCTTTTCTGCTATCACATATGCTCACACACACACACACACATATACACACACATATACTCATACACACATACACACACACATACACATACACACATACACACACAAGGACAGTATCCTAGTGTACCTTATTCTCTACATACACAAAATCTCAAGCTATATTATAGCTGCAAATGTCTTTCAATTATTAAACCATTCCTTTCTCATAGGTTCATAAGAGTAGTGGTTGATGAGCAGAAATCAGAAGCTTACAGTATTAATGCTGGAGTCCCTCAGGGGTCCATCCTGGGCCCAACTGTCTTCCTGATCTACATAAATGATCTCCCAAATCACACCCTAAGATCATTCGTAGACATTTATGCTGACGACACTACCATCTATGGCAACACTTCAAACGACCAGTTCTCTCTGATTATCTCTCCTCTAATCCTGATCAGAAAGAAGTGGCTGGTTAGATTTAATGCATCTAAAACCGAGCTTCTATCTTTACATATCAACGCTCTGATCCTCGTCTGACATCAATCGAAATGAATAGTTCTCATCTTTTGGAAGCTCAATGTTTTGACAAGCTTATGGATCTGACCTTTACTCCTGATCTGAGATGGAACACTTACATCAAATCCATTGCTAAGCTGTTGTAAAAATGGCGGGCTCGTTCTAACGCTAATTGGTGAGCTAACGTTCTAGGTAGATATATCACTGCTGATGCAATTCTCTACCTGTATAAAAGCCAAGTAGGTTCAAGGATGGAGTACTGTCGCCACATAGGTGCAAGGACAGCTAGAAGCAGCTCATCCTGCCTCGACAGAGTTCAAAATAGACTTTGTAGGCTAGTGGTGGATGACCTTTTCTTTTCTCTGCAACCTCTTTCCCACAGAAGAGACGTTGCGAGCCTGTCTCTGCTTTACCATTATTTTCATGGAAAGTGCTCGTCTGAGTTCCAATCTCTGGTCCCCCCTGTCCTGACTTTCATAAAAACATTCGTGTAGCTGAAACCACTATCAATAATTTCTCCCACTTTTAATTTTTGCCTAGACCTAAACGTAGATTTCATGAACAAAGCTTCTTTCTTAGAACTACACGCATGTGGAACTCTGTTCCGTTTTCTTGCTTCCCAACTGACTACAACGTGGTTGTCTTCAAGTCCAATGTTAACAAATTCTGTATGAGCTGTTCCCCTTAAGTAGTCCAATTTACCAAATTTCCACGACTAACGATTACTACGATATGTTCCCTTTGACCACTGTAAACTCATCAACCCTTATCCCCGAATAGCCTCCAGGCCTTGATAAGTGGTGATTCCTTTGAAAAAAAAAGCACACACACATATACGTATACGTACACACACGTATGTGCACGCACATACACATACATTATTCAATTTGCATTCAGTCAGATTACTGTTTTTATTATAAATTGGTATTTCACTCTGGCAGTTTTTCGGTTTGAATATCGCCTGAGGCACCTTTACCGAGAAATGCCGACAAGGATGCACCGGAATTTTTTGGTTCTTCTTCGGTATTGTAGAGAAATTCGAAACTTGAAATATTGAATTTCAAGTAAAACCAATGGGATCTACTGAATTGTCGTGTCGCGACAATGAAAATATACAAACATTTAAGAAAAACGATAAGGTAGAAAATTGATTATCAAAGAAAATTTCGAAGAAATTATCAAGTTTAGCTTACATAACAGGTATTTCTTCGTTTGTTTTGTATTTACGTCACATGTCACACGTGACAAAGCAAACATGACCGAAACCATTTTTTCGTTTAATCATGGAAATACGTATTTTATGTAATATTCCAAAAATATTTAACTAATTGTGACTTGACTTTTCCATAAATAAAAATATCTGAATTATCACTCACTTTTTGAAAAAAAAAAAAAAAAAAAAAAAAATTACCGAGAGCCTTACAAGGCTGGATTCCATGGGAGGTTTGTCACCAGATAAACTCTTGTTTTCGAACACAAATGTGTGTAAACGTTTAGATTGTTGTAGAAACGTCAAAAATTGGTCCCTCGGGGCAACGGAAGAATGCAATTTTCTACGATGAATCAGTCGTTATTTAATTCTCAACATCTGGCCGCGTGTGTTTAGAGACAGCCGAAAAAAGCATTCAATCCAGAAGGCCTTCATCCAATTGTTGAATATGGAGGAGGATCGGTAATGATTTTTTTTGTTAGTGGGGGGGGGGGGCAAGAAGAAGGGGGCTATATCTTGGAAATCCACTGGCCCTATAATTTTGGGTGATCAAGTGCATCCTATGGTTAAGTGTAGCAGAACGCGGACGCAAGCATGGCAGCAGCAACAGATAACGTATGCAAATGATCGAACCGTGTGCGAGGTTACGTCACGGCGAGGAAGAAGGGAACAAAAAGATTATAAAAAAAGAAAAACGTGGACCCTTGCGGTTAGAGAAGGACAGATAGAGATGTGTTACACACATGGCCGAGAGCAACAGGAAGAGATGCTTTTAAACAGCTTCACAACGGCAGAGTTTTGTTATTGGAGTACGAGAAGACCTTTGAATGAGAGAGAAGGCGTTATTCTGAGAAGTACCTGTAAATAAATGTCTGTTGGTTCGCTGAAAGAAAAAAAGTGAGTCGAATTCTTTCCTTGTCTTAGTTTCATTGCGACTGTCTGCATACAACGTGTGGGTCCCAAGTGTTGATATGTAATGACTACGTTACGCAGAGAGATAGAAGTAAGATTGATAGATATGGTTTCAAATTTAATATTCATTAAGGGAGGAAGAGAGGCTAAACAGACAATTAGTAAGAGATTGATTATTTGGTGGGATAATTGTACTTTGCGGCTAATAATAGCAATTAAAATGTTTCTTTCTCGTTTTTACATTTTCTTTCATTCTATAACTCAATCCCAGTACTAAAGATTTTTATAGCATTATTTCCAAACAGAAATGCGAGTCATGCGACAAGAGTTGTAATTGAATGTCGCGAAGAACATTCAAGCTAAGTAGAATATCTAATCTGGCCACTACAGTCCTCATATTTAAATATCATTGAACATTTGTGATGGGTTTTAGAAAAGCAATTGAGAATTCGATATTACTCTAGCTGATCATTGAAAGAAATAGAAATGGTTTTAGACGAATTATGGTACAAAATATATCTAGAAACAATTCAAGCGTTATATTCCACGAATCTGGCAGTAAACATCACTTCCCACACTGATGATTGCGTAAGCACGAAATACTAGTGTGTATAGGTATAAAAACAATTGTTAATATATATTTATTAAAAATATCGTTACATATATAGTAGTGGTGGGGCGATTAATCGAAATTGGAACCAGAAATCGGAACAAAAAATCAAAACTTGGGGGGGGGGGGGTATCGGAATCAAAATCGGTAAAAATTTCCGTCGATTTTCCAATGCCAAAAACGATTCCTTTAATTATATATATTTTTTTATTTGGTTTTGTTTAAAACAAAATCATCCACTGCAATCTGCCTAACTATAAGTAAAACAAACTTCGAGGCGAAGACGCTATTTAACCGTATTTATTGTTAAAAAATCACCACGAAATCTCTCTCTCTCTCTCTCTCTGTCTGTCTGTCTGTCTCTCTCTCTCTCTCTCTCTCTCTCTCTCTCTCTGTATATGTATAAGAAAATAAAAGGAGACAAAGATTACAGTTGCATAAGAACTTTATTACATCATGTAAATAAGGTTAGAGAGGCTTACAATACATGAAAGGGGAAAAAAGAGAGGAGACCTCTTTAGGTCATGGCATTAAAAAGCTATTAACGTATGCGTAAGTGTCTATAATATTTTTCATGTCTCTTATATTGTGTGATGGCAACATCAGCTATATGCAATCCCCCCCCCCTCTCTCTCTCTCCCTACACACACACACACACACACACACACACACACACATATATATATATATATATATATATATATATATATATATGTATATATATATATATATGACAACAGCGGCTATATGTAACTTTACCTCTATCTGTCTGTCTGTCTGTCTCTCTCCCCATATATATATATATATATATATATATATATATATATATATATATATATATATATATATATATATATACTCTTCGGAATAGTTTTTTTTTAACAATCAGTGGTTATGTAAACGTGAGATTGTAGGTTTACAAAATATTACTGGCAGTAATATTCTATGAGTTATCCCATCCAAACAAGAATTGCTCGATATGCAAGATAGAGCAAATAAATTAAATTGTAGTCTGATTAGGTTACATTAGCATATTCCAAACTTTATGTCAATCCTCTTTCTACGGGAAATATAAATACATATAAAATTAATAATAATTAGCACCTCATGGGCAGTATATATAACTTGAGTTGACAGAACAAATACAATTTAAATTGGCAAGGAGGTTTGAGATGAAACTAGGAAAAATCCGGAAAAAAAGAATTATTCCTTTTAAGTATTTGGCCCATCATTTACTTTTAGTTAATTTTGTTTTTTGTTCTTATCTCTATATTCTTCTGGTTACTCCTCCTATCTCCCCCCCCCCCCGAACCAAGTCCCTATATCTTGTACACGACCTGACCTCAATTAAGCGACCGGTCAAACTTTATGATTCTTGGATTCTACTTGAAGAGATATCTATTTATATAGATGTATGTATGTTTATGTGTGTATATGTATGTATATGTGTATATATATGTTTATATATATGTGTGTGTGTATGTATATATATATATGTGTGTGTGTGTATGTGTATTTGTATGTATATGTGTATATGGATATTGTGTGTATGTGTGTGTTTGTATATGTGTGTTCATGTGTATATTAGGATGAATATGCACATATGTCTCACCCCACCTTCTACCACTTACCACTACCTTCTCTCCCTAACACTTCGCCCCACTAAAAATAATATAAACCTCTAATGAAAAGGTTTCCACCAGACTTTGAATTTATTATCGCTGGACCCAAAACAAATTTAAACAAGCACTTGCCCGATTCGGATATATACACAGCTATGCGGATTACCCAGTATATAGCTTGGAAATTGTTACCAAACGGATGTAAAGAACGTATAATATGGATTTTACCAAGCAAATTGGATCAACAAAAACATTCATATCCTACAAATCCTCCGGCTACAGGACTTCTGATAAATGTATTATTTTCACTTTGACTTTCCATGTCTCACTAACTTTAGCAAATAGGGTGCATACTTTTATAACTATTTGCTAATATTTTCTCTCCTCTGATGAGATGGTAGACATCGAAACCCTATAGGTTAAGGAGATTAATTTTCTAAAACATTCTTTGTCTTGCTTAGAATAATAAAAATTCTTTGATATGAAACCCAACCACTTCATTTCATTTCAATGAGAGTTTTTTGAAATTCATTGAATTACAATTTTATATATATATATATATATATATATATATATATATATATATATATATATATATATATATATATATATATATATATAGTTTTGAATAAAATAGGCGGAAGTTTCTGAAGAGCTCTTTCGGCTGTCATCTCATCAGGAGAAAATCGATAGCGTACAAAATAATATTATGTCGAAAAGAAAGAGTTCTAATGGGGAACTTATTGTGTGTGCCAAAAGTACGGGGATACTAAAATAAATTTATTAACGTTTAAAAAACGATTAAAATATTGGCACAACGAGGGGGGTGGGAAGAAGTAAAACGAGACCTATTTTATCAATGGTTGGTTCGGCACAACATTCTTTGGCTCAGTGGCTTGTGGAAATTCTGCAACCTGTGCGCGAGTTATATACCACGCACTGCATCCCAGATTCTTTTCGGTTCGTTGATTGTGTACGTGGGTTGGATTCAAATGCAGAGACATCTTTTATGTGCTCATTTGATGTCTCTAGTCTCTTTACCAACATACCATTGGATGAGACTATACGTATATGTACCGGCGCGCTCTATGATGGTCGCCTGACTGATCCATGGTTTTCTAAAGAGATTCTTATTGAATTCATTTTAATGTGCACAAAATTCGTGGAGTTTAGATTTTGTGATATTATGTACTGTCAGGTCGACGAGGTTTCAATGGGGAGTCCGTTGGCCCCAACTTTAGCGGATATTTTCGTCGGGTACCATGAATCCGTTATGTTTAATTCTACAACTAAACCCACTGCATATTTCAGATATGTTGACGACACTTTTGCTATTTTTCCATCGCAAGGTGAAGCGTCGATATTTTTTAATAGGTTGAATTCTTTGCATGGGGCTCTTAAGTTCACTATGGAAAGACAATTCGCTTTCCTTCTGGGATGTTCTTGTCGAACGTTCAAGGGGGGGGGGGATTTCTCACTACAATTTATAGAAAGCCGACATTTACTTGCCTATATGTGAACTGGTTGTCTTTTGTACCAAATCACGTAAGGTCGACTTAATTAATACTTTGGTACATAGAGCCCTCATGATTTGTTCGCCTAACAGATTAGACGCCGAACTCGATAAGATCAGGGAAATATTCATCAATAATGGTTATCCTGTTGACCTTATTGATGACTGTATTTTCAGAAAGGTTGCGGATTTTAAATCCCCTAAAAAGGTTGGACTCTTGAAATGCCTGGTTTATTTAAATTACCGTGGTTTGGGAAAAGAGTAACAAACTTCCCAAACAGATTCGCAGAAGTATTTACGACTGCTTTTATTCCGTGTCCTTGCGTTTGGTATATACTACGAGACCTGCTTTTCCGTCTTTTCGCAAGGATAGTTTGCCTTACATCTAAAATAGCAATATTGTATATCAATTAAATTGCTAGTGCGATGCTGGTTATGTTGGGCGAACATCCTTGCATCTTTTGACTCGTATAAACCAGCATGTTCCATCGAAGATCAGACAAGGGAGGATGGGGTCTGGTGGTCTCCCTCCTTCTGCAGCCTTGAACTCTGCTATTGGCCAGCATTTTGTTGACAACCCGTTCTGTGCCGGTAGATATTAAATAAAATTGTTCGAGGTGCTACATAGAGCGGACTCTTAAAACCATTTATAGATTTTGGAGTCTGTCTCTATTGCGATGCGTCAACCTTCTTTGTGCCGGCAAAAGGAAACATCAAACGCATTGTTTCTCTTTGAGGAACTTTGAATCTTTTCTCCTGTTTTTTTCCCCTCGTTGTGCCAATATTTTAATCGTTTTTTAAACGTTAATAAATTTATTTTAGTGTCCCCGTACTTTTGGCACATTCAATAAGTTCCCTATTAGAACTCTTTATTTTCGACATAATATTATTTTGTACGCTATCCATTTTCTCCTGATGAGATGATAGCCGAAAGAGCCTATTTTATTCCAAACTGTATATAAATTCTGCACACACACACACACACACACACACACACACACACACACACACACACATATATATATGATTTTTTTGCTATTCCTTTTGAAATCTTTATCCTCAATATATATATATATATATATATATATATATATATATATATATATATATATATATATATATATATATATATTATCATTCCTTTTGAAACCGTTTCATAATTTACAATTATTAATATTTATCCTACATATATATATATATATATATATATATATATATATATATATATATATATATATATATATATATAGTCATCCACATACAGTACTGTTTCGCTGTTTCACAGCTCATCAGTGCGGCTAGACAGGCAACTACCTCAAGCCAGGATTGAAACCCGACCGTTTGTACGGCAGTCAAGGCTCCTAACCATTACGTTATTGGCGGCTGCTTGAACGAGTAGTGAGTTTAACGATGTTTTGATATCGTCCGAAATACCTCCGCTCGATTTGTTTACACAAAGAGCGTCGCTTATATTCGTGTTTCACTTCTCAATATGCTCAACTCAAGGTGAGGAGCACTATAATCATCCACATACAGTACTGTTTCGCTGTTTGACAGCTCATCAGTGCGGCTAGACAGGCAACTACCTCAAGCCAGGATTGAAACCCGACCGTTTGTACGGTAGTCAAGGCTCCTAACCATATATATATATATAGTAAGTTATGAAAATATATATGGCAATTAAGCTTCACAGAATATTGTTACAAGAAAAGGTCCCTCTTTTCCTGTAAATAAGAAGAACATTAGATAAGTGCAAATGAGATTAGGATAGACCGAGATTCGAACCTTGTAAGCAAGGTTCAGAAATAGATTCAGAAAATGGAATGTTAGAATTTCGCATTGTTAAATTTTATATAAAATAGTTTAGATATGTTTTGTTTGTAAAAAGAATTTAATTCTTCATCCTTTTATGGAAATTGAATTAAAAAGGTCAGCTAAAAAATAATGAACAATAAAATTTAAAACTATTTTAAAAATAGGTTAGTGAGAATTCTTTGTCTGCAGAAGGGTGTTTTGGGAACATGTGCCGAGCCACGTACGTTTAAGCCACGTGAGTCGATCATGTTTAGAGCCATACATATGACGTCATAGCAGAAAGGGAGATGTTTTTAACTCTTTTTCAAAGTGTGTTTTAACATGTTTTATTAACTACTTGTTCTTATATATATATATATATATATATATATATATATATATATATATATATATACTAGCAGAAGTACCCGTCGTTGACTGGGTTCAAAAACAGCCTGCAGAAAATGGACTGTGATTGATGAAAGAATGATAGGTTATGAAAAGGAGGGGGTTGTAAAGAGATAGGTTTCGATACTCAAAAATTTTACCCTAACAAAATATGATGAAAGTAAAGATAATTTTCGCGAAAATATATTTTTTATATCAACTTTTTTTCCATTCGTAGCCAAGAGTGACCAACAAAATGATGTTTCCTTACAAAGAGAAAATGTTATATATATAATAATATAAATACACAAAAAATGAATGTTACCATAGTCAATAAAAGTTACCTTTATAGTAGAAAAGTTCATTGGTTTGTATTTTTAAGTAGTTCGTAAAAATTTTTTTTTTTAATTCACGAACCGGTTTAGAAAAATCAAAATGGTAGCGACTTTGACATGGAGAGCTCCGTTTTCAATTTGAAGGACGGGCACCTGAGCATTCTGTGTTAACAATTTAAGAGAGTTCCATCAACGTAAGGAATATTTATAAACATATTTTAATGTTTTCCGTTATTTTGTGCTTGAGGAATATTCGATTATGGCATGTGTAGTTTATATAAAAATTCATTTAAGTAGTTATCGCCTCAAATTTCGTTTTAATTTCGGTTCGCTGAAATTATTTAAAGTAAAGAACATTAAAAACTATTTCAAAACAAAAAAAAAAATGAACTGAACTTTTATTGACTATGGTAACATTTATTTCTTGTATATTTATTTTTTCGGGTGGTCGTTTGTTGGCATTTCTGCTAAACACTCTTACTAAATAATATCAAGGAAATATCGAAAAACAAAGAAATAAAAACAGTTTTGAAAAACAATGAAGCTTTACTTACTTTAGTAAAATAATCCGAAACAGCAAAATTGGATATTAAAAAAGTAAACACGTAATTACTTTAGTTTTTTAAAGCAAAGAATCGATATAAATAAGAATAAGAAGAAAATGGCGCCCTTTTGAATTCTTTGCATGGGGCTCTTAAGTTCAGAACAGCTTCGTTTCAGTTTTACATTATTGAACGGTGTAGTATTGCGCTGTCGGATTCAGCGTTGTACTATTGTAATGTAAAGAACACGCAGAAAGCATTGTAATCAACTGAATTCCTTCTAGTACACTGTCAAAGAAAGCTTAAACATATATAAATAAAAATAAAAAGGTTATGTAAATGTTTTTAAAAGACACGTAATCACGTGAGCATGATTTTTCCTTCTTCTGACACAATAACAAGTAACGTTCTTATTTTTTATTATTTATCTATTTAGCTATTTTCGAAAGAGTTCCACGTGCAAATGGAGAAGGAAAAATAGAGTTATGCAAAATTTGTGTCGAGAATTGTCTAAAGTTCCAACTTCTTTTTTGGCTTTCACTTTAATAAGACACAATATCATTCAACTAAAAAAAAAATAAATAAATAAAATAAAAGCTAACGTGAATTAAGATTAAAGTAAAGTTGTTATTGTGCACCCTCACCTCTTTTAAAAAACCTTGTTAAACTTTGTGACATATTTATATTCTATGGAGGTCAGGCGCGAACGAACACCCAATAATTTTATTATACCATATTTCTTCAAGCTGAAACATAATTATCAAAGTATACTTACGCAAATAGATATGAAAAGTCTTTGTTAAAGTTTGTGCCATATTTCCATGGAGTACAGGCGCGAACGCAGACCCCACAATTTTATTATACCATCCCTATTTAAGTTGAAACATACTTATCAAAGTATTTTATGTACATCTATATAAAAAAACCCTTGTAAACGTTTATTTATTTATTTTTTATTTCCATACTTTGGGAGCCAGGCGCGAACGCAGACCCCACAATTTTTATGAACCACTGTTCTGCCAGATCAAACATACCCATTCCATTAGGAGCCTATTCGTGACCACACACACACACACACACACACACACACACACACACACACACACAGACGTTCAGCTTTATATATATATATATATATATATATATATATATATTTATATATATATATGTGTGTGTGTGTGTGTGTGTGTGTATACACGGTAAATTTCCAGTCTAGTTTCCACAAAATTTCAAACCACAATCATGATTTTTTTCTATATAGGTGAATGTTATTATTTACTTTTCCAACAAGCGCCTTACACATGTTTCATTGTGCATATAGCCGATATTGCCATCACACAAATCATCAGAGGCATGCAAATATCATAGAAAGCTACACATAAGTTGATGGAATAAAAATGCAAAAATTGCTTCACAAAAGAGAATAACAAAATTTCAGGAAAAAAAACACTTACGAAGAAATAATGTCCGATGAAATATATCTTTTTTGTTAAAAAGGAGTAACCACTCCTCAAAGCTAGGAGGCCACTCGAGAATAAGGGTTAGTGAGTGTACAGTAGTCAATGGGACAATATCGTAGTAATCGTTAGTTGTGGAAATTTGGTAAATTGGATTACTTAAGGTGACTGCTAACCAAGAACTTGTTTACGCTGGACTTGAAGACGACCATATTATAGTCAGCTGAAAAGCAGGGAAACGGAGCAGAGTTCAACAGGTGTGCAGTTCTAAGAAACGAGCTTTGTTCATGGAATATACGTTTAAGTTTAAGCATAGATAAAGATGGGGGAAATGATTGATAATGGTTTCAGCTAGACGTGTGTTTTTTTGTGAAAGTTTGACGAGGGTGGTACCATAGATAAAGCAGATACAGGTTTGCAACATCTCTTCTGTGGGAAAGAGGTTGCAGAGTAGAGAAAAGAGCATCCTCTACTAGGCTACGAAATCTATTTTGAACTTTGTCAAGGCACGACAACGTGCTTCTAGCAGCTCTTTCTCAAATGTGGCAATCCTTGGACGTATTTGGCTCTTAGAGAATTACATCAGCAGTGAGATATCTACTGGAGCGGTAGAACGACCCACTATTTGTCGAACGATGTTGGCAACGAATTCGTATTCCATTTCTGATCAGGCTGTCGTCTTCGAGAGGCTCAAAGTTTTGACAAGCTTCAGATCAAGCCCATAAGACGAGAGCCATTCCTTTCAATTGTTGCTAGACGTGGATCAGAGCATTCATGATGTAAAGATAGAAACTTAGTTTTGTATGCATTAAAATTAACCAGCCACCTCTTTCCACATTGTATCACGTGCTCAAGATCAGAGGAGGGAGAATCAGAGAGAACTAGGCCATTTACGGCCTTTGATGTGTTGTCATAGATCGTAGTGTTATCAGCATAAATATCTACGAATGATCTCAGGATGTGATTTGGAAGATCATTGATGTAGATCAAGAAGAGGCTTGGATTAAAGATGGACCCCTGAGAGAATCTAGCATTAATACTGTGAACTTCTGATTTCTGCCTATCAACCATTACTCTTATGAATCTATCAGAGAGAAATAACTTAATAATTGAAATTTTATGGAGTATACCTTTATGTCATACCCACAATAAATGAGGATATCCTCTTCAATACATACAGAAACCGTGCCATTTTTATTTTTTCATTATATATATATATATATATATATATATATATATATATATATAGAGAGAGAGAGAGAGAGAGAGAGAGAGGGAGAGAGAGAGATAAAGTGATAAAATGGGAACAAACCAAGTTATGTGTCATCAACGTTTCGTCTTTATTGCGCGACTTCTTCTGCATGAATAAAATTAAGAAAACAAAACATCAGTACAAATATTTGAAAATATATTTTTATGAAATGAAATGTATGACCTTGTTCCATTTCAGAAACGAAAAAGTCGTTGGACATTCAAAATAAGCGGTGGGGGGCATAGCGTTGTGAAAGAGTACTTTTTATATAACGTAATATAGCCGTTAACATATTTTAAAAAAATATGATGCAATTCATATTCTTTTTGTAACAAACATGTTATAATCCAAATATGAATGTGTAACTGAAATGAAATGAGTGTATTTTATTATGCAATTTATTGACTGATTATGTGTATTTATTATCATAAGTGATGTTTTCTATGGCGTTAGAGAGTTAACCTCTTAATATCTATATATCTATGTATCTATAAAAGTGAAAGTGTCTGTCTGTGTGTTTATCTGTGTGTCTGTGTGTGTACATTTCCCTACGCAATAACTCTGTCAATTTTAAGTCTACAGACTCGAAATTTGATATATAGGGTACTGAGATTTGGGAACATCTATGTGATCGGTTTTCGGCCAGAAATTTGGCACTTAAGGGGTCAAAGTTCAACGATTTGACCTTTGAGAACTCTATCAAACTTTTTTTGGTCTAAACACTTAAAATTTTAGATATAGGTTCCTTGAACATGGATCTAACTTAATAATTTGATTTGAGCTCTAAACAATAAATTTTAAGGGGTCATAATAGGGGTCAAAGTTTAAAAAAATTGACCGCTCTTCTTTTTGTTTTGCTCAACATATATCTCTAAATACTCAGGCAACGCCGGGCACCCATGCTAGTATATATATATATATATATATATATATATATATATATATATATATATATATATATATATATTTCAATTCAATTAACTTTCTTGAAGTTATATATTTGGATTTTACCGTCACTGGATTATTTATCTTCCACCAGACTATCCATTCATGTGTAATCACCTTTTTCTTCGCCATATTCCCTCTGCTTCACTCTTTTTTGTTTTTTTTTTAATCAAGTAAGATCTTTGACTTACTTGTTGTTTCATCAAATACTTTTGCATGCAAAATCCGATCCCGTATTTTGCTAATTCCTACCCTCTGATGAGAAGGAAAGTATTTCTTGGAAACTCCGCGGATTAAGGACTATCCACTTATCTAGTGTTTCCTTTTCAGATTAAATATGTTTTTAACTCATTTCAAAGTGTTTTTTTTTTTTAGATTTTTTATTAACTATTTGCTCGTATTATAAGCTCTATTTCCTATTTGGTTTTATCGAGCTTTTACATCTGGCTGAGATAACTTTATAAATATTAATTCTTTAATATTTATAATATACTTTAATTTTACCATCTTGGATCATTTTGGTAAATTTAATATATATATATATATATATATATATATATATATATATATATATATATATATATATATATATACGAAAATTGGGCGTGTGTTGGCGCCAATACTGGTATCTACCATTGAAAGTGGTAATGAAAGATTTGAGATTATAGAAATATCAAGGAGAGGAAACACCATCCAGACGTCTACTAGAAGGGCATGGGGAGTAGTAGAATGATGAAGCTTATCATAACTCAAATTCCCATATAAATGATCTGCCATTATAACCCATAAGTCAATGGTAAACAGCTATTGGGATAATGCAAAGTCACTTGCAGTGGTGATCAAAAGAATCGGAGGATACTGCAAATGTGGGGACACTTGCTGTCAATCGCGCCCCAGATAACACGACTTTTTGTGTGTGTGTCAGAAAACGGTTACTGGTAATGATCCGCGTGATAAATAAATAAATAATCTATAATATATTTCTCTTCATCTATCCATCCAATTTTTTTCGGAAACTAGTGAGCTGAAATTTTGTATTAACCTTTGCTGTAACGAACTAAATGTCCGTTCGATGCAAATTAGGGATTAATAGGGATTAATATGGATTAGTCACTATCATACCACATTTACCCTCACTTTTTCTCGAAAACTACTGGTCCGATCTAGCTTAAATTTGGCATACACCTTAGCTATGATAAGGTATAGCGAATTAAGTATTATAGTACTCGTTTGATGCATGGTTAGGTATTAATAGAGACTATCAGTGGTTAGTAAGTAAACAATCATTCTAAGCCTATGGTTCATAATTTTTGCCGCTTTTAAGGAGCAAAAAGTCTATAAAAAAACAAAAAATAACCCAAAAAACAAAAACAAGATAAAAACAAATAAACAAGATAAAAAACAAAAAGCAAAAAAAAACAAAAAACAAAAAAACAAACAGAAAAAAACAAAAAAAAACAAAAACAACGCCAGCCCAATTGGCATTGACCGGCGGGAAAGCCCAACTGCTACTAAGCCCGACGATGAATATCGGTTAACCCAGATATCGATTCCTCGATCGATACGCTGACAAATAGATGGAGCAAAAAGAAAATCAATCAATAATGTTTGGCGGCCATGAAAAACGAAGTTCAATTAATTAACCGTCGACCATATTTTTCGTTTTTTTTTTTTTCATCTTCAGTTTTAATCGCAGAAAACCAATATTTTCCCCCAACCTTTCTTTTTCCAAGCTAGATTAATCTTTGTTCGCTTCCTATCAGCACAAATTTCATAAGAATGCATTGTCTGTGTAAGACATTATTGCAGATTATGAGTTCCTACTGTTTCTATTGCGTTAAGTTATGCCCTGATGAGCGCGAGGAATGTCTGTGTCTATTGTTCCGCCAAGTTTTCGTTAGAATTTACGATCACATTCTACTTTATTTTCACTTATATTCTTGTGCCGTCGGGAGCGAGGTTCTGTTCGTCCACTGATAAAACCACTCGGACACCGATATGGATTTAAAAACACATTCATTTAAAAAGAGAACACTTACAGGAGACACCAGAAGATATAAATAGATACAAGACGCCTTCAATAATTTACAGACATTTTTGTACTGTACATTTAAAATTGTCGTATAATCTTTCAAATTCAGTATCACATATACATATAAATATCTTATAAGATGGCTGACCAACATTGATGATTTCAGGTTCAAATGAACAACTACAGCAGGAATTGGAATACACTCTACTAAAGCTTGATTGTAACAGCTGATGAGTTTCAAAAATGCAATCTGGACGTGAGGACAATTTAGAAGAACGATATGCAATAAAATTCTGTTTGAAACTTGAAAAGATGCTGCAAAAATGTATGGAATGATGCAGACTGCTTTTGGACCATCTTGCGTGAATCGAGCATCAGTTTTTGAATGGCGTAAGGAATTCAAGGAAGGCAGGGAGTCTGTGAGGGATGATGAGAGGCGTGAAAGAAGTAAGGAAGTCAGAACGCTAGAGTTGATTGGCGAAGTAAAGAATTTCATGGATAAGAATTGTTGCGTGTCTGGGGAGAAAATAAGTGCACAGTTTGATGCCAGTGTGGTAACTGTGAACACACTTATTCACGAGAGACTGAAGATGCGGAAGATTTGCGCAAATGCGCAAGTTCACAACTCCCTCCTTGTCACAAACTTTTTGATCAAGATTGCTAAATTATGCTTTCCGATAGACAATGGTGGAAAGTCTCGCATCTGCGTGAGTACATTCCATCGAATGGTTCTCTTCCCGGAGACACCTGCCAATCCAATAAAACAAAACAAAGCGATAAAATTTGTCGTGCATAAATAATAACAAAAAGAACAAAAAAAACTTTTCAGATCGTTTAATCAAGTCTTTAATATTTTCAAACATTTAACCTCTTCTAGTGTTTTTTTAATGGTCAATTTAAAAATTCGTATATTTACCAAATAAAGGATGTTCAAAATGTCACTGAAGGATTAAAAATCGTTGTCATTTTACCATTAATGAATTTTTTTTTTATTTCAGATATTTTACAAATAATAGAACTTGGAAATGAATTATGGCAAAGTAAATCATTGAAAAATGTACGCATGTTGTGAAATTGTTTTACCAAAATCAGGAGTCAATTGTTTAGACTCAAAGAGCTTGCCGACGGCATTTTCATGTAAGAGATAACCCAAGTCACAACACAATTCGAAACGTTGTACGCCGTCTATGTTAACAAACCCCAAACTCTGCAAGAGTTGATGGAAAACATCAGGAATGAAATAAGGGAGTTAACTCGCAATCCAGAGATTCTGCAATCTGTCATGAATAATGTTTTGGAAAGAGCACAAATATGCGAAGCTGAAAATGGGCAACATTTGGAAGACATTATTTTTCATAAATAAAAATTGTTTGAATTTTGAATTTTTTAAAAAGATTTCCCAATGTCTTAGTCAGAGTGCGTTAAAATTCCAGAAAGATATCATCAAAAATAAAGAATCTATTTAAGTTCCAAACCATTCAGTGACTTTTTGAACACCCTGTATTTTTTAATTGATTTTATTTATTTAACTATTGAGATCCTAACAGGTACTACCACTTCCGGTTAGAAAGATTCACAATCTCCCAAATTTCCAAACTGGGTCTAACCATCGGATGCAGAACAACGAAAAAAATCTTCTAATATTGATAATTACTGCTTTTTGATCCACTTTGACCTTTTTATGATAAATCTCTACTCAATTTGAACTCGGAAAATTGGTTGATATTAGTTAATTGATTGCGTGTAGCGCATTAGCTCTGTGTTTTTGTACTTTTGGAATATAAAATATTCGTCATTTGAAAGTTATTTGTGTAAATAAGTCAAGCTGTGATGTAAGGACTGACATTTTTTTTCTCAGCGGTTTTCGATTTTGTATTTAAAGGCCCCAAGTCTGAATAAATATGGTGTATTATTCATAAAAATAAGCCGTGGATGACGCAGTGTTTTATTTATTTATTTATTTTTTTAAATTTTTTATGCTTAGCATATGGACAGTACGGACGTTTTTTTCTTCTTCTTCTTTTTTTTTTGCTAGCACATGTGCTTTTCAAAGGCCAAAAGAAAAAGAGAGAGGAAAAGGGTTTGCTAACACACACACACACACACACACACACACACACACACACACACACACACACACACACACACACACACAACGCCCCAAACATACAAACAGATGTATCTACTACTCAAAAGATCTTCAAAACATTCTGACCTTACACTTAGATATATTAGGGATTTTAAGTACGCGCACGCACGCACAAACGCACAAACACAAACGCATATACATGCATATATAACTACAATTGACCGAATTCCCGCGAATTTTTCACTTTTAGTCAACAAATGATATGTACAAATTTACCTATGTTCCAACTAAAGAATTTCCAATTTATAAATTAAACCCCCAAGTAATGTAGCCGTCACCGTCGCAAATGGACAAACTAAAACATGAATAGGAATAAATAAATAAATAAATAAATAAATAAAAATCCGGGTCGGCATTTCTTCTTTTTTTAACAAAAGCGTTTATTACTGTTTATTTTCCCGCCTCGACACCACTTAAAATGTCTCTCACCATCGTCCATCTCGTTCTGTGAACACTTTTCTTCTCCGACTCCACGCCAGCCATTGATCGCCTTCGTTTTACACGTCCATTTTCTTCGACGTACTTTTTTTTTGTTTTGTTTAGGAGCACGCGGTGCATTTTTTCTCCTTTTTTTCCTTTTTCTTCTCGCGCACACTTCCTAATTTGCATATTTTACTGCTGCTGATAATCTCTTCACAGCCAGCAATTTTCGCTGCTGTTGATAATTTCCCACACACTCATATGCACTGTGTTACACCCAAAGCAATCCCATCGTTAAGAAACAAATTCATTAACTATACTCCCGACATTCCCACATCCCAATTTGACGATCGAAATAATTTTTAAATCATGTTCCAAATAAAGAGTAAAAAAGCACCCCCCCCCAAAAAAAATATTATATTATTTAATTAATTGGAATTCTTTTTGGAGATGAGCAATTTGTATTATTTATCGATTTATTTATTGCGGACTATTATCCTCACCTTCCGGTTGTTTTTTTTTTACGCTGTTTCGGCCAACTATTCCTCTGGCCTTCGTCAGGTAGTTAACCGCGACGGGATAGGGAAGCTGAATCTTCTAATTGTATCCTCAGAAGTTACTGCCTTCCATAGTTGTTGTCGCCTCACCAAGTTTTGGCCAACTAAGCCTCTGGCCAACTTTTGGTAGGATTAAAACCACTATCTTCAGACAATGCTCACCTGAAACCGTAGAGATTCAACGTCTCTATTCACTGTGCTACGGGTCCCAAAGGACGATCACAGTTGGTCTTTTGGTCTTATAAATCCGCGTTTATTTTTTTATCTGATCTTCCATTGTTGGGTTTATACCGAATGGCATATTTTTTAATTAATTGGAATTCTTATTGAAATGAGTAAGATTTATTTATTTAGTTATTGCAGACTATTATCCTAATCTTTTAGCTGTTATTTCACGACGAAGACCAAAGGACTAGTCGACCGAAACGTCGTGAAACAACAACTAGAAGATGAGGATAATAATCCGCAATAAATAAATAAATAAAAATTATTAAAGCTGTTTACAGCTGTTTAAAGACAATGTTTATTTTAAGTCATATAATGAAACACAAAATAGTTCAAACATTTGATTATATTCTAAACAGTATTTTCGTAAATACCTGCAATAATGGTGTTGAAACCCACAGCAATAAGCGCCCATACTATAGAGAAGTGCTAGTACTCGAACCTGAAACACGTCTGATGCAAAAAAAAAAAAAAGAAAAAAAAAAGAAAATAAATACACAATAAGAGGCCATCGTTTATTTTGGTCCATGGTTGTGACAATCTCATGCACGCGAGATTGCTCTTAGTTGGGACAGAAAAAGACGAAGGCTGATTGGGGAAGAAGTGAACGAATGACAGAAATGAAAAGACCTCTTAAATGCAACGCCGAGAGTTAAGAAGAGTTCCGACGCTTTTCTCTTCTATCTCTGCTTCACAACTCTGGCGTCGAACGAACTTACATGACTAAAATAGGGATTAATTTCTGAAAAAAAAAAAAAACCCAAAAACTATAGACAATCTTTTTCAGTAACCAGAAAACGGACCACACGAAATGTCTAAAAAGTTCATTTCCATCAAGACTGTAGGGAAACGTGCGACTTACCTAACTAGCACGTGTGCATAATTCAAAGGGTCGGTCGTGGAATGAAATGAATGAAGAAGAAAGAAACAAAAATGGCTGCC
Organism: Euprymna scolopes; assembly: GCF_053919585.1. Lineage (NCBI taxonomy): Eukaryota > Metazoa > Mollusca > Cephalopoda > Sepiida > Sepiolidae > Euprymna > Euprymna scolopes. The sequence goes on from NC_136506.1 coordinate 94,815,277, forward strand.
TTATCTCCTTATATATGCCTGCAATGTGACTACCCGATGTGCAAATGAGATGCTCCTGGTTGGAGATAAAAGAGGGTTGATTTTTTTTAGAGGGACGTTCATTTTGAAGTTGGATTTCGAAAAAATAAGTTGAATGAGCAGAAGTTCGTTTGGAGTTGAGAGAAGGTGCGTTACGTATACAGAAGTTTGGAAGTTGGAAGTTTGGGCAACAGTGTCAACCTTACCCAGGAAATTATTGGTGTGACGGGCGGAAGAAATAACACTCAAGTTATTGAATTATAAAAACCAAAGAAAAAAAAAATCACAATAATATATTGATTGTCGTGCATACTATGGTGAGTTATTACATAAATTCTATTTCACAATGGATTTTATCGTAATACGACCGAAACGATTGATAAACGCTGATATTGACAGTTTGTATTTCGAAATAAAAAAAAATGTAGTGTCGTTCAAGAGGCTTCTTTGAATCAAGGGAGATAACTGTGCACACATGACTGCTCTTCATAGACGATCAAAAATAATTAATAATAAAAAAACATACACACTATTTCCAAACAAAACATAAAAGAAGAAAGGTTTTTAAGAAAAATGAGAAAAACAAGTCCAAAACATGAACAGCTCTCTTTAAAGATGATAATCAGAAAACCCCTCCTCCTAAAAAACATCTGACACCACATTAAAATATTCTGGCTATCTCCTTTCATATATATATATATATATATATATATATATATATATATATATATATATATATATATATATATATAGTGGTTGTATAGATTGGTTTTCTAGAGATAAATCCAATGAAACCCGTGTGATTATAAAAAATATACACCGCACTTTCTTCCAAAGAGTAAACCACACCCGAATATCTTATAAAAAACGAATGTAATCTTGACTCACTTTTCAATATCGCTCTATTTTTTTTTTGTCTGATGAGGTGATCTTCTTGAATTAGGATTCAACTGAAACATGTATGCACATATGTAGCCAATAATGTTTGTATAATAAACAGACTATATATATATATATATATATATATATATATATATATATATGTGTGTGTGTGTGTGTGTGTGTGTATGTGTGCAAAGCGCGTATGCATGTACGTGTGTGCACAGGTTTTTATCAAATGGCTAAGGAGCAGTAACGATGCTACGCGTAAACACACGTACTTTGTTGGGCGCGTCTTAGCTATTTGTTGACCGAGCGTAACTGGAAAATTAAGTCGCCCGCCCATTGGCCAGCGTTAAAGAAAACATTATTCCTACTTCAAGACAACGTGAAAAACGACTCTGCTCGCTCCAGAAGAAGGACATACCGCACTCACCCCATTTCGCCCATCTAGTCGCAAAGAATGAACGCACTGAATGCAACTCGAAACACATCTCGACTAAAAGAAAGCGAAGAAATTCTCGATATGGCACGTGGTGCGATTCTACGAACAGAAGGCCTCCTGATAGAACTGAAACTTATTGATAGTCTCTCATCAATTTCGACATTATTTATGCAAGAACTCGTCTAACTACCACCAATGCAACGAACTTTCATTTCTTGCTCTGCATATCTGAAACCAAACAGAACTTCCATGAACAGAGTTTTTGTTTCAAGAGCTTTCCATCTGTGGTACTCAGTATCAGGGAATCGATTCTCTGGTGACTGCAACATCGCCCGCTTCAAGTCCAATATAAACAAATACTAACAATTTCGCCATCATCGTTTCCAATCCTCTTGGAGTTTTTTTTTTTTTAATATTTTTCTTTTTTACTCACGTTCACCCTAACAAGGCACATCACCACTTGGACATAACGGGCTGCTATTTGGGACCATGCCTAGGAAAAATTAACAAGATGTTGGTTTACATTATATTTAAACTTTTACATATTAGTACAGTCAGGGAAGCAGGTGTCAGAAAGGGAATTCCAAAGTCTAGCTGTTTGAGGGAAGAAACTATTAGAGTAGAAAGCTTTCTGGCATTTAGGGACCTCAACAGTGAAGAGGTGTAATTTTGTTGCTAAGTGAGTTTGAGGGGGCACAAGTACAATGAGTTCATCAGAGCGCATTAAAACAGGCACAGAGATGCAACATTGCGGCAATGGAACAGGGGTTGGAGTTTAGTTGACAAAGTGGGACCTATTAGATTGACGACTCTTTTTTTGGGCCCCATCCAGTGGTAGATGTACCAGTCCAGAGGTGGCACCAATACTCCATACATAGGCGAATGGTGGTCTTGTAGAAGTACAGGATACTCTCAGGTGTAAGTAGTCTTCTAGCATGATAGAGGGAACCCACCTTTCTTGCAGCAGCCTTCGTAATGTTCTCGATGCATTTGTTCTGGTTCATATTGCACGTTAATGTTAAGCGGTGGAGTTTGAAGGAAGAATTCTGAGGAAAGGTGTTGTTTATTATGGATATTGGTGGTTCGAGAGTCGTCTTGTAACTGTTAAAGGAAAGCAGCTTAGTCTTACTAGCATTATATGTCACCATCCATTTACGTCCCTATTCAACTACGGTCTGGAGGTCATTTTCTAAGAATTCTGCCATTCTCCTAGATTTGTGTACACCCGTTTTTCCTCGTACATGTCATAAAGCGTTGTATCATCAGCAAATATACCCATCTCGGAGACAATTTTACCATAGCGTTGTTTATCAATCTTATTAATTCTTATCCTCGATTGGCTTCTGCGCCTTGGTAAGTGGTGACTCATTCGTTTAAAAAAAGTTTTAATTCGTCCAAGCATTTTTGGGAGTGACCCTGTTTGCTAGTTCGTCTATCACACTTAAGTTGGAAATAGTTTTTCCGTTTCATCTCTTACACGTAAATTCAAAATATTAGACTATTATAAAATCTTTCAATAATTATTATTACTAATATGGAAGACCCAACGTTTCCCGAGATTTAATGATGAGCATATTTTAATTGTTATCGATATCGGTGAAATCGCCCATTTTTCTATCAAATCGATTAATTGACTGTTCTAGTAGGAAACCCATCGTGATGCACTGAGAGGAAGCTTCATATGCCCCCCCCCCATAGTGACGTAGTCTGCAATACACTGTACTCTGCATTCGACTGTAGAGAACATACTGTTGATTTTATAAATTTTTTATATTCAAGAACCCAATTTTGCCCAGCTGAGCAAACTTGGGTTCTTGTACCGGAAAAATATCCAGTAAATAAAACATTGTTTAGTAAATCGTTATTTTTTTGCATTTTTTTTTTTTTTAAATTTCCATACACCAAACGTGGATATAAATATCGCTAAAACATCCGCTGGGTCATAAGCTTTATTCCGGTACCTAACTTACCTCTGTGGGTTGCCTGTAAGCTGAGATAAACTGCGTCACACACACAGGCAGACAGACAGTAGGAAAATTTATAATAAGATAATGGTTTAAATTTATGTTTAAGATGCAAAAGTCAACTATCTTGGTGTTGGTGCAATTGTGCTTTAAGCAGAAACATTCATTTCCAACGCGCCACTTATCGAAGAACATACTGTTAATTTTATATGTCGGACTTTTCTACTGGTGTGGTAATAAAACTTCTCAAATGCACCTGTGATGTTAGGCTGTATAAGGTGTTAACTTTGGTCAAAATCGCCAGTTTCTTCTTTCATTGGATTATTTCGATCATCGACGATATTCCGATACAAAACCCAAGAACATTGCTAGGCACATGAAGTACCTTCATGTGAAATTTCATAAAAATCGGAGCATCCGTTTTGAGTACATAGGGAATGAACACATATAGAGAGACACACACTAAGTTCCTTTCATATGATAGTAGAGATTATATATATATTATTATTATTACGCTAATTCGCTTTGACCGTTATCATCCTGAACACCCCTTAAAATAAAAATGCAATATTCCAAATCACACCAACCGTTATTATACTGAATTCTCTTAGTATAAAAATGGAATATTCTAAAACACCCAATAAAAAATTGTTTTAAATTTATAAGTTATCGCCAGCCGATGTCTAGTCGGTGCAGATCATAGTCCTAATAAGTTATTTATTGCCAATCAGTGTCTGGTGGGTGACGATCACACTACTAATAAGTTATTTTCACCAGCCAGTGCATAGTCGATACAGGTCACAGTACTAATGATATTTATCGCCAGCTTGGATATGGTGGGTGTTGGTCACAATACTAATAAGTTAGTAATTCCCAGCCAGTGTCCCGAAATTTCACTTTAAAAAACATCAATCTGGCAAGCTTGGAAAAAATATTAGAGTTATCTTCCTTTGATGTAACCTCGTTTTCGGATATCTTTATAATAATATGTGATTAATGTTGTAATGGCGTGAGAAGGGAACTTAAAGTAATTTAAACATGTAGCGTTTATTCACCAAAGAAAGAAGTCAGCGAAACGCTATATAAACAAAGGAAAATTCGAAAGAAACGGGGCAAAAAGAATGTTTATGGACTGAAAGAGTAAATTAAAGATTGTCGTTTACAATGTGATTTTATTATTTGCATTGAACTATGTAGCATAATATTACTTTCTGAATATTTATTAGTACTTATTAATTTGTCTCATTTGGGTCAGTTTTATATTTAAAATACAATGGACACTATTTTAATAGAAATGGTAATAAACTCATATTTGCTGTGTGTGTTATTGGGGTTTCTGTTAAAAAACTGATTTTTTGCATTGTCCAGAAAATATCAACTTTATCAAAACATATTTGTTGGTGATATATATTTTTTATTCCGTTGAATTTCCACGGGTCTTGCTTGTTCTTGTTGTTGTTGTTGGGAGAGGGGCTTCGGATATACTGGGAGGTTTATAGGAAGTTTTGGGTGAAGTGTGATAGAAAGTGGGTTGAGGAAGTACTTGATGAATTAAGAACAAGTGAGGATGTTAATGTCGAGATATGATGGGACAAAAGTGTCATAACGACCAAGCAAATGGAATATAATCGTTCGTATTTGGTAGTTATTGACAAGGTCTAAAAAAAGGTGGCAAATCGTAGACGTTTAAGTGCGCTGAGATAAGAATGTAATAGAGAAGGAGAACGAGAAGTGTAACAATTATGCTCTGTTAGCCGTGGAGATAAGACGAATGCATGGTGTTAAACCTCAACTGTCCGGTGGTAGTTGGTACGCTAGGTGTAGTATCAAGTCGTCTGGAAGGACATTTGAAAAAAAAAATCTACAAATTCCTGATGTATTGGGCGGTCTTCAGAGCTCTGCTATTGTAGATACCCACAATATCCTTAGGAAACCCCGTGGTCTTTGAAGCTCCCGGTTTTAAGCCGGGATTGAGAGAGAGTCCTCTGGGAATGAATCCCATCTCTTTTCAGGGAGACGTTATGAAACGAAATTATTATTATTATTATTATTTTCATTATTATTATTATTATTATTATTATTATTATTATTATTATTATTATTTCGGCAAATGCTTATATTTTTCTTTTACCGTCGTATTTAGTTTATTTGGCTTCTTTTCAAAGACGATCAAATAAATAGAAAAAAAACCCAGACACAGTATCCCGAAAAAAATAAGGAAGAAAGTTGATTAATAAAAATGAGAACGACCATTCAAAAAAGACGAAAAACTTTAAAGAAGATAATCAGAGAAAATCTATCCACCAGTATATTTGGCACCAAATTGGAAGATGCAAAATACTCAAAAGAAACTAACACACGGGAAATATTTTTAACTGATGTTTAATAGCTTAGTGTAAAAATTAAAAAAAGATGTAGCGGTATAATTGTATTCTTCATATCATCCGCACTGAGGATTGAACCTTCAACCTCCAGAAGAGTGCCACTTGCAACTAAATTTTATCTAGTACTTTATCCGTTACGCCACGGATGCGCAATGTATAAAGCATGCTCTTGCAAATTATTTCAACTTGTACCCTGTCATGCCTGATGAAACGGTAGCATGCTACCCTCATAGATTAAATAAAGGGTATCATTCGAAATTGTGTGCATATTCCCGAGTTCAACAGAAAGATTCCCGAGTTCAACAAGGTACACCTGAAGCAGATCGGAGGCTATATCGGCTAAAACGTTGTGAAAATAACACTCAATATGAGAACACTAGTCCAAAGAATCCAAATAATCAAACTTCTCCCATGCTTCCCAGCTGATTACAACTTGGTTGCCTTCAAGTCCAAGATAAACAAATTCTTGATGAACCGCCCCCTTAAGTAACCAAATTTCCATTACTAAAGATTACTATAATATTATCCCATTGACTACTCTACACGATAACCCTTATCCTCGAGTGGCTTCCGGGCCTTGATAAGTGGTGACTCCAACGTAAAAAGAAAGAACTTATTAATCCTCATCTAAAAAAATTTAGAAATGTAATATAGATGTACACACATGGTGACTTCCTTCAGTCTTGACAGACTATCGATATCACGCATGCATGTGAAATTTATTGCGGCAAGAGTAGCGCAATCTCAACCACGCCTCTCCTGGGTCTGCGTTGTTAAATACCAGTAGTAAGTGTATGTTCATGCTGGAAACAATGTCAAGATAAGCGGAGAGCACATATCTCGTCTAGAATTCCCAAATGGTCACCCATCTAGTACTAGCCAGGCTCAACGTTGCTTACCTTCGGTGATCTGACGAGAACCGGTGTGTCAACGTGATTTTGCCGTATTCACACATACACACACTTGTATACACACACACACATACACACACCATATGATGAGTATATTTATACATCTTTATCGGTCATATTTAATCTTGTGTTATTTCTTAGCCATCTGCAGGCATATCTATCCATCTTATATCCTAATGGGCCCTTAGGAGTAAAAGTAGTTTGAGTTCTTGTTCCAGAACGAGTTCATAATAATATATGCGAGACGATTTGTCACTAAACACTTTAAAGTATTTCACGGTATACCATATTGTGCTGATCACAGCACCAGATAATAATTTACTAGATGTCCCGTTGCCTGACATTTCCTGGGAGTATTTTTACATTCATTAACAATTTACACAACTGATATTAGATTTGAGATTATTTTTTTACTGTGAATTTGAATACGGGCATGTTGTAGACATCTTGGAAGCATACCCATAGTATTTCACAGACTATTAGTTCTAAGAAAGAAACTTTGTTCATGGAAGATGCATTTAGTTTTAGGACAGTTGTTGTAGCTAGACAATGTCGCCACAGAAACTTTTATAAAGCACACGTGTCTACCAAAAAAAAAAAAAAAAACACACACACACACAAAACAAAACAAAAAAAGAACAAAAAAAAGAAAGACATTGAAAATATAATAAAATGCGTTGTTTTCGAAAGAACCACGAATAAATACACTTCATTTGCATTTAAAAAATATTTCTTTCTTATTTTATTTGTTTGTTCCTTTGCGGCGGTACCAGACAGCGTATGGGTCCGAGAGGTTTGTAAGTGTGACGTCACGGTTAAGAAGTAACGGCCATGTTACACATTCTAGGTCAGGAAGCCTCGATCTTCAGACAGCCTGATCAAGTAGCACGAGTAACTTGTATTCCAGTTTAATGATTTACTTAAAGGCCAATCTATGTTGCACATGCATTCGAGAGTGAGACACAAAATATGATGACACGAATAAATAAATAGAATGAACATCAAATAAACGATAAAATAAAACTGTGTAATCAGAAAGGTTTCCAGTCTAAAGCTAACCTTGTTCTTTTTTGGGTGGGGCGCCTAATCCAAAAGTCGCATATCCTGTTGTTCGGGCGGGCATAAAAGAGGGCTTCAAGCCGCCCACATCCTGAACGCGGATTCTGAAAAGTCAGTTTCATTTTCACACTCTCTCTTTTTGGTCATTTTCATAATTTTCGCTATATTTTTTTTTGTTTTGTTTTAATGTTGCCTTTGTTGCGAGTAAATCGACTCTGATTGATGGTGGTGGACATTTGGTGTGAAGTACTTGACCGATATTTCTGTCCAGTTCGTGTGAAGAAAGCAATTTGTATAATAGACGTCTACAAACAAATCAAGATACTTCATTACGTTTAATGTGTGTACATCCCCGCATACACGCGCACGATGCACATATAAAAATAAAACTGTTTGGTTAGCAGATGCGTGTATGCATGTGCATGTATGAGTGCGTATGTCTGTGTACATGTGTATGTATATATCTGTATGTGTGTGTATACATTCGTACATATGCGTATGTTCATGTGAGTGCGTATTAATGTGTATGTGTATATGTGTGCATGCATATGTATGTATGTGTGTGTATGTGAGTATATGTATGTGTGTATGTATATGCATATGTGCGTATGTATGTGTGTATGCCTGTGTGTGTACGTGTGTATGTGTGCGTGTGTGTACATACGTGTGCATGCGTGTGTGTATACGTGTGTATGTGTGTATGTATGTACGCATGCCTGTATATGCGTGTACGTGTGCGTGCATGTGTGTGCATGCGTGTGTATGTATGTGTTTATGTGAGTTTATGTGTGTATGTGTATGCGTGTATATGTGTATGCACGTATGTGTCTGTGTGTCTGTATGTGCGTATGTATATGCGTATGTGTGTATGTAGGTGTATGCGTGTATCTATGCGCGTATATCTATGTGAGGGCATAAGTAAACTCAAGGTCGGTTTTTAATGTGGGAAAAATCCAGCTCCCCAAAAAGGGGCACTCTGGATAGGAACGAAAATAAAATTTGTTTGTATGTGTGTATGTATGTTTGTTTGTATGTGTGTATGTATGTTTGTTTGTATGTGTGTATGTATGTATGTATGTGTGTATGTATGTTTGTTTGTATGTGTGTATGTATGTTTGTTTGTATGTGTGTATGTATGTTTGTTTGTATGTGTGTATGTATGTTTGTATGTGTGTATGTATGTTTGTTTGTATGTGTGTATGTATGTTTGTTTGTATGTGTGTATGTATGTATATGTGTGCATGCAGATGCGTTTATAGTATACAGCTTACATTTTTCTTTTCATTTTTCAGAAATCAAGGGGCTCCTTTGTGAAATTTTGTTACGAATCGCCACTGAAGCTGACCAATCAGATCTCATCAAGGCATCATATCAGCAGCAATTGGAAAGACAGTATAAAAAGGGTGCGTTTCTTCACAAAGCCTTTTATTTAGGAACCTTGTCTGACGAAACACCTCCTCCTCCGTCTCCACCGACCACGGCTGCTCCACAAGCCTTTGCTAGACGTACGACGCTATATGATCACAACGACGACACAGCAGCAGCTTTTTCCGTAGAATCCCTGCTGGACGAAACTGCATTTTCACTACCACGACGAACATAATCAGCGGCACTAGCAGCAGCTTTGTCTTTTCCTTCTACAGCACGGCAACAATGACTGCTTTCATCATCATCATCATCATCAACACTAACATCTGCAGTTTGTGCTCTGGCAAGTACAAAGTCCAATGGCAGCTGCGTCAAAGGCAGCAGCTCCCAATCAAAATACCAAAAGACCCTTCATCTAGGATAGCTATCATCACAATCCTATGGTAACAATCTATCTTCCTTCCTGTTGACTTACTGAGCCATGAACTTTGCTTAAACACTCGCGTATTTATTTATTTGAAATATATACCACCTGTATATCTTGCAGCAGATATACTATATTAATGGGTTACAACTTACCAAGACTAAAAGACACTCGAGGATAAGTATTAATGAAATTTTCAGTCGGATGATGGAAGAGTACTATGAAAGGATTGTTAATTATGATTAATTCACAGGACATTTCGAAAATACTTGTTTACATAGAACTTGAAAACGATCATGTTGTAGCCTGTACAGAAATGTTTCCATGATAATGTGTTCTACAGGTGTGAAATTCATGGAAAGAAATTCATGGAAGGAAAGGGGAGAGTTCTTGGCAATGTTGGTAGAAAGATGAGTCCTTGCTGACAAGGTTTTAAAAGGGCCACAAGAGCTTGGAGATCAGGCGAGCAACTGCATTAATTGCTGTATGGTGCAATCCATTTTAAAAATGTGTGCCTATCTCTGCGTGGTTCTAAAAACGATCCTTGCCGCCAGTTGTTACGACTGCTGATACGTGTTCTTATTTACTTGCCTCCCCACGAGGGCAGAGTTAAACACAAAGTCGGTTTTTAATGTGGGAAAAATCCAGCTCCCCAAAAAGGGGCACTCTGGATAGGAACGAAAATAAAATGTGTCTCAGTCATGAAGGATCTCTCCTCCACTGACAAAGGGCGGAAAGGGTGAACTATAGCATCAAAACAGATACTACACGTTGATCTTGACTAATGATACGTGTTATTATTTCATAAATACTCATAATTGATCAAAGGACAAAATATAACTTTTATTAATTTAACAACTTATAGAATAAATAGTAATGTAGAAGGCTGGGGTTGCGTGAAAATGAAAGTCTGCGATGTTTAAGATTTGCTTGTCTCTGAAATTGTTACGAGAAACGCTTCTGTACTGCCAAGGGCGATAACTCTCCTTCCTCCAATTCAAGGGAACTAACAATTTTTTTTTTAGATATATATAACAGAAATATTGATAGAGTAGAGAAAGAGAGTCGCTAACCTGATAGGTCCTGAACTTTTATCAAGGCTTCAGCCTCTGTCCCATTGACGAAATGTTGAATCCTTCTGCCTGTTCTACAAGTATTTTAATGGTGAATGATCTGACGAACTACAAGCACTTGTATCCCCTCGACGTAAATGACCCCGACAAGCAGCTAAATCACCCATACACAGTAGAGATCCCTAGGTGTAAGAAAGACTTCCACTCCAATAGTTTCTTCCCCAGCACTGCTAGACTTTGGAACTCCCTTCCGGGATTCTGCTTTTCCAACTGTACTGACATGCAGAAGTTCAAGTGTAATGTGAACAGACATCTTGCTACTCATCTCCCTTTATAGTAGCCCTGCAACTTATGTCCCCAATAGTAGCCTCTACTTCATCAAAGTGGCACTGTGCCTTGTTTGGGGTGAAAAAAAAAAAAGACTGCCCACGTCTGTTTTGTGAGAACTGGACTTCAAGTAAGACAAGAGAACATGGAAATATCTTCTATAGATCACAAAGTCAATTTGTATATTCTGTAAAGGAAAGCAAGAATATTTTAAGCGGCACCTTCTCAGATTTGACAGCAGTATTCTTGACGTGAGTCGAATCTGATCTTGTACAGATAGTGTGTATAAAGCGAATGTTTAATGTCAGTTTTATGATCAGCTACACGTGTGTGAATAAATCCGAATCCTAAAATGTGTGTGTGTGTGTGTGTGTGTGTGTGTGAACGTGCATATTCGTATGTATATGCGTACATGCATACATATATTTACTGTTATGGCGAACTCTCCTCTACTGCCAAGGGCGATTATTTTCCCCTCTTCTGTTCAAGGGAAATAACTATGTACCTAACAGAAATGCTGAGAGAGTAGTGAAAAGACTACCAACGTCAGTTCTGTGAGAAATGGCACCTCCTCATATGCAGCAGCGGAATCTGACGATGTGTGTAACACTTATCCTTAGTATTAGATTTGTTATTCTCTACACGTGTGTAAATACATCTGAATCCTATTATATGTGTGTGTGTGCATATTTGTGTGTATATGGGTACGTGCAAACACACAGATTCACTGCTGTAACTGCATCGTGTATGTTAGCAATTTCGGTTGCAAGCCTACGTCTGTATGAAAGATGAAAAGATGTGATCGTCTGGTGTGAACGTATGTCTGTGCATATGTGTGCAGAGATTGAGTTACCCATATAGCTTGTGTGCGTATATGTTTGCGTGTATGTATGTCTATCCTTGGATTCATAGAGAATTAATTCCCTAACATGTCGGTCGCTATATATATATATATATATATATATATATATATATATATATATATATATATATATATATATATATATGTCTATCTTTCATATAAAATGAACTTTGTTTGTGTGTGTGAGTTCGTTTCCTATGGACACGAAAACGGTTGGACCGATTTTTATGACATTTCACATTAAGATACTTTATGTGCCTGGCAGTGTTCTTAGATGGGTTTTGTATCGGAATGTCTTTGATAAGTATCGATAATCAAAATAATCCGATGAAAGAACAGGCGACTTTAATTAAAGTTAACATTTTACACTGCCTAACATCACAAGTACATTTGAGAAGTTTTATTACCACACAAGCCGAAAGGCTCAACATATTAAATCAACAGTATGTTCTTTGATATGACAGGAGCGCGTTCGAAATAAATGTTTCTGTTTAGAGCATAATTGAGCCATGATACTTGATTTTTGCATTTTAAACATCAATTCAATCCATTATACACATTATAAAAATAATTTTATAAACTCAACAGTAGGTTCTCTATGGTGCAATGTAGACTCCAATGTATTGCGGACTAAGTCACTGTTGGGAGGCATATGAAGCTTCTTCCCAAGAGTTGCAAAAAAAAAAAAAATACTTCCGACCTAGAATACAGCTTTTTCTTCTCCCTTTGTCAGAAAACATCACTTATTTTAAACGAAGACTGAGCCAAAAACCAAGAGAAGCGAGAGTTACGGGAGCAGCCGATAGCGCATCCGCAATTCAATGCCTACTCTCCATTAAAAAATGATGATAATAATAATAATAAGTATTTTACGTTAAAGGTTCATTTGACCTGTTATGGGGAAAATATAGCGATAGGTTCCCTTCTCACTAACTGAAATAAAGAATTCAGTTGGCAAAATTAACGTTAATATTCGACGCTAGGCGGCGCTTTATTAGTATGACAACAGAACGTTTTATTAAATCCATAATAGCAACATACTCTCGTTGCGTCATCCATGACCGAGCAAAAGTTCCAAGTGATTCGCAATTTTATCCTGAATATCGCCTGTACTGAGGATTGAACCTCCGACCTCCGAATTTATGATACTTGCTTGAAGTTTTTATTTATAAGTCTCCCTACAGTGAAAGAGTTGGAGACAAAGTCGGTTTTTAATGTGGAAAAAATCCAGCTCCAACCCCAGAGGTCACTCTGGATTGGAACAAAATAAAAGTTAGAAAAAGAGGATTTTTCGTTTACCAATCGGGAACAGAACTGATGCCGCACTTTAATTCTATTCCGAAAACCGAAATAAATTGAAACCGACTTTGTTTATAAAGAAATGTGTTGATTTTTTAAGCACCAAAAATAACAGAGAATTATCCAATTTTAGTGAGCTTTTTCAAAGTGAGAATACGCGTGTGGAGACACTTTCCAACCTATAATTTCAACGAATATTTGATCTACAGACTTGAAATTTGGTATATAGGGTATTCAGACACATGGAAAACGTTTTAATCGGTTTGTATCCGAAAAAAAGGCTGCTAAGGCGTCACAATTGAAAAATTGCTACGTGGAAGTCGTCAGATTTTTATCTATTTGCTTAATATTTCACAAATGCGCATGCGCGAATCGTTCTAATGTTAAGAATAAGTAGGTTTGAAACATCTTTTTAAAGAACGTGTCAAGCTGGCCTAATGGTTATCATACTTGACTCACTGTGTTAAGATTTTGGTTTCGATCTCAGCTTGAGTATTTTTTTTACTTATTAAAAGTGAACTGTTTAGAAGAAAAACATGTCGCATGCATATGTCTTGGTTTCTGTATGAATTAAAATATAATATTCATGCGCATTTTACGACCGGGCAACGTCGGAGCGGTCCTGACAGTTGTTCAATAAACGAGTTTCTACCTTTCATCAAAAGTGACAGAAAAGAATTAGGCTTCTCTAGTGTTCGCACCCACTATTTATCTTTACAATTATATAAAAAGAACTTTGTATTCGTGCCTCTGTGTGTGAGTTCGTTCCCTATGGACTCCTAAATGGCTGGGTGGATTTTTATTAAATTTCACACAAATGTACTTTGTGTATCTGGCAGTGTTCTTAGATACGTTTTGTATCGGAATGTCTTCGATAAGTAGCAATGATCGATAATCGAAAAAATCCGGTGAAAGAAAAAAAAAACGGGTGATTTTGACCAAACAGCCTAACATCACCAGTGCGTGTGAGACATTTTATTAACGCACAAGCAAAAAGGCCTGCCATGTAAAATCAACAGTAACTTCTTCGATATGACCGGGGCACGTTCGAAATGGATGTTTCTGTTTAAATCACAATGGGATCAAGATACTTAACTTTTTCATTTTAAATTAAAATTCAAGCTATTATCACCGCACAAGCAAAAAGGCCAGGCATATAAAATCAACAGTAGGTTTTTTGAGGTGACAGAGGCGAGTTTGAAATGAATGTTTCTGTTTAGAACACAACTGAACCATGATACTTGACTTTAGCATTTTACACCTGTGAATGTAAAGCTCCCCCCCCCCCGGCGCATCATGATGCGGCCACAACTAGAGAAATCAATCAATCGATTTGATTGAAAAATGGGCGATTTTACTGATTTCGATGACAATACCATATGGGAGTGTCAAACATTCATCGATCACCATTCAAATCCCAGGCAACGTGGGATCTCCCTGCTAGTATATTGAAAAAGTCATCTATTTTAAAATTATTTTAATAAAATCAAAATTATGAGATTAAAAAAACTGTTTTACCGCATCGATTTTATTACGCCATCTTGTTTCACGTGTGTCATGCGGTTTTATTTAAACTTTTCCTCGACTATTACTGTGATTACACGCTCACTGAACTTGGTGCCATTCGATTTGGCGCTCGTGCTTCTGATCTGGCGACATGTGCATTGTAGACCGGAATGTTGTCTTGCGGAATGAGAATAATTTGCTGATCCTGCCCCGTTTCTCGATTTTGATAACTTCTCTTAATTTCCTCAACAATGAAGCACAATAGCGATTGTAACTGTAGTACTCTTTGCTAAGAAATCTTTCACCATTACTCCATTCTGGCCAGTGGAGGGCTACAT
>NC_136506.1:94832633-94852633 GCF_053919585.1 Euprymna scolopes
ACAATTGCATTGAATTGAATTGGTACAAAAGAAACTTATAACAATATTATATATTCATGTCTGTCTACATATAATAAGCAGGGGTATCCGATGTTGTCCGGGATGTGATGAGGATGAATGAATGTTTCACCCTCCCATATCGTCATCGAAATCGGTGAAATCTGCTCTAGTTGAGGACCCACCACAATGCACAAAAAAAGAAGCTTCTTACGCCTCCCTGCAGTGACTTTATCTACAATAAACTGTAGTCTGCATTGCACTGAAGAGAATTTACTGTTGATTTTATTAAATTATTTTGATGCAATAGCTTTAATTTAAGTTTAAAATGCAAAAAAATCAATTATGGTTCAATTGTGTTCTAAACAAAACCATCGATTTCAAACGCCCCCCCCCCTGTCGATTTTATATACTAATTATGTTTGCTTATGCAATAATAAAACTTCTGAAATACATGTGATTCCACCACCGGTGATGGTTGAAAATTACATCAGTAACGGGTGAATTAGAGCGAAATAAAAGCCTTTTATTATATGGACAATCCTGGGCAATAGCCGGCGGCCTTGCTGCCTCAAATTGTTTGCCGGAAACGTAAAATACAAGAGAAAAAAATACCTTCATGAATGATAATAATGTTAATAATGATAATATTGTTTTGTGACGGGAAACGTTACAAGGTGTTGAATAGTAATGTTTTGTCTTGGATATGACCTTCAGGTCAAGGTTTTAAGTTTTTGCATCCTAAGTGAAAGTGATTTCTTTATGGAACGAACTGGAATCGAACTTGAAACACCCAGGTCGTCAGTCCATTTGGCCACCGTCACTTCTCAAAAATGTAAATTATTTCAAAGATCTGGAAAACGAAAGAAACTAAAATGCAAAGAGTTTTTTTTTTCGTTTTCCAGATGTTTGTAAATATTGTTAAAAGTTTTTTTCGTTTTCCAGATGTTTGTAAATATTGTTGAAAGTTTTTTTTTTCGTTTTCCAGATGTTTGTAAATATTGTAAAAAGTTTTTTTTTCGTTTTCCAGATGTTTGTAAATATTGTTAAAAATTTTTTTTTTCGTTTTCCAGATGTTTGTAAATATTGTTAAAAGTTTTTTTTTCGTTTTCCAGATGTTTGTAAATATTGTTAAAAGTTTTTTTTTCGTTTTCAAGATGTTTGTAAAAATTGTTAAAAGTTTTTTTTTCGTTTTCCAGATGTTTTTAAATATTGTTAAAAGTTAAGACTCTGCAATACATGAATATTTCTTATTGTTATATATGTACATAAAACATGGACTGTATTGGCAGAGCATGAGAAAAACCTTAATGTATTTGAAATGCAGTGTTTAATCATTTATGACCGGATTGAACTCATTCATTCAGTCGTAAATAAATGAATATAACGAAATAAAATGGGAACTAATTCAAACAGATATTAGTTCCGTATCTGGGTAGATGCCAGATACCTCTAAATTGCAATTGTTCATTGCTTACATTCAGTATGTCGTCATCTATCTCAGAAAGTGGGTTATTTTGTTTGTTGCTATAAACACAGTTTTTTTCAAGCACTAAGAAAAATAATCAAGATAAGTTTATGAAATGCAAAAATTCTCAGTGGTAGTTTAACTATTAAACTTCATAATTTTTCTAGTTTGAAGACAATCATAGTATCATTACCTTTTTAAACTAACTAAAATTAACGATAAATATTTTTAAAATCATCTACATCATAATTCCGGTCATAAAATCAACATTAAATATTTTTTAATCATATACATCATAATTCAGCCGTTGAAATTAACAATAAATATTTTTTAATCATATACATCATAATTCAGGTCATAAAATCAACACTAAATATTTTTTAATCATAAACATCATAATTCAGGTCATAAAATTAATAATAAATATTTTTGAATCATCTACATCATAATTCAGGTCATAAAATTTACAATAAATACTTTTTTAATATGCTACATCATAATTCAGGTCATAAAATTAAAAATAAATATTTTTTTAATAGGCTACATCATAATTCAGGTCATAAAATTAAAAATAAATATTTTTTTAATATGCTACATCATAATTCAGGTCATAAAATTAACAATTAATATTTTTTTTAATAGGCTATATCATAAAGGATTAAGAACTATCCTTGCTGTAACTCAGGCTTAATATTAACAGATGCGTCAACAAAGCTATCCCCCCCACACACACAGATTAATATGGTTTTTATGTTTCCCTGACACCAGACTCCAGCTATGTAAGAACATCAGATTAAGAATATATAATTAAACAAAGATCAAGTTGTACAACGTTATATAATGGGATACCAAATTGAGCATATTGAATTTTGGGGTCGTATATTACGCGTGTGTACGTTCATGCACGTTTACTCTATATAAATATACGTGCGTATGAAACCGACACACGTATCGTCTAGTATTTGTAAATGTGTGCGTGTATGCATGTCTCTATGTGTGTGTGTGCGTGTTTACACATATTCAAACAGAGAGGTCCGCGTAACATGGATCAGGTAACAGCCATTAATTCGGGACAGGTTCAACAAATATGACATATAAGCGCAGAATGGTCGTTTGATAACGGACTACTAACCTTAGGTTGTGGCTCCCTTCGTATGTCTGACACTGCAATGAATCATTTCACTGTGAAGACGACCATGAAATATATGGGTTGATCAGATGAGGTCTTAAACAGATATGTTCAGTCTGACAGCTGATTTTATGGCGAAATTTTCTTTTCAAGCACATGGCGAAGCTCACTGATGTATGCACATAACTCAACTCCAAACTATTAGGGACGTTAGCTTTCTTATTTACATCTTAAAGCAGCACAAAGCGCCCATTATTTCGACATCAGGCTGCTTCGTGAAGCTCATTTTCGGTGCTTAGTAAACCCTAAGATCAAAGTGGTGAGGGTTTTGCGCCACTGTAGTCTAAGAAAGATATGAACAAGATGATTATTAGTAGTAGACTGCATACTAAAATAACAGCCACCACTACCAGAAAGCTTTTTGTCCATTTGATGCAAAAACTGGTCTGTAAAGCTTAGCTGATTAAAAAGACTGGTGTTTCCTTTGTGGTAGTATATATATATATATATAGTTTTATGTATATGTATATATATATAGTTTTATGTATATATGTACATTATTATGTATATTATCACAAACTATAAAAAATCAGATACAGACCTAGTCAAGGACTTCAACTTAGCAAAAATATCACTGACACACTCAAAATTAGCAACAGAGTAGGAAAACTATCAATTAAGGAGGCATACAATATACATAAGGACCATAAATCTAACTTTGAAATAAGACATCAAACGAGACCCCACGAAGCCAGAAATAGGAAGAATAAATAAAAAAAAATACTAGAAAGAATTAATTTACAAATTAAAACCAAATATGAACTAAACCAATGAATTAAAACCAATAATATCCAAAACAAAAAGAAGGCCGCATTCATCTAGTTCGACATTGAAAGCTACTATCCTTCAATATCAAAAGAACTGTTTAGACTTTGTCTCACTACTCTCTAACCTACAACCATCCGAAATGGAGATTATCAAAAAATCTAGGAAAACAGTACTAATCAGCCAAGACACCTAATGGACTAAGAAGAACCAACCCGGATCATTTGACCTCTCAATAGGATCTCTGAATTCAGCAGAAGCAACTGACCTAGTTGGTCTCTTCCTTCTATATAATCTCACAAAAACTATAGACTATGACTATATATAGAAGATGGCCTTATCGTAGTTGAAAATTCAAATGACCCTAAATGCGAAAAATTGAGAAAAACCTTAACTAAAGAAATGAACAGAATAGGTCTAAAACTTGACATTAAGTCTAACGTAAAAACTGTTAACTTTCTCGATATAACTCTCAACCTCTCAAATAACTCATATGAACCTTACATTAAAGACAATACTTACCCACTCTATATACACCCACTATCGAACCACCCAAAACATATCATTAAACATGTCCTTACATCTATCGAAAAAAGACTTAGTACTAATTCCTCTAAACTTGAAATATTCAACAAGCATAAAACATTTTATGAAAATGCCCTTAAAGAAAGTGGCCACCCAAACACCATCTTTAATTACATTGAACCTAATCCATCTAATACCCCAAACAAGAAAAATAGGGTCAGAAAAATAATTTGGTTCAACCCCCCTTCAATATAATGGTTAAAACGAAACTAGGCAAAAAATTCTTTCAACTAATAAACAACCATTTTCCACCAAATCACACACTACACAAAATATGTAATAAAAACACAATTAAGCTTAGCTACAGCTGTATTAATAACCTAGAACAAATAACCAAGAAACACAATAGGAAAATACTAAACAAAGATAAACACACAAATAACACTAGCAGAAATAATTGTAACTGCACCAACAAATCCCAATGTCCACTTAATCAACAATGCCTACAAAAGTAGTCTATAAAGCCACAATTGCACCTGAAGAAAACCCAAACGACAAAAAATACTATATTGGCTTGGCAGGCACCTCCTTAAGAGATAGGTTTAGAGTACATAAATGCTCCTTCACAACCCCCAACTACCTTAACAAAACCTCACTAACCTCCCAATATCTAGATCTAATTCAAAATAACCTTACACTAATCGTTACGTGGGAAATCCTTAAAAAATCTATCGTATGTAAATCTTTAGACTCCGCATGCCTCCTCTACCTGAGCGAAAAACTTTTTTATATTCAGTTTTAAAGAAAGAGACAAATTACTAAATAAAAAACATAAACTGCCGGCATTACAAATCCCACCTCCTTAGCAACTATACACCCTTCTGAAACATCCCTCAGGCAACATCCTTTTGGACCCGCTGAATAATACACACAATACATCCATCTACCGCATACACCAATTACTGTAACATCAACACAACCAAATCCCCTTACTCCACCCTCCCCATACCCTATATTACCTTACCCATCTACACATTCATCTACCCATGAATCCTACTACCCCCACTCACTTACTAATTACTACTGAAACTCTCCACATTTATATGGGTGTGCGTATGTTGCAATTTGTATGGATATCTGTATGTATATATATGTACCTTTTTGTAGATATACCAGAAATACTGTTATCTTTAACGCACCTACTTACTTGTCATTGTGCGTGTATGTACCTTCATGTGTATATGTATGTGCATGTGTGGGCATGATTGGATGTATGTATATATCCCTATGTGTGTTTATGTATATCTTTCTATATACGCGTGCATGGATATATGTGCTCATGGCTCGTGTATATATACATGAGTATATATTTGTATATCTATGTCTATTTGCGCATGTATGTGTATGCGTGCATCTGGATGTTAGTGTCTGTATGTATATGTGTATTTATATATATGCATGATTGGGTCTATATATATCCTCATGTGTGTTTATGTATATGTTTCTATGTGCGCGTGCATGAATGTATGTGCTCATGGGTCGTGTGTATATACGTGAATGTATATTGGTATATCTATATCTATGTGTACATGTATGTGTTTGCATACATCTAGGTGTTAAAGTATGTATATATATGTGTATCTATGGGTATACATGGCTGAACGTATGTATACATGTATAGCTATATCTGAATTTATATACATGTATGTGTTTATATGTATGTATGTGCCTGTATCCAAAATACATTTAACACTGAAAATAAAGTTAAACATAACCACTGCCCAAAGCACAATGTTAGGAGCACACCCCATATATATATGAACTTAACGATGCGTCTACCTAACCTCGCATTATTAACTACACCCATGTATTTACTTATTTATTTATTATCATTTATTTATCCTAACTTTATTTTATTTACTTGGTATAAATATACACTTGTCTATATATAAATATACACTTGTCTATATATATATATATATATATACATATATATGCCTGTATATTTATATTTTTATAAATATGTATATTTATGTAATTGTATATACGTGTATATAGGAACATGTGTGTGTATATATGGATGTATGTATGTATATGTACATCTACTTCTCACACAGGATCAGCGAATTTAATGATGATGGATTCGCTTCTAGAGCAAAAGCTTTCATTATATCTAAGGCATTTGATAGTGTTATGATGTTATGATTTAGATCTCGTTTTGACTTGGGGACGCCGTCATACTGTCTGCCACGTGTCACCGTGACGACCACCACTCAAGTTTCATGATTCCTGACCGCTTTGGGGAGAAATTGACTACGTAGGGATTCACGCTACGATCGCTACCATGGCACCAAAGTCGAGGCACATGATCATGGTTACCTCCACAAAATTACGGGCAAAACGCTTAGATGCCTTACACACCGTAGCGAAAACAACAACCCAAAATATCTCCACGTATATGCATATATGTAGGTGTGCGTGTGTGTATATATATATGTATATGTGTCTAGGTATATATATATGTGTGTGTATATATATATATATGTATATGTGTCTATGTATACATATATATAGGAGTTGTGTGTATGTGTGTGTATGTCTGCATATAAATACAGGTATGTCTGCATATACATTGTTTATATATATGTGTATGTGCGTATGTGTCTGTATATGGTTGTGTAGAAATGTACATATGTATGTGTATGTATGTATGCGTATTTGCGCGGTTGTTAGCGTAGGTATTAATCCTTAACTACCTAAAAATAACTCATTGTCAACTAAAATAAACAAGTCGACTACGAAAATTTTAAATGAAACCTTGTACTTGTCAAACAAATGACACCTACAAAAAACTATTTTCTCTCTCTCACCCCCCTCTTTCTCTCTCTCCCCCTCTCTCTCTCTCATCTACTTCATATACCTGTCTGAACAAGCAAAAAGCAGTCAAAATTTAAAACCTAAGAACTGAAACTCCCCCTCCTCCTCACCTTAACCCCCTCTAATTTTTCTTTACTATACTCTTTCCCTCTCCCCCTCCCTATATCCATATATCTCCACTCACTCCTTCCTGAGTATGCTACCCCACACACACAATACAATCTAATGTATTTTAACCTTCAAAACTGAAATATTGTCGATACCCGTCTCCCTCCCCCTTATTATTATGGGCGAACCGTATGTTGTTTCTATAGTGCGATTTTCAAACGTCCAATCAGGAGTACTCGTGTAGTCGCATGTAGCGAATAGGTAGATGGTTTCTCTCTTTGTAAGCGATCTTTAAATTTGAATAAAATCTGTAATTTTAGAAAACCCAGTATAACTTGTGGTTAAAAAGAAAATTAATTGTTTATAATCAAATTTTCCTCGTTTAAACAACATACGGACGTTACTTTTCTGGTGATTAAATGCGACACGGAATGATGAAGAAAAAGAAAAAAAAACAAATGGATTCGATCCCCTACATGTGTTATATATCGGTTTCATTGAGAGAGTCATAGGAACAGATGCTTTTTCTTAGTGAGAGAGATTTATTAAGAGGGATGTTGAAAGACTCAGAGAGAGAGAGAGAGAGAGAGAGAGAGAGAGAGAGAGAGAGAGAGATGTTGTTGTAAGAGACTTAGAGAGATCGTTCCTGTTATAAGATTCTTATATTAAAAATGTTCATTCCTTAATTGTGTTGAATGGAAGAAGAAGGAAGCTCTTGGTGTGAAGGGATATAATGTTCAGACAGTTCGGACATGATGATGTTGAGACGTGTATGTAAAGACATATAACACAAATATATAATACAATTGGACTTTACCTTTCTGTAAGAATCACAAGACAAGACGAGCTTTACAAAACACATAATGGTTTATTCTTCATACGGCCGTGTTCCATCACCAAGAATTCAAAGTCTCACATTTTTTTCTTGAAGTGACGTCTCGCTCCTAGACGTCTGACTCTCCCCGAGTTTCTTCACTGACTGTTTTCTAACTAAAGTTTTTCTCTATTCCTAGAACTTTCTATTTTCCGTGACGTCATACACATGTTAAAACATGTGCCTTCTTTCACGTGTTTTGGACATACGTGTCCAAAACTTTTCCTATTTCTCAGTAACCTATTTATCCAATATGTTAAAAACATTATCTTATAAGCTGCATTCATTCAATTTAAAATTTCATAACAAACTTGATAGTTAACATTCTTTCCTTGAAATATTTATCTATATTCTAAACAAATGTTTGTTTTACATTTTTAAATTCTCAAACGTAATCTATTTCTAAACTAGATTACGAGGTTCGAATTTCGCCTATGCCATTTCATTTTCATTTTAAATTAAATTAAATTTAAATTCTCCATTTTTATACTTACATGAAAAGGGGACAGCCCTTATCAAGTAACACATATACTATGCCACCTAAAATTTACAGATTATATATATATATATATATATATATATATATACGCTTTATTTTTTATTACGGTATCTTTCTGTTATTACATTATTGTTTCAGCTACACGGCCGTTTTTTTTGGCCGTCTGTAGCTTCCTCAGACTTTTACAAAATGTTGGTTATGATGAGATGAAAGAGTGAATGATGTCAGGGCAGGGCTGCGAGAAGAGCGGAAAAAAGAGGAAGGGAACAATGGGGAAAAGTGGTATGCTTGGTATGTCGGTAATGTTTTAGTTTTGGAGTTTAACGACCTTGTGGGGGAGGGTCTGGGAAATTCATTTCTGGTGTGGCTGAGGGCATAGGGATACATGGAGAGGGAATGTATGTGGGTGTAGCAGGAGGGGGTTACTTTAAAATTCGAGTCTTAATGTTAAAGTCTTTGGCGTCTCGTTGTGAGATGATTTTTTGATAAGTATGTCTTGACCTGTTGGGTGTTCGCTTAGGTTCGGAGGCGCACGTGTCTATGCATGCATGCGCGCATATGTGCATATATTTGCACGCCAGGGCGGAGATGTATGTGTACTTGTGAACGTTTCTTTAAGTATATATGTGTGTATGTGCGCATGTGGGTGCTCGTGCGCGCGGCCGCTAGCTAACCCTCTCCAAACAATTAACAACAAATAAAAACCAAATAAACCGAATCATAGCCCCCCCGACATACTTATCAAGAAATCATCTCACCAACGAGACGCCAAAAACATTAACATCATTAAGACTCGAATTTTAAAGTAACCCCCTCCTCCTACCCCCACATATCCCCTTCCCCCTCCATGTATCCCTATGCCCTCAGCCACACCAGAAATGAACTTCCCAGACCCTCCCCCACAAGGTCCTTAAACTCCAAAACTAAAACATTAACGACATACCAAGCACCCCCTCCTACCTTTACACCTTGTTCCCTTCCTCTTTTTTCCGCTCTTCTCGCACCCCTGCCCTGATATCATTCACTCTTTCATCCCATCATAACGAACATTTCTGTAAAAGTCTGAGGAAGCTACAGACGGCAAAAAAAAAAAAAAAACGGCCGGGTAGCGGAAACAACAATGTAACTTAACAGAAAGATACGGTAATAAAAAATAAAAACGCGTATTTGCTCTACAACAGCATTGAGCACTTTCTTCAGTTTTTATTAATTACCATTTCTACTAAATATATATATATATACATACATATATATACATATATATACATATATATACACATACATACATATACATATATATATACATATGCATACATATACGTATATATACATATATATACATATATATGCATATATATACAGATATATAGACATATATACATACATATATATGCATATATATACATATATATACATATATATACATATATAAAGACATATATATACATATATATATATATATATATATATATATATATATATATATATATATATATATATATATATAGTCATCCACATACAGTACTGTTTCGCTGTTTGACAGCTAGACGGGCAACTGCCTCAAGCCAGCATCGAAATCCGACCGCCGAAATGACAGTCATGGCTTCTCACCATTACGCTATACGGCTGATGCTGTGTGGGTAGTGAATTAACGACGTTTTGACATCGTTCAAATGCCTCCGCTTGATTTGTTTACACACGAGCGTCGCTCAATACGCTAATGACAGTTTGTATATTACTTCCCAATATGCTCAACGCAAGATGGGGAGCATTATAGTCATTCACATATAGCTCATCAGTGCGGCTAGACAGGTAAATGCCTCAAGCCAGGTGTATATATATATATATATATATATATATATATATATATATATATATATAACATTTAATTCGGCCAAAATGGAAGCGTTAATTTGGCGGTCTTCAAGACATATTTCTGACGTTTTCTTTTTGAACATTAACCACTGAGGAGAGCACCTGCTGTTTTTCATTTACCTGCAAACAATAACCCCCATTACACTGGAGTTCTGCTTTAAATACGATTGGTTATTTTGATTTTAATGTTTAGCTCTGAATGAACTGTTCGCATGAACTGTTTTCTATATTTATATTCTTATGTTTTAAAGTTTTGTGACTACAAATCATAAAACTTTTAGCTTCATCCTATGCAGTAACCAGCAAATACATATAAATGTTAAAATTTTTGCGTGACTTTCTGATTATTTTGCTAACAGGTTTTCCTCTGATGAGAAGAATTAGCATTCTTTGAAACTCCGCGGATTAAGGAGTACCTAGCTACCAGCTTTAGAGTATTCTGCCGAATAATAAAAGCTTTTTGTAAATTTCTACTTTACAGCTCCGTTCTTATTATATAATATATATATATATATATATATATATATATATATATATATATATATATATATATATAACCAAAACACACACACACACAAATACCACACACACACACAAATACCACACACACACACACACACACACACACACACACACACACACACACACACACACACACATACACACACACACACACACGCACACACACACATTACGAACCTATTAGTTCAAAACCAACCAGGAAAATCTCGACGCGACGATTTATGTTCACATTATTCTAGGGTAACGCGAACTTTTATACGAGGAATTCTTTGGGAAACCTCATCACATTTGTCACCCTACAGTCCTGATGTTGTCCCATTTACACTGCTTTTGTTGTCAACACTTAAAAGAACACTTGACAGAAACACGATGCGAAACAACAGCTGGTTTCATACGATGCACAAGAGAAAACATGCAATTCTACAGATAGTGAAGTTTACTGCGGTAGAAACTCCAGTCCACTGAGATGGTTGGTGCGTTGTAAACTACAGTATTCCCTCGCTTTTCGCGGGGTTAGGGTTAGGGTTCTTTACCGCCTCCCCACTCCGGGAATAGCAAGAAAAAAAAGGAAACAGAAAACACGAATGTTATTTGCAGTTTTATAACGTCTATGTATAAGATTACTAAATGCTTCCCAAGTATTTTTTAAAGAATCTTTAACTCATTAATAGAATAATAATGTAGCAATATTACATGTAGTTATGTATTTCACTAATGTAGTAATGAAAATATATAAACATTTTAATTACAACAATATTTTAATCAAAAAGACACATAAGTACAGTAACACCGCGTTGCATAGTTACCAAACGGTACTATTGTATCGTAAAGTCATTTTCTATGCGTTTTACTAGATCGGAAATTATCAACATTGTTTACCCAGCATTCGGTTTTATTACGTCATGACATTATACCAGTATACCGGAAGTAAAGAGTCTAATTATGCTTTAATAATAAATACGTTAACTCACTTGTATATGTAAGCAAAAAAAAAAAAATTCTCGTTAACATAACAAGTAACGGAAAGCAATCGTTATAATAAAATAATAAAAAATAATATGATAATATAATATAATCATAATATAATACATAATAATATAATAAAATGATAATACAATAAGTAAATTAAATAAAATATAATTAAAATAATTAAATTATACAGTTATAAAAGAATAATAATATAATAACATGAACTTTAAATAAAATAATTAAAAATTATATAATAACATATTAACAATAAAATATTAAAATAATTGTAAAAAAATAAATAATAATGATAATAACATCATAATAGAATCAAATAAAAGTAATATAATAATATACAAAAATAATAAAAAAATATAAAATAATCATAATATTATATTATAAAAAATAAAATAATACCATAATAATATGATAAAAGTATAAAATGAAATAATAATATAATAAAATAATAATATAAAATGATAATATAATAAAATGCGTAGAACACATTGGAAACATCATCAGATATTTAAATAACTATACAGATGCAAGTTTTTTTGTGGAGTTTAAATTGTAAAAATCCGATTATATATATATATATATATATATATATATATATATATATATTTATATATATATTTATATTAGATATATACATATTATATATGATATATATATTATATACATTATATATGTTATAATTATTATAATATATATTATATATATAATATATATATAATATGTATATTATATATATATTATATATAAAATATATATTATATGTAATATATGTATTATATTATATATTATATATATAATATATATATATGTTATAAATATAATATATATATTATAAATATTATGTATATATGATATATACGTATATATTACATAATACATATATATATTATAGACATTATATATACATTATATATGTTATATATATATATATTATATATATTATATATACAATATGCATATTATATATATTATGTGTATATATTATATATATTATATATATATATTATACTAGCATTTCAGCCCGGCGTTGCCCGGGTGTTTGGATGTGTATATTGAGCAAAAATAAAAAAAGTGGTAGTGGGAAGGCAGGCTCGAACCCATACTGCAAAGGAGGAAAAGAACGAGGTAAAACCTAACGTTTATGCTGTTACGACCACCGCCAAACCGGAAGCGACATTTTTTAAATTAAGGCTAAACAATCTAAAGGAGAGGATAACTTTAAAAATATCGGCGAAAAAAGTGACCACCCTCCTGTAGAAAAGTGTCCAGTTGAAGGTGAATATATTACTTTTTTAAGCGAATTTTTCGATATTTGTCGTCTGAATTGTCGAACTTCAAGACGATACTGATCTTGGTAAAATCCATCGCCTTTGTCAAAAGTTTAAGGCAGACATGCAAAGATATATACATACATTTCTTTATTGGTAACTAAAAAGTTTCGATCCAAACCGATGAAAAAGCTTGCCCTATCTCTTAATACCCTTTATGTAAAATTTCAAATTTTTAGACCAGAAATTGTCTGAGTAATTTGGTCGAGACCGCAGAGGTAAAATTGTTTTTTTTAACTTTGACCCCAATTATGACTCTTTAAAATTTATTGTTTTGGGCACAAATCAAGTTATAAAGTTAGATCCATGTCCAACGAACCTATATCTAAAATTTCAATTGTTTAGACCCAAAATTGTCGGAGGAGTTTGGTAGCGTTCTCAAAGGTCAAATCGTTGAACTTTGACCCCTTAGCCAAATTTCTGGCCGAAAACCAATCACAAAGATTTTCCCAAATCTCAGTACCCTGTATATCAAATTTCTAGTGTACCCTGTATATCAAATTTCGAGTCTGTAGACTGAAAATTGACAAAGCTATTGCGTAGGGAAATGTACACACACACACACACACAAACACACACACGCGTTCACTGTTATAGACAGATAGATAGATAGATTAGACAAAAATATATACGTATACATAAATATATATGGAAACAATTTTTTGTTTACTTTAAACTTTTTACGAAAATATTATGCAAGTATAAATCATGTAGAATATCTGCATGAATATAATTACACGTAATAGTTAACTAAAGATGATCATTCCACAAGAAAACCGAAAAAACTAATAGGGAATTAATTAAAATGAATGTTTAAAAGAATATGCAAATTAGCTAGATCTTTTGCTAGTGAATGCAATTCCAGAACCCATATATAAGAAAATTGTATTTTATTTTTAAATAAATAGAAAAGATGAGGTTTAATATGAATATCAATACACACACTCGAAAAACGAATTCATAGGAGTAAAGGAGATAGATATATTATATATTTTATGTTATATATATATATATTATATATATTATATATCTATACTCCTATAAATCCGTTTTTCTTTTGTGTGTATTGATATTCACATTAAAACCATTTTTTCTATTTATTTTAAAAGAAAATACAGTTATATGATATAATATATATATATGTAATATATATATATATATAATATATATATTAAAATATATATATATTAAAATATATAATAATTAAATATATATATATAAAATATAATATATATATATATATATATATATATATATATTCCCCATGTACTTGCCTCCCCACGAGGGCAGAGTTAGATACAAGGTCGGTTTTTAATGTGGGGGGAATCTAGCTCCCTAAAAAGGGGACTCTGTATAGGAACAAAAAATTTCCGCAGTCATGAAGGAATTGTTCTCGCTGACCGAGGACAGAAAAGGTTAAGTGTAGCATCAGAACAGATACTACACTGAGATATTTGCCCGAATATTGTTGCTCGCAAGTATTTGTTGGCATTGGATTTAAAGACGGCAATAAAAGTACACCCGTGCTAATGTGTTCCCTATGACTTGACAGCTTGAAAATTATCGAAAGTTCGAGCGGAATTTTGCCAGAACGTCAATGTGTTGCACAGCGAGATATTTTTTTTTACCCGGTAGTTACCACTTATCAATGCTCGGGGGCCACTCGAGGATAAGAGTTATTGCGTGTGCAGTAATCAATGGGATAGTGTCATAGTAATCGTTAGTATTGGAGATTTGATAAAGTGCCTTACTTAAGGGGGCGGTTAATCGGGAATTTGTTTATGTTGGACTTGAAGATATCTAAGTTGTAGTCAGGTGGGAAACAGGCAAACGGAAGAGAGTTCCACAGGCATGCACTTCTAAGAAAGAAATTTTGTTCATGGAATCTACGTTTTGATTTAGGCACAGATAAAGATTGGGGAAATTACTGACAGTGGTTTCAGATGTTTTTCGTGAAAGATTGGCGAAGGGATTTGTTTTGATATTAGGGCTTTTTATTGTCATTTCACTCTAAACAAGGCACAGAACCACTCAGTCGTGAGGAGCTACGATTTGGAATAGATTTGCAAGGATACTATTTGGGGAGTTGAGAAGGGAGATGTTTGTTTTCATTACGTTTGAATTTCTGTATTTCAGTACAGTCAGTGGAAGCAGGGGCAAGGGAAGGAATTTCAAAATGCAGCAGCCCGAAGAAAAGAGTTTGCGACGTTTAGGGATCAGTATAAGGTGGGGTTTTTCTGCTGTCGGGTTTGTCGAGGGTATTGTTGCCGAGGTGTTATTAGTGCTGTACGTTTGTCAGAGCACTTGTCATTGAAATACTTGTAAAACAGACACAAAGATACCAGACTACGGCGATGGGACAGAGGTTGGAGTTTAGTTAATAGTTCAGGACCTATTAAGTTAGCGACTCTTTTTGGAACCCTGTCCAAGAACGAGAGACTAGTGGCAGATGCGCCAGCCTAGATATGGCAACAATACTCCATGCATAGTCGAACCCTAGCCTTGTGGAGATACAGGATACTCTCAGGTGTGAGTAGACTTTTAGCACGGTAGAGAGAGAGCCCACCTTCCTCACAGCAGCCTTGGCAATTGCCTCAATGTATTTGTTCCAATTCATGTTGTCTGTGAATGTTAACCCTATGAGTTTGACGGAAGTATTTTCAGGCAGTGTATCATTAACCATAATAATCAGTGGTTGAGAAGGTTTCTTGTAATTATTAAAGGAAATAAGCTTAGTTTTGGCAGCATTTAATGTTACCAACTAGTTACGGCCCGATTTCACCACAGATTGGAAGTCTTCCCCTAGAGTTTTAGCAATTTCCTGAGATATGTTTTCATGAGTTTTACCCTCGTATCTGTTATAGAGCGTGGTGTCATAAGAAAGTATCCGCATCTCAGAGAAAATTGTATCATGGAGGTCATTTATGAATATTAGGAATAATAAAGATTACTTCAAAGGTAAGTCGATACAAGCACCTGACATCACAAGAATGTTCTGTCTGTTTGGCTGGCGAGACTTCAAGAAAAAATGTGTTTTTGGTGCTGTCCTCAAGCGTATGGCCATGGGATTAAATTATCCGTCTCTCTTTCTGACTTTCTCTCCCAGTCACAACTCGACTGTCGTCCTCGTATTTTATGTGGTGGATTTTCTTTTAAAACAAACCTTTTTTATAAACTGACCTGAAAGCGGAATTCGATTAAACCATGTTACTTCCGGACGACGCTTCTTTTTTTTTTTATCTATCTTTTGTTTGACTTTTAACTTTAGTAAGCTAAAGCGAAATGTGGCCGTCCGCCACGTAGCCTTAGTGGTTGTGGAACGGTCGTGGACTATATAACTAGGTGTAACGAAACAAGCAATCTGTCTGTCTGTCTATCTATTTCTCTGTCTGTCTGTCTCTCTCTCTCTCACACGCAAATGGACTGTCGCTCTGATGCTTTATGAGGCCGTCTGTCTCTTTAAATAAAACTTTTTATAAACATCAGCACCCGAGTGAGTTTATCAGCAGACAAAAAGAACTTGGGTTCACAAGGGCGACGATACGGGTGTATAATGGTTTATACACCATTATCGTCATCAATAAGGTAAAATGTAATATACGGCGTTATGTGGCTGATCACGGGATACAAATTGCACATCTAACATTTAGTTTCTTAGTTCTGTTTGTAAAATAACTCGATGAAACTGGATTTCGAATTAAATCACAGCTGAAACATGTATGCATATATGTAGACAACAATGTTAGTATAAATGAAGGAATTTTTGAAAGCTGCTGCTGCAAAGAAACTGGGCTCTATCTACCGTACTAGAATATTAGTCACGCCTGACAATATCCTGTATCTCTAAAAAGCTACCATTCGCTTATGCATGGCGTATTGTTTTTCACGTCTGAGCTGGCGCATCTATCATTAGTCTCTCCTTCTTAGACAGACTCTTCAACATAATAGGTCTCACACGATCAACCAAACTCCAACCCCTGTGCCATCGATGCAATGCTTCATCCCGGTGTCCATTTTACAAATATTTTAATTGAATCTGCTCTGACGAACTCGTAGCACTTGTAATACCCTGACTAACTTGACAAGCATCAAAATCCCACCCCTTCATAGTTGAAGTCGCTAGATGATGGAAAGCCTTCTACTCTAATAGTTTCTTTCATCGTATTACTAGACTCCATATCTCTTGCTTCTCTCACTTAAAAAAAATGTAATGTGAAAAGACATCTCGAACACAGTATCTCTGTAGATATGATCCCAAATGCTAGCGTTTTACGTCTAGTTGCACTGTGTTTTTTTCGGGGTGATTAATGAATACGAGTAAAAAATGTATGTGTGTGTATATGTGTTTGTGTGTGTATGTGTTTGTGTGTGTGTATGTGTGTGTATGTGTTTGTGTATATGTGCATGTGTGTGTATATGTGTGTATGTGTGTATGTGTGTTTGTATGTGTTTGTGTGTATGTGTATGTGTGTGTATGTAGGGGTTGGCTATTGATCACAGAAATTGTTGACCGAGTCCTTAAGATCTTAGTGAAAAATATAAGTGTTTTTGGTTTTGTTTCGTTCTATCGTTTTTGACATTCCACAGAAATACCCTAAAAAAGCGATTTGAAAAATAGCAGAGAGAGAGAGAGAGAGAGAGAGAGAGAGAGAGAGACGTCTTAATCCATCTTCTCAGTACCGACTCCCGCAGAGCCGCTTACAACAACACTGAAATGACTCACCCCACTAACTCTCTTCATGGCAAAAGCACACTCCTGCCTCGCAGACATCTTGTACCCCCGCCTCGCTTAAGAAATGTCATATATTCACTGAAATATCTACATAAAAGTCATTCTGTCACCCACCCCCACATACTTTGTCCCACTTCTAAAACTTGAATCCTTCTTTTTCATTATCGTCTTTTACAGCCATCATTATCCACTTGCATATATTTCCATCTATATAACGTTAAGTATGTCTCTATGTTTATGTATTACTTATTAACTAGCAGGACCCGTTGACCGGCGTTGCCCGGTGGTAACATGCCCCCCTCCCCCGTAAAGAATTAAAGTACGATTGTTGTTGCTGCTGTTGTTGTGTCCAACCCCAACCTCCTTATGTTAAGAACGGCTTTCGGAATAGACACATCCATCCTCCTCATTTAAAGAAAATCTTTTTATTATAAAATATGGAGACCCATGAAACATCCAAGAATGAGAAATATATTTAATCAACAAATATGTTTGGATAAAGCTGATATTTTTCTGGGGAGCGCAAAAAATTAGTTTTTTGAACAGAAAAAAAAAATAATAACACGCAGTAAATACGAATTTATTAAAAAAAAAATTTCTTTTTTAAAAAAAATATTTTTGTTGTTATTTTTCCCAAACAAAACGCAGGGCCACTTGGACGCAAGGAGCTACGATTTGGAACCAATTCGACAGGGATGCTGTGTAAGGAGTTGAACAGCGAGGTGTCTGTTTATACTACACTTGAACATGTCGGTACAGCCAGGAAGCAAAGACTTGCGAGGCAATTCCAAAGTCTAACAGTTCGGGGAATCAGTGACGTAGCTAAAGGGGAGCGTGGGGGCAATAGATGGATTTCCGGCATTTAAAGATTTCTACAGTGTAGGAGTGAGATCTTACGCCGAGGGGATACAAGTACATCGAGTTCGTCAGAGTATATTCCATTAAAATACTTGTAAAACAGGCACAAAGATGCCACATTTCGGCAATGGGACAGAGATTGGAGGTTGGTTGATAGCGCGGGTCTTATTAGGTTGGAAACCCTTTTAGGAACCTTTCCAAGAGTAAAAGGGGACTAGTGGCAGACGCACCAACCCAGATGTGGCATTAATACTCGATGTATGAGTGAATGGTGGCTCTATAGAGATATAAGATATTCTCAGGTGTGAGCAGCTTTCTAGCAAGATAGAGAGAACCCACCTTCTTTGCAGTAACCCTGGTAATGTTCTTAATGTAATTGTTTCAATTCATGTTGCTTGTGATTGTTAAGCCGAGGGGTTTGGACGAAAAAATTTCAGATAGCGTATTATTAGTCATGGTAATCGGTAGTTGAGAAGGTTTTCTTTGTTAAAGGAAAGAAGCTTAGTCTTAGTAGCATTAAATGTTACCATCGATTTACGTCTCCATTTCACTACAGATTAGAGGTTTTCTCTGTTTCAACTATTGCCTTAGATATGTGTTCATCTATGTTTTCCCCTCGTATCTGTTATAAAGCGTGATATTATCTCACAGAAAATAATAAATCAACATGAAAACGTTTGTAGGGAGGGTTCTTTGTTTGCCAATAATTATCTGAAATTGCTTAATAGGTTCCGCACTATCATCCAAACTCAATGCCCTGTCCAATCGCCGCATTGTTGCTTCCCTGTGTCTATTTTACAAGTATTTTAATGAAATGCCCTCTGACGAACTCTTAGTACTTGTGCCCCCTCCTCGTAAATACCCTGGCTAATCCGATAAGCAGCAAAATCCCACCCTTTCACTGTAGACGTCCGTAAATGCCGGAAAGCCTTCTATTCTAATAGTTTCTTCCATTGGATTACTAAACTTCCGGTCTCCTGCTTTCTTGACTGCACTGATATTCAAAAATTTAAAGGCAATGTGAACAGATATTTCGCTGCTCAACAACCTACAGGGGTGGGGAGCAAATACATTTATTTGTTTCTTTCTTTTCATTAGCTCCTAT
Organism: Euprymna scolopes; assembly: GCF_053919585.1. Lineage (NCBI taxonomy): Eukaryota > Metazoa > Mollusca > Cephalopoda > Sepiida > Sepiolidae > Euprymna > Euprymna scolopes. Next base: position 94,852,340 of record NC_136506.1, read on the forward strand.
TAATTGGTCCCCCAATAAAAGAATGGCGGACTTGTAACTTCACCCTTGTCCGTTCGTCCGTTCGTCTGTCTCTACTTTTCTCAATAATTGCGACTTAGAATTTTTTTTTTTTTGGAATTTTGCACAAACATTAAACATGATATGAGTAAAAAAAGTAACAGAACGGATTTTCTGGCAAAACTCCAGTTGCCCCCTAGGGGTGCCTTCCGGGTTAAAATGGCTAAAATTGATATGCTTGTGCTTATTAAAAGAAATTGATGCCTTGGATTTTTATAAAATTTTCTGAAAAGTTGT
>NC_136506.1:94857633-94920133 GCF_053919585.1 Euprymna scolopes
CCTTAAAACTGAAATTTTATTTCTTTTTTCTGTATTTCACAATAAGAACCTTCAAATTCTGGAGGCTTGTTAATCATAAATAGCTTCCTTTTTCGAACTCCTAACTTTGGATTTCTATTCCTACACCCTGTTTCTTTGGTTGTAGAACCATGCAGAAGTTTAAATGTAATGTGAACAAACATCTCGCTGCACAACTACCTGCTTAGGATTCCCCCCCCCTAATTCACGTCTCACACGTCTCAGCAGCATTATGCCTTGTATATGGTGAACCTAATTAACAAAAAGAATAACAAAGTTTTTAAAAAGTGCAAAAAAATAAATAAAAAGATTTCATTGAGGGGTAAAGACAGCTACCAGATCATCATCATCATCATCATCATCATCATCATCATCATCATCATCATCATCATCATCATCATCATCATCATCGCGTCTCGTTCTATCTGGAAATCCATCAGCCCGTGAGGATGCTTGTGATAGTTTGTACGTCAGCACTGCACGGACACCGAGCGTGCCATACACAGCTCCGCTTATGGCGGTGCCTCTGTTTTAGCAACCTTCGCTCAGGCCTGGTGGAGTGTTACCCACTCTTTCTCAGGGAGTTCAGAGTTTGCCGAGAAATCTACTGTCCCTGCCGGAAGAACCTTGTTGTTGTAGTCTTTGATTCATTGCACCAACGCAGGCGAAAGGTGACTGATGTTGTTCATACGAGGCCTATGACGGTGAATAAGCTCTTGGAAGAGGGTAGTCGCTATTTTCAATTATAGGACGTTTATATACCATCATAAATTTTCTTAGAAGATGGTAGGTGTTGATGTTGATGTTGATGTTGATGTCCCTAATTTTCGAGAATAGGCTTCGCCGAACAATTGTATACGTTTCGTTTTTTTTTTTCATTAATGATCTCCTAAATCACATTCTTAGATCATTCGTAGACATTTATGCAGACAACACCTCAATCTATGGCAACACTTCAAAGACCAGCAATGACCAAGATCTTTTTGATTCTCTCTCTCTCTCTCTCTCTCTCTGATCTTAATAACGAGGTGCAACAAGGAAAAAAAGTAGCAGGGTTATTTTAATGCATCAAAAACCAGCCTTCCCTTCTTTCATCATAATCGTTCTGACACCCACCACACCCCAATTGAAATGAATGGCTCTCGTCTTGAGAAAGTTCCATGTCCTGATAAGCTTCTAGTACTGACCTTCACTCCTGATCTGAAATGGAACACATACGTCAAATCTGTTCCCAAGATAGCTTGAAAAATGGTTGGATCACTCTACTGCTCTAGTAGGTATCTCACAGCCGATGAAATCCTTTATCTGTATAAGATCCAGGTACGCCTTAAAACGGAGTACTGTTGCTACATCTCAGCAGGAGCTGCTCGAAACGCCCTATCCAGCCTTGATAGAGTTAAAAAAAAAACGCTTGACTAGCTACAACCACTGTAAACGATTTCTTCCACTCTCTATCTGAACGCAGATTCCATGAACAAAACTTCTTTCCCAGAATGGCTCGGCTTTGGAACATTGTTTCGCTGGCCTGCTTCCTAGTTGAATACAACATAGTAGCCTTCAAATCCAATGTAAACAAGTTCTTGTTGAGCCGACCCTAAAAACTCAAATTCTACCCAATTTACTCCATTAACACTGCCACCTTATATTCACTGATCCTTATACTCTAGTAGCCTTCGGGCCTTGATATGTGATGACTTTCCTGTAAAAAATGTATATATATAAAATAATGTGGGTTTCACTAGCTTGAATGTTCTACTTCTCTGTCCCAAACTACTAGAGATTATATATATATATATATATATATATATATATATATATATATATATATATGTGTGTGTGTGTGTGTGTGTGTGTGTGTGTGTGTGTGTGATGTCTTCTCAAACCAGCAGTAGACTTGCAAACTTTGCTGCATGTTAAACAGATCGTTTGATTCGCACTAATAGGTGCAAAGTTGACCTGAACAGGAGTTTTGTGCGACTTAAGGTGGTTGACGTAGCCAACTTTTGACAAAAGCACTCGTTCACAAGTGTCGCATTTCCAGCTTCGTGTGTTATGGTTAAGACCATCAATTAAACCTTTGCGAAGCTCTCGCTTCAGATTGTTGTGGGCCTGCTTTCTTTTCTCTGGAGCATCACAACTTTCACGTACAAGCTTTCGCCACTTCGGCCTTTGCAGAGTAAGTTCTTCCCATGTGTCGATGTCGATTTGTAAGACTTTCAAATTATTCTTTGTAGAGTCCCTGAGCCTCTTCCTAGGCTTGTATTGAGGGCGCTTGCCATTTTCCAGCTCCCCATAAAAAATTTGTTTTGGCAGCATACAATCTCTCATTCGAACCAAGTGACCAACGCATGTGAGATCTGATTACAAGGGTCTCAACACTAGAACAACATGCTCTCACACGGACTTCAGTATCGGGTACTTGTGTTTGCCACTTGATGGTTAAGATACGTCTCAAGCATTTTTGGTGAAATCGTTCAAGCCATTTGATGTGCCTTTGATGCAATGTCCATGCCTCCGATGAATACAACAGTGTGGTTAGCACACAGGTCTTGTAAACGCAGATCTTAGTCCTGTTTGTGATGCCACGATCAGACCATACTCTCTTCTTCAACTTTTCAAAAGCTACAGATGCCTTCTGAATTCGCCTGTGGATTTCAGTGTCGAGACAGCCATCCCTCAACAGAGAACTACCAAGGTACACAAATGAATCAACTACTCCCAGTCTAGCACCACAGACCATGATGTTCGGCTCCACGTATGATTGGCCCGGTGCATGAGAGAACATCACCATTGTTTTAGACAGACTGATCCTCAGACCAAAGGCAATTTACTCCATTAACACTGCCACCTTATATTCACTGATCCTTGTTCTCTAGTAGCCTTCGGGCCTTGATATGTGATGACTTTCCTGTAAAAAAAATATACATAAAATAATGTGGGTTTCACTGGCTTAACTGTTCTACTTCTCTGTCCAAAACTACTGGAGAATATATATATATATATATATATATATATATATATATATATATATATATATATATATATATATATATATATATATAGAAAGCTATGCACTTTAACATTTGTTATTATTAAATAAAAATTTAACAACCTTATTTAATACATGTTTATTAATTAAAAACATTATTAATTAACTTTGTTTCTGTGGCAGTTCACCACGTGACGTATGTAGGTTAGTAGGTTGGCAGGTAGGTACGTTGTTAATGTTTTTCTTTTAATTTCTTAGGGAAACGCCTTTTCTTCTAAACCTCTTCAGAAGATATAAGTATGATAAAATGTTTCGTGAACATTCGCAAAGGACTTAGATGAAAAGATGGCGAGAAATAAATTAAGATGGGTTTCACCACAGCCACCGAGGTACAGAAGGCCTGTTAATTAAAAAATGCTTGTAGGCGATTTAGGTAAGATTTGTCAAACTGTCACTGTCAATACTATATAAGGGCATTTTTAAAAAGAGCATTAAAACCTGTGAAAAAAAAGGAAACCAATTTGATTAATAATGAAACTGAACTTTATTCAATATAAAACATAAATATTATCTATGTAAAATTACGTAATTTTAAAGCAATATATAGTATACTACTGATAAAACTCAATTATGAATTTAGGGAACTAACAATTAAAGAAACATTAAACACAAACAATTCTTGGCCGCCAGGACAAGATCACAGTGTAGTATCTGTTCTGGTGCTACAATTCACATTTTCTGTCCTCGGCCGGTGGAGGAGAAATCCTTCATGCCTGAGACAATTTTTATTTTTGTTCCTATCCAGAGTGCCCCTTATCAGGGGGCTTGATTTTCCCCACAAGATTATATGTTGAAATATTTAAATAACTATTACTTTTAACACAGAAATTATATTTAAAGTTTTATTTTATGTTCTTCTATGTCCATTTTTCCCCCATGTTTTCATCAAAATGTGTAGCGTATTTGCATCAGTTACATGGTTAGGAATCCTATACTCTGCTATAGTCTTCATTTTCATATCAGTGCAGAATACATGAATACGGAAATGAAGTTCACATAACTACTAAAAGACAATCATATCATAATGTAAACATTGGTTAAAAACTAAGAAAATATAGTAAACATCTACGATATTAAATCAGGGTGGTGGTGAATTTGGAAGGGGACATTATTATTATTATTTCACTCACTAGGAGTTGTCTCACAGGCCATCATCAGTGTTCGCTCACTGGCAGTAACTTGTGGTATTCTCCCCAGATTTCCAGTGTTTTCCAGCTCTTGACCACTCGTGAAGATGATTGCTCGTTTATCCCAATGTGCAATTATAATAATTGCAATTATATAATTATCCAAATGGGGAATTGTTTTTTCTCTTTAGGACGTTTGGACTATCTTCGTAAAATTACCACAGTCATTCTCTAAGGCAACGAAAAATATTTTTATGGTCATGTGGTTGAACACAGGAAACTTTAGGCACCCTTTACGTACATGTTGATCTGGTAATTACGTCACGCTGTCATGTTCACCGGCTTCCTCTCTCGGTAGCCGTGGTTTCACTTGGCTAAACAAGGTAAGTTAACTTTAACCTACGATCTACAATTGACGAAGAAAAACTTTTTTTTTGTTTTTCGAAAGGCATCTACACAACCTATTTTCTAATCTTATGCCTGAAATTAGCAAATACAAAAAAAGATCTCATACTTCACAAGTCATAATTAATTGAATTACGTATGTAATAGTATCGGCGTTTCCCTACCACACACAGGTGTGGGAAAGTGGGCGAAAAAGAAAAAAAAGAAACAGGACGAGAGGAAATAAGTTTATCGGCGGGACAATAGAGAGGAATTTATTCACCAGGTTAGACAAAGATAGCTGAATGGGATTGGTAGTCAAAAGGACCTGGGATATGTTTAGATTAATTTTATGAGTAACTGAATTTTATGATATGCGTGATGGTTGGTGACTATCCTATTGTTGCCAGCTGAACCGAAGCTACCGAAAGACAAGGCCTGTTAACTGAAAAATAACGTAACTCATAGTAGGCAAAGCACGGTCTGTCGAATAGTTGAACTGTCGATAATGAATGAAAGCTTTTGGAAAAATGGATGAAAAAACTTCTTTTTAAATATATTAAAAAGAGAAAAACACGATTTATACTTAAATTTTAAAAAGAAAACCAAGAATTAAATTTAAAAAAAAATGTTGTACGTTGTCGCTACATTGAAAGATAAATACCACGTTTATTATAGATTCCAAAGACTAAAATCTGTCTCTTAGTTTTGTTGTGATTAATTAAAAAAACAACTTTACATATTAATCAAACAATGTAATTATATACATATATGTGTGTGTGCGTATAATATATATATATATATATATATATATATATATATATATATATATATATATATATATATATATTAAGTAATGTGATTGATAATTTAAAATTTAAAAAACAAATTAGAATTAAATTAAAAATCAGTTTCACAAGAAGGAACAACAACAAAATCAATTATCTGTACGATCGTTTCAGAAAACCGTGTTTTTATTGTGGTAGACATCAAGTTACGGACAATAATTATTATATATAGTTTTTTAATAAACAAGGTCTCCTCATCAGCAAATTTTAAAGGGTTTTTATTAAATATAAAAGACACCATAAATAAACCTAGCATTAAAAGTAATGCAGATGTATCTGAAAAAATTGAAATAAAAGGTCTGGATTTAAAATTGATAAGAAAATTAATATGGGTTAGAGATAGAAAAGAAATAGAGTAAAATATAAATTTGAATTTAAATTATGAATTTGCTTTAAGTACAACATTACAAATATATACTTGCATATATATGAAAAAATAGACACATGCATGCATATACATAGATATACAGATATATACATAAAAATATAGGTACAAAAATTTACCTTTTAGTTTTTCGCCTTTTGAAATCAGGAACTATGGTTAAAATACTCATATGTGATGTTTGCTATAGCTTTTCACCTTATTGAATGATGAATTTTAAAAGGGGGACGCCCGTGCAATAAATTATTTCCGTTAACGTACTTTTGATTTAAAGACGCCACGGTTTATATTTCGAATGTTGTTTGTATAATTGCATAATGCAAGGGGGGATAATTAGTCATATTTTCTTTAATAAAAGGGCGCAAGGGTGATAATTAGTCTAATTTAATTTCAACGCACAAACATTCTTTTAAAAATAACTCTCTGTCAAACCAAACTACTCTATCCAACTATATTTGGCAACTAAAAAATAACAATATTTCCTTCAACTTAAAATGACGAGTAATTGAGTCTTGCAAACCGTATAAACCAGGAGATAAATTCTGTGCACTATGTACAAAAGAGACCCTAAAGATTTTAAAATATGAAGATATAAAAAAATGCAACCACCCTATTAAATTCAAGACAGGAACTAATATTCACATGTAGTCATAAACGTTGGTTTAAATTTAATAAATATAAACCACCTTAAATCATTAAAAATTACTTATTAGTAAAAATAGATTACAATTTTTTTTTTTTTTTAATAAATTAAGAATTTGAGAAACCCTTTCTAGGAAGCCCCATCTCCCCAGATTATTCAAACCTTGTGCCGGGCTAGTTCTGTACTTGTGGGGTGTTGTGTGATTTTCAAAATGTTAGAATATATCAACAAGATTTTACTGACAGTTGTTTACGAAACTCGGTTGTGTCAAAACTATCCGAGACCCCAGAATCCGAAAGGTCAAACCCAAAAGTTATCGAAGCATAAAAAACAAAACAATGCTCCAATATTATGCATTTCTTTCTCTGTTTTTTTTTTCATTCTTTTTCTCTCTCATACAATGAAGAAATGGACGAGAATTAAATTGTATTGTTTTAGACAGTCTAGGCTTAGATTCCGTGCGCGACGGGCATATAGCAGTTTTGCACCGGTCGACAACGGATGGCCGAGAATGGGTTTCGAAGTTAACTGCTTATTTTAATTCTATGCAGCGTTCAATAAATTATTATATTCTATGCAGCGTTCAATAAATTATTATGTTCTATGCAGCGTTCAATAACTTATACAAGCGTTAATTTTCAGCAACAGATAATCGGTCCCTGCCTTTTTATGCCAACGATGGAAACGCTACTCGTTATAACGCCGATCAAAAAAAAGACCGGAGACGAGACTCACCAGCAAATGTAAACGGCGTCAAATTAATCCTAATCACTCTAGTGGTTCATCTTTGACGTTCCTATCGTCAATGTGCCTATTGTTTAAGCGTGTCTTATACCCGGAGAGCTGGTTGCCTGTGTCAGGACATAACAATAGGTTCAAGAAACGTCTTCACACGACAAACCAAGTAACTCTTTCTGGCAAACGATTATAGCATAAAAAGTATAAAATTGACTTCACCATCTAGTGGGGATGATCTCTTATGTTCCTTATAATCCCTTTATCACGTTGCTACTCTCTCTATACTCTTTCCATACTACTGTAGAAAGTGCTCGACTGAGCTCTAACCTCTAATTCCTGCTGTTATATATTAGAGATCCTGCGTCAGTAGCGATTAAGTTGACTAATAAGTATTTTTGCAAGGATCACATTGAGTGAATTATTATAACCCAGATCTGTAAAACAGAATTATTTCCAGGGTTGACTGAAAGATGGGTGACAAGGTAATGTGTAACAGATAAAAAACGAGTCGAATGATTTGAGGATATACCGAATGATGTCACGAGGATTCCGCAGAGTAAGCAACCGTCTAATGACCGGAATTAAATAGATGATTAAAAAATATTTATTGTTAATTTTAGTTACTCTAAATGGTAATGCTAGTATGATTGTCTGCAAACTGGAAAAATGAAGTTCAATAATTAAACTACCACTGAGAATTTTCGCATTTCATAAACTTACCTTGATTATTATCCATAGTGCTTGAAAAAAGTGTTTACGACAACAAACGAAATCCTCCACTCTCTGAGAAAGAGCGCGGCATATTGATTGTAAGCAACGGACGGTTGCAATCTGGAGGTATCTGACATCTACTCAGATACTGAACTAATACGTACAAGATGTGTTTGAATCAATTCCTACTTTATTTATAACGTTATATTCATTTTTTTACGATTGAACGAATTAGTTCAACCAGGTCATAAGGAGTAAAAACAAGATAGAAACCTTTTAATTGCTATAATTAGCCGTAAATTACAATGATCACACTAAATAATCAAGTTCTTATTAAATATTTGCGTATAACTCTCTTCCTCTCTCATTGAATATTAAATTTTAAACCGTATTTGTCAATCTTACTTCTATCTCTCTGTGTAACGTAGCTGTTACATGTCAACACTCGAGGCTCACACGTTTTGTGCAGACAGTCGAAAGGAAACAAAGACAAGGAAAGAATTCGACTCATTCTTTTTTTTTCAATTGAAAAAAAAACAGACATTTATTCACAGGTACTTTCCAGAATAACGCCTTGTTTCTAGTTCAAAAGTGTTCTCTTATTCAAATATGCTTGACAAGACTCGTGGTTTTCTGTCTTTGTCCGACCATGTTTGGACGCGTCTTTTCCTGACGCTCGCGGGCTACGCGTGTAACACGTCTATTTCCGTTTTCTTGTGTCTTGAACACGTCCTGAATCGTTTATGTCTAAAAAAAAGCTTGTCATTTTCATTTCCGCTTTTACATCTTTAAGCCGGCTTGGTCATTTGCATATGGCTGCTGCATGCCCGCGCTCTGTTACATCTGTATTTGGAAAACATTCTGTATTAATTATTTGAAAAAAATGTTTCAATATTTCTGAGAAACCCTAACTTATAAGTCACTGAACAGATCATCTACCTCTCTCTTTGTAAGCTATCTATTTATCTATAACACCACGTTTCAGTGTCTGAACTTCTCTTTTCAGCATCTTAAAAATAATTTTAGAATGTCAAAAACGTACACAGCGCGGTTATTCGATTTGAAACATTAATTTCCAAATGAATAAATGTTAATTTTTTTTTATTGAATTCTATCATACGACTTAACAGATTAAAATACCGTATATATAGTAATCTGCAAACGCCCGTAAAGCCATTACTAATTTACATATTCATTTTAAAAACAAGTTTCCAATCTCTTGTCTGTGTATGTTTCGTTCCTTATGGACTCTGAAACGGCTGGGCCAAGTTTTTTGACATTTCACACAAATGCACTTTCTGTATCTAGGAGTGTTCTTATGTAGGTTTTGTATCGAAATGCCTCCGATAAGTATAAAAAATCCATAATCTAAATCATCCGATTAAAGAAGGAACGGTCCGATTTTGACGCCCTTATACAACCTAACATCACGAGTGCATTTGAGAAGTTTTATCACTGCACAGTTGGTTCTTGATTGAAAATGTATGTTTTATTTAGAGCATAATAAAACCGTGATAATTCTCTTTTGCATTTTAAACTTGAATTTAAGCCATTATATATATAAAAAATAATTTTATAAAATAAACAGCAGGTTCTCTACAGTGCAATATAGACTACAATGTATTGTGGACTACGTCACTGTAGAGAGGTATGTGAAGCTTCCTGCCAGTGAACTGCGGTGGATATCCAGCTAAATCAGGCAATCAATCAATTTGGATGAAAAATGGCCGATTTCCTTGATTTCAGTGACATTAAAAATATTAAAAGTGTGGATTATTTGTTGATTCTCATTCAATCCTTAGCAACGTCGGGTCTCCCTGCTAGTAAATTAATAATGTGTAATATATATTTGTGATTTTGATTGTTATATTTTCTTATATATAAGAAAATACGTTAGTCAATAGCTAAACGTCTCATGTTGTTGTGAGCTAAGAACAGATACTACACTTTGAAAAATCTATTTATTTCAAAAAGTGTTAAATATATTTAAATAAATTAGGCACAAGGCAATTTAAAATTGTGGAGGGACGAGAGGTCTGGTCAGCATTTGGCACTTTATCTAAGAGATGTCTACGCTATTCCTGCTAGAATTATCAATCATCATAATACCACATTTACTCCAGTGGCCCTGTCGGTGGAGCATTAGAATACGCCGACTGCCCCCCTGCAGAGGGTAAAAGTCCCTCAATGGGGGTCCTGGATATGACCTCAAACTATATCCAGTGGTGAGGCCCCAGCTTGTGGGCTTTGGGGAGTGTGGAGCCATCCTTTATTTACCATTGCTCCCAGGTCCACTCTGAGCCGGAGTGGTAGTATCTGTTAGGGTCCCAACCATGGATTAAATAGAAACCGATGTGAAAACAACAAATATATTCTATTAAAAAAAATTTCTTCAAAATCTTTGGATTCGGCATTAAATAACCCGAAAAGGGTTGATATGCCGTAAAACAAAAACAACCAACCAACATTTAATCCAGGGGCTGTCCTACTAAAAATTCACAAATCCATTAATTTTTATATAAATAAATACACTACACTTTGATCGTGACATACAACGCTGACACCGGAAGAAGAAGAAGAGGAAGAAGAAGAAGAAGAAGAAGAAGAAGAGGAAGAAGAAGAAGAGGAAGAGGAAGAGGAAGAGGAAGAGGAAGAGGAATAATAATAATAATAATAATAATAATAATAATAATAATAATACGATTGTGTAACAGAGCGCGGATGCGCGGACGGTAGCAGCAGCAACTGACAAAGCTGCGTGCGAGGTGACGTCACAGCGACAAAGTAGGAAAGAAAAGAGACATGTATGCGAAGAACGACATGGAAAGATGTGTCCTAAACAGATAAAGACAGAGTACCACTTAATTTACTCGTAATTGAGAACCTTTAATCTAGGCTATTGTTGAGGTGGCTTATTCCCTGTTGCCTTACGTATCTCTCTGGTTCTATGCACTTATAGGATCGCCGCTCTTTCCAGGATTGCTTTCTCACTTTGCGAAGAGTTTTTTTTTTTTTTTTTTTGCGAATTGCTTGAGACGCACCTATCGGAGAATGCTTGTAGGACTATCCAAGTATTCAAAAAATTTATTTATTTATTTATTTATTTATTTTTTGCAGGCCAGAATACTCCTCTTCGTTGCCCTGATTTTTAAAATCCTACTTTCCGACTTTTGTGTCATATATTTCCGCCGCGGTAGGGTGCTTAATAACTTCACGAGTTATGTTTGGTTTCCTTTTGAAGAGAGCAAATGGGACCAAACGTCTCCTTGAAAATAAATGAGCGCCGTCTTGAGGAGTGTAAATCGTGCGGAACAGCCACTTGTACATAAATGTGTCCAACGTTTGCGTTTATTTAAATGCATACGATTTATCTCAACAAGAAGACAAAATTATTTAAATTTGGAGGTTTGAGCCTTCTTCTCATCTTATAAATTGTGCTTAACATTGGAATAGGGATTTTAGCTATAAGCTTTAGTATTATCTATGTATTAATATCGTAGTAACTTTAACGTACGTCTTCCGTTTACCTGCTTTCCAACTGACTACAATATGGCCGTCTTCAAGTCCAATGTAAACAAGTTCTTGACGACCCAATCCAATTTGGTAAATCCAATTTACCAAATTTTCGCTTCTAATGATTACTATGATACTGTCCTTTTGACCAATGTGCACTCTTTAACCCTTATCCTCGAGTGGCCTCTGGCCCTTGACAAATGGTGGTGCCTATGAAAAAAAAACAAGAAACCGTACGTGTGTCACGGTTTTCAGATTATAAATTACTGGCTGAATTCCCGGCGTTGCCCGGAGGTACAATACGCTTAAACATGATATTTTAATTCATGCAGATAGCGTATGTATTATTATAGAATCAATCATGTATTGAATATTATATATTATGAGGAATAATTTGTCTGGTGGACTAATTTGCAAATAAATAAAATATAATAAAAAATAATAAAAAATAATAATGATAATGTCGTTCATCAAATTCCGTCTGTGTTTGTTTACAATATCATGTCAGCTGATGTTTGGACTTGACGATCAAGGTTACGCTGGTGTAACGTAAAATATTCCTCTGTAAAAAATCTTTTTTTTTTTCATCTGCAAGAGAAGAAAAACTATTTTTAAGGTCTGATTTTTTTTCGATTTTCGATACTTATCGGATGAATTTCCGTACAAAACATTTCTAAGAACACTGCCAGAAATATAAATTACCTTTGTGTGAAATTTGCAAAAGATAGGCTCAGCCGTTTCGGAATCTATGAGGAAGGAACTCACACACACACACACATAACAGTAGAGATTCGATCGAAAGATCCTATTTATTAGAAAAAAGAATAGAAGGTGATAACATCCTACGAACATTAAATGAGTATATAAATACGCTAATTTAATGTTCGAAGTATGTTATCTATTCTCCTAGTTAATAAATAGGATCTCCCGATCACCGAAAACACAATATAAAAAAAGAAAAAAAATAGAATAAAAAAAAAAGATGTCGCTTTTGGGCCATACGTGAAACTAAAATATACCTTCTTGGTCTTCTGACTAGGATCCAAGTGTAGTATCTGTTCTGTCTAAAGATGATATAATGGTATTGTTCACGCCGGGCGTCCATACAATGTAAATATGTCACAGACTACCATAAGGATATTAGAGATAAACCGTAATAACCAGATATATGAAACTACATTAACCCGATTACTTAGATAAATAATTTTACAGTTGTAACAAAAGAGTTACAATAATAGCACAGAGTCTCCATTCATGCTGCACGTCCACAGAATGCCTAGCAACACTATATTACATATAGAAAATGCCGTTGTAGAATTTCCACAGATTCAGCTAGTTATTACTTTTACTTACTACGAGCTTTCACACAGGCCATCATCAGATTTCTCTCTGCCAACAACCTGTGGGTTTCCCTGGAGTCTGAGTAACAAGAAATCTCCTCAGATTTCCAGCACTCACTACCTTATTATATTGAGTTGATACCTTTGAAAGAAAAAAAAAATGAAAAAAAGAAAAAAAAAATGAAAAAAAAAAAAAAGAAAAAGTCCAATGTGAACAAGTTCTAATTGAATCGTCCCCCTAAGTAATCCAAGTTTCATAATTCCCACTGTTTACTATGCTAAAATCACAATGACTAATTTATACCTATTAACCCTTATCCTCGAGTGGCTTCTGGGCCTTGATAAGTGGTGACACCCTTGTAAAAAAAAAAACCTCTTTCAACAACCTTTATAAATTAGTTCGCATAATTGCAATAGCCGTTTACCATTGACTTCTCGTTGGTAGCGACCAATGGTCTTCACTGGGATTTGGGTGGCAATAAACCAACCCAAGATCCCAGTCCTCTTTGCACTCATCCAGTAGAGGTCTGGTTAATACTTTCCCTCCTCGGTCTTTCCATCCTCCTTGACTCCCTCTGACTTATTTGGCGTGGCACAAAAGAAAGGGAAGGTGGGGCGCAAGGGTTAACTTACAATTCTACAGTTTCAGTTTCTATGATTACATGTGATGTTTCTTTGCGTTTTACTTCTGTAGAAGTTTCTATAGTTTCTCTATGTCCGGCTAGCACCTGTGGATCATGCGCATTAGTCTCCACATTCAAGGGCATTACTTTATATTTCAGCCCTTTCATTGTATCATGTTAGCCATCCCTCTGATTCCAATCTCTCCCATTTTTTAAAGAAGTTTTTCGAGATTGTTCCTTGTGCTCCTACTATTATTGATGTTACACTTTCTTCATTTTCCATATTCCTTTCAGCTGTCTGGCCAGCTCTGTGTATTTACTCCACTTCTCTGTCTCTGTGGTCTGCTGGAACGGCAAAATCTACAATCTTGCAGGCCTTTTTCTTTCTTGTTAAATATTATGGCATCCGAACTTCTTATTTGGATATGTTTATTATTATGGGCTCTCAAGCCCGACCCGTCGGACGGCAAATATCGAAAAATTGGCTAAAACATTAATTTCTTCACCCTCAACTAGGCACTTTTCTATAAGGAGGGGTCGAATATATATATATATATATATATATATATATATATATATATATATATATATATATATATATATGATTGTTGAGCTGGATTAAATCCGACGATATGAAATAAAATGACCATCCCTCTTGAAGAAGCCCGCATAAATCGGGCGAAACGTTGAGTATCCAGGTCCTTCCACCTCCATTTTATTTCATATATATATATATATATATATATATATATATATATATATATATATATATATATATATATGTATATATATATATATAACTACTTAATTTACTCAACATAAAACTAATATACGAAAGTATAGATTTATGCGTAAACTTTAAGTATTTACTTCAAAAGTGCTCAATACGTAGGTAGAGCTAGTTAGTAAGTTATAAAATATATATGGCGATTAAGCTACACTGAATATTCGGCGTTTATAATGCCGAATATTCAGTGTAGCTTAATCGCCATATATATTTTATAAATTACTATATATATATATATATATATATATATATATATATATATATATATATATATATATATATATATGTGTGTGTGTGTGTGTGTGTGTGTGTGTTTCTGTGTGGAGAGAGAGAGAGAGAGAGAGAGAGAGAGAGAGAGGGGGAGAGAGAAATAATGGGGCCTAAACAATCTTAATAAGTGTGGAACACTTTACTTTGAAAAAACTCTCACCGGATGTAAATGACAGATATTTTTATTTTTTATTTTTGTGACTTGGAACCGGTTTCTAAGATGGCGCCCAAATCAACAGAAGCTGTCCAATCGACCCTATTGATGCAGAGGCTGTTTGCTGAACGAAGATCCATCATTTTTTATCAGCCATATTGCTAACCTTCACTCGGATCCGGCACTCCATCACAGTGCACAAAAGCTTTCATCCATTTGCACACATCACATACTAACCCCAACCCTCTCCTATTCAATGGCTTTACTTTCGCTCACGTGGATCCTAAAACCTCAGAGTATAAAAGAAAAAAAAATCAAAAAGTTCATTTAATCTTCGAATTTCTTTTATTTCGATTTTGTTATTTCGATGGCAACCATAAAAAATTACTAGATATCTTCGTTTTTCGTTCCTTTACAACTTCCGTCAAAAATGACTGAACCCCTTCCCCAACAATTATGCTTCCCCAGTGTATACACTAATATCTACTTTTATCTATCTATAAATCTATAAAAGTGAGAATGTGTCAGATTACAGATTACTTATGTTAAGAATAAGTAGGTTTGAAAACACCTTATAAAGATCGTGTCACACTTATTTAATGGTTATCATACTTAACTCACTGTCGTTAAGTTTTGGTTTCGATCTCAACTCGAGTATTTTTTTCTTTTTATTACTTACAAGAAGTGAACGGTTTAGAAAAAAGTTAATATTCGCATGGAAATGCGTAGTTTCTGTATTAATAAAAATGTAATACTTATGCGTATTTTACGACCGGGCGACGCCTGGCGGCCTTCTAGAATATATACAGAAAGTTACATTGTCTCTGTTGGTTTACAGTTTCGAAACTTGATATTTTGGGGATTTGAACCTGTTGAACAAGTTTGATTTGGTTTTAGTCGGTAAAAATAATTGCCAAGGGGTCAAAATGGGGAAAAAAAACCCCAAAAAATCAATTGAACTTGGCACACGTACATCGGCTAGACATATTAGTTCTACGCATGCGCATATATACATTTATGTTTTAGCAATGTTATATTTTAAAATTTTTATATGTCTATGGATTTAGCTCGACCGCAACAGATAATTCTGGAGAGCTATCTGTTAACTTTGATTCTAGTCATATTTTTTTATTATATATTTGTTTTAAACCTTTGAATTTACTAGTATATATTGGGTACAATATAATAATCCACAGAGAATTTGCTCTATAATAAATACGAAATCTGAATGAATTAAAATAATTGAATCTTTATGTTAAAAGCACAATTGAATCATGGTACTTGACTTTTGCATTTTAAAGTTTAATTCAAGCCATTATATTTAAAAAAATAATTTTATAAAATCAATAGCAGGTTCTCTACAGTGCAATGTAGACTATAAGGTATTGTGGACTAAGTCACCGCAGGAAGTCATGTGAAGCTTCGTCCGCGTGCACCGCGATGAGTCCCAAACTAGAGCAGGCAGTCAATCGATTTTATTGAAAAAATGGTCGATTTTACCGATTTCAATGACAATAAAAATAAGGCAGTGTGAAACATTCGTTGATCATCATTTAATCCCGGGCAACGTCGGGTCTTCCTGCTAGTTCGTTTTAAAAAATACTTATTTCCACAAGACGGAACACCCAAGTAGCTCGTCTCGGCTGTTTGCTTTTTTTTTTCATACGAAACATGGTGCCCTACTTTAGTACGGTTGGCGTATTTCAACGCTTTATGGAAAAGCAATTATGTGCAATAAAAATATAAAATCGGAAAGGTTATTCAAAATATCTCGTGAACTTTTCAATTCATTTTTTTTAAAACATTCTTTGCTCTTTTTTATGTTAAATATGTTTTGGTTACGCACTAGAAATATTTATATTAAAATTTTTTTAAACAATAAAAGCAATTTTTGTAACATTTTTTAAATCGAAATTTTACAGAAAAAAAGCCCCGACGTTGCCCGGGATTGAATGATGATCATCTCATATTTCTATTTTCATCGAAATCGGTAAAATCACCCAATTTTACAATCAAATCGATTGATTGCCTGCTTTAGTTGCGCACCCTTTGTGATATGGCGGAAGGAAGTTTCACATTCCTCCTCTCAGTGTAGCCTACATTGCACTGTAGAGAGCCTACTGTTGATTTTATAAAAACATTTTTTTTATATAAAATGACTTGAATTAAAGTTTAAAATGTAAAAGTCAACTATCATGCTTCAATTGTGCTCTAAACAGAAACATTCATTTCAATTGTGTCCTTATCATATCCAAGAACCTACTGTTGATTTTATATGTCGGTCTTTCGGCTTGTGTTGTAATAAAAGTTCTCAAATACACTTGTGATGTTAGGCTGTGCGAGTTGTTAATTTTGGTCAAAATTGCCTGTTCCTTCTTTCATCGGATTATTTCGATTATCAATCAATACTTATCGAATACCTTCCAATACAAAACCTAGCTAAGAACACTGCCAGGCAGATAAAATACCTTCGTGTGAAATTTCATAAGAATCGGACCAGCCGTTTTCGATTCCATAGGAACGATCTCACCCACACACACAGAAACACACACACAGAAACACAAACACACACACACACACACACACACAAACACGCACACACAAACATACACAGACACAGACACACACACAAACATACACGCAGACACACACAGAAACACACACACAGAAACACACGCATTCAAACACACACAGACACCCACACACACAGAAACACACACACGCCCACACGCAGAAACAAACACACACACACACAGAGAAACACACACACACAGTTCCTTTTATATAATAATAGAGATCAAGAAATGCTTCATTTTCTTTTTATGCTGAGAAATGTACGGCATAATCACGTTGACACACCGGTTCCCGCTGGATCACCGAAGTTAAGCAACGTTTAACCTGGTCAGTACTAAATGGGTGACCATTTGGGGTTGTCGGATGCTGTATGTGCTCTCCGCTTATCTCGGCATTGTTTCCAGTCGTCATGGACTTCAAGCAGTGCCGATTTAGGAGATGTGCGGTTGGTAATTGCGCAACCCTTGCCTCACAATTACACGCACAGCTGCCTCTACAGGGGTAGCCTTTGTCTTTCGAGACTGAACAGAGGCATTGAGCTTATGCTGATGTTTATAGGCATCATTTATTCAGATGACTTTTGTTGACATTCGTTTTCCTGATATCTTTCAAGTTAGAATTATTTTTATAAGCATATCGGGTACTTAGAGCAAGAACCATGTGAATGATGCCAACATCCTAAGTGAAAGTGTTCAAACTTGGCACACCCAGGTTCTCAGTTCGTGTTGTTAACAACTTAGCCACTCTCACCTTGTTGTTGTTGCTGTTGTTGTTGTTGAGAAGGGAGTGGAAGCGCGTAAGCAAGCGATTAAATTAAACTCCTGCATAGCACCCATGACAGATCATATCTCTGGTCTGTATGAAGCAGCTAGTAGCAGCTATCCATTAACCTTCTAGGTCATAGGTATTTACCAGCATATATGGAACAGCAAGGTTCAGCAGTTGCATACGAAGTCGAGGAAGGTTCTCCGCAGAAAGAAATGCTGATGCAATCTTGTCAGTCTCATTCCATTATTTTGTGATTCCCTATTTGCATGTCAGAAACAGCGATGGCAATGGCGGGTCCTGATGCCGACTCCACCTGAATTTTCACCAGAAAAGATGACGACCCTAACATCGCTTGGTTTCAAACCTGTCCCAAATATATGGCCCTGCCAGGAACCAGAGTTCTAGATGGCATAGCCCTGACTGCTATATTGAGGAATGTTTGCACTTCAAGGATTACAATGTCTTAACGGACGTTTTTTAGTCTAGTTTAACGTTTTAAAGTAATTTTACTAAAGAGTCACCACTTATCAAGGCTTAAAGGCCACTTGAGGACTAGGATTAATGAGTTTGTCTGGCAAACTGTGAGACAACACCATGAAGATTTGTAACGACGCTTGAAATTGGGCAGATGTAGATTACTTAAGAGGACGGCTCAAGAAAGAATATGTTTACACATGACTTGAAAACGACCATGTTGTAGTTAGTTGGGAAGAAATCCAACAGTATTGTGTTCCACAGACAAGCAGTTCTAGAAAAAAGCAAACTTTTCTTGTGAAGGATTTGCTTAGTTTAAGGCACAGGGAGGGAAAGAGGGAAAATATTGACAATGGTTGTAGAAGACGGGTTTTTGTTGTGAATGTTTTTTCTTTGTTATGTTTTTGTTTGTTTTCTTTTGTTTTTTTGTAGATTGTTTTCAAAATTGCAAATAAAACAATGTTCTGTTACTCATAAAATTTAATTTTATTATTTCAAAATAAAACTATTTGATCAATTTACATGGTTTTTGGAATATGATATTTTCGTTCAGTCACGGATACGTACATCATACAGATTTTCTTTATTTTTGTTTTTTAGTCTTTAGGGGGAATTCTGGACAAGAACCTACATTTTTATATAAAACCAGCCATACCCGGCCACGCGTTGCTGTGGCTCAGTTTGTGTAAATGGACCCCCCCACACACAAAAAGACAAAATTCATTTGTTTGTAAGAAGGAATTAGTGTGGCAAACTGTTTCTTTTTTTTTCTTTATAGAAAAATATCCGTAAGTTAATTAATAAAGAAAATAGTTTATGTACTTATTTGTGAACTGTTATTTTTTTATTAAAAAATTTTTTTTTTTTTATTACATTTTCACCCCAAACAAGGCACATTGCCACTTTGGTGTAGGGGGCTACTATCAGGGGAAACATCTACTGGGGTACTATGTAGGGATTAGGGCAGCGAGATGTTGGTTCACGTTGCACTTGAACTTATGCATGTCAGTACAGTTGGGGAAGCAGTGACCCGGAATGGAATTCCAAAGTCTAGCAGTTCTGGGGAAGAAACTACTGGAGTAGAAGGATCTTTTACATCTAGGGATCTCTACAGTGTGGGGGTGGGATTTTGCAGCTTGTCGGGTCTGTCGAGGGTGTTCACGTCGTGGGAGCACA
Source organism: Euprymna scolopes (assembly GCF_053919585.1). Taxonomy (NCBI): domain Eukaryota; kingdom Metazoa; phylum Mollusca; class Cephalopoda; order Sepiida; family Sepiolidae; genus Euprymna; species Euprymna scolopes. The sequence continues at coordinate 94,877,213 of NC_136506.1, forward strand.
AGTGCTTGGAGTTCTTCAGAGCATTCACCATTATAGTACTTGTAGAACAGGCAGAGGGATGCAACGTTTCGACGATGGGACAGAGGCTGAAGTTTTGATGCCAGTTTCGGGCCTATCAGATTTGCGACTCTCTTTTGAACCCTGTCAAGGAGCGAGAGACTAGTAGCCGATGCACCGGCCCAAATATGACAGCAATACTCCATACATGGGCGAATAGTGGCCTTATAGAGGTACAGGATACTTTCGGGTGTTAAAAGTTTTCTAGCACGGTAGAGAGAGCCCACCTTCCTTGCAGCGGCCCTGGCAATGCCCTCGATGTAACTGTTCCAACTCATGTTTCCAGTGAACGTTAGGCCAAGGAGCTTTAGAGACGTACTCTCAGATAAAGAGTCGTTGGCCATTGCTATAGGTGGTAGAGAAGGTTTCTTGTAATTATTGAATGAAACCAGTTTTGTCTTGGTGGCATTGAACGTTACCATCCATTTTTGTCCCCATTCCACTACTGATTGGAGGTCATCCTCTAGTGTTTCTGCCATTACTTTAGATATATGTTCGTTTGTTTTCCTGTCGTGCCTGCTATAGAGTGTGGTGTCATCAGCATATATCCCCATCTCAGAGGCAATCTTGTCGGGGGGTCATTTATGAATATCAGGAACAGCAGAGGTCCCAGGATAGATCCTTGGGGCACTCCCGCATTTATATCATATTGTTTAGATGTACGACCGTCGAGGACAACCTGGATTTTTCTCTTATCTAAGAAGGATTTAATTACGTTAAGTATTCTACCAGTGATACCGTAAGATCTAATCTTCCTGAGGCGACCCTCATGCCATACCCTGTCAAAAGCCTTAGATATATCTAGAGCTACCGCTCTTCCCTCTCCCGCTTTGTCCAGTGAATGGTATATGCGTTCAGAGATTACAGTGAGGATGTCTGCCGTGGAACGGGCTTGTCTAAATCCATATTGACGGTCGGTCAGAAGTTTAGCATCTGTAAGGTGCTGGACTAGAGCATGGTTAATTAAGGTCTCAAATATTTTGGCAAAAAGTGGGAGGAGGCTAATAGGGCGATAATTTAATGGGTCAGTTCTTTCGCCAGAATTCTTGAATACTGGTACTACAGAGGCAGTTTTCCAACAGCTCGGAAAGCAAGATTCATTAAGGCATTTGTTGTAGAGTTTGGAGAGAACTGGAGCTACTTCGGCTGAGCACTTTTTTAATAGCACAGCTGGGATGAGGTCGGGTCCACATGCTTTGGAAGTGTCAAGGTTTTTTATGATAGCATGCACCTGAGCAGGGGTGATTTTCAGGTCGTCTAGCGTGGCGTCTGTCCGCATAGGAAATTGAGGTAGGGGGTGGTTTAGAGGGTCCAGTGTAGAGTTTGAGGCAAACCGACTGGCAAGCATGTTAGCCTTCTCGGTTGCTGAGCAAAGAACCTCGTGATTGTTGGTTAGTGGGGGAATTGTTGATTGCCCATTATTTACTACACTGTTGTAGATTTTCCAGAAGTCACGAGTTCCTAGTTTTTGTGCTTCGATGCGTTTTTTCGTGGTTTCCATAAATTCCCTCTTAGCTGTCGCTATTTCTTTCTTAACGTTACTTCTAGCTTCTATGTACTTCTGTCTGTTTGAACTGGACTTATGTCGATTAAACCTGCGGAATACACGCTGCCTTTGAGCAATGGCAGTTGCGCAAGTCGAAGTAAACCATTGGGGAGAGTGGGGCTTGCTATAGAATTTCCGCATGGGAACATGCGCTTCGATTGCAGTTTTGAACCATTCAGTGGTCTCGGTTGCACACTGTTCAGCAGGAAGAGAAAAAAATATTTCCCCATGGGGGCGTCTCTGATAAGATCTCTGATAGCTTCCCAGTCAGCCTTTTTATAATATCTCGTTGTTTTGAGCACTGGCTCTTCAGTTTTGGGTCTAGAGTTTAGGGCGATTTCAACCATTATCACCGCATGATCAGCGTTCCCAAGTGGGCTGTCGGCTTTCGTTACACAATCATCAGGAACTGTGGTCAAAAACAGATCTAATAGTGATGCGTGTTGTTCTTCCTGATCAGGGAAGCGGGTTGGAAAAGTAACAATTTGCGCTAGGGAGTGAGATACAGAGAAGCTATGAGTTGCGCTGCCTGCTGCATCTGTGTAAGTAGAGAATCCAAGCCAGTTTTTGTGATGGACATTAAAGTCGCCAAATACATGTACTTGGGCGCTAGTGTCGAAGGAGAGTGCTGTGTCTATGCTGTCAGATACTTTGTTTATTATGGTGCAGTCTTGGGTCGAGGGAGAGCGGTAGAGAAAGTAAAAGTAGCTAATGTTGTGTTGCATGATTAGTCTAAAGCACATAAAGGCTTGATCATCCGTTTCTAGGTTTGTTTCTCTAGTCAAGGGAAGGGTATTACGAATGTAAACTCCAAGTCCGTGCATATGTCTGTCAGAGTCCTTAAGGCAGAGTGAGAGATATCCAGGCATGTTAAAGTAGTTAGAGGGGATGGAGGAGTGTAGGTTAGTCTCACTTAGTGCTAAGATATCCGGGGTATTTGTTAGGAGAAATGCTTCAACATCAGCTAAATTAGTTCTAAGCCCACGGATATTTGTGAATGCAAGCCTCAAGGGAGGAGGTAAGTTGGATTTGTTTGACCCTAAGCCTGGTTTAAGCTTATTTTTAGATTGTACTGTCATCATGTTTTTTTTAACGAGTTTCAGTTGGGTTAGGGGAAGCCGAACAGGAGGTTATGCAGAATATCACACATGCATCACAAGTAGACCATCAGCTGACCCTCCATCAACTAGGACTGTGGCCTCAGGAAAGCCCACCGGGGATGAGTGCAGGGTCCCTTTCCATGCGCGCCATGGCACTGCAAACATCCCGATATTATTCAACTGTTGATGGAGCAGCCGCTCTAAGCGCTACCAAAGAGTTAGGGCTCCTGTACTACCAGTCGGAAACAGCAGCCAGTAACTGTCAATCCGGTACCCTCAACCCATCGGAGGAAGGTCAACCCAATCTAGTTGCTCAGGCATATGTGGTACTCAAGCATTCTCAAGTGCCCAGCTTTAGGGGTGAGGTGTGTCGGGAGTGGGGAAACGGCGTTCATTGCCCTAGACAAGAAACAAGATCTACCACTGGGTGTTTCTGTCGAATCACTGTGATAGTATCTCTGCGCCTGACTAATAGGCAAAGAAGGAGTATGGAAGCCGGGCGATAGGCAGGACCTATCTACTCCTTAAGCATTTTAGGTTTGCAGACCGGTAATTTGATTGAGTCACCAGCTCTAGGAAGGTTGTCATCCAAGACTGAAGAGGCCTCCCTCCTCTTTGGTTTGGTTTCAGAGTTTTCCTTCTCCTAGACGGATGATCTGGAAAGATCTACTGGGTCCGTCACCACTGAGAGGGTTTGCTCCACGCCTGGGTTCTAATCCAGGTATTTCTGCGACCCCGCGTGGTTAGTTAATGTTATTGGGTTAGTTTGTAGAGGTTATATCTGCTAAAATAGTTACACTCCTCAAAGTGGATTAGGGACATTGTTATTTCATTGTTACTGGATAAAGAGGTTGAGTAGAGCTCATGCAGTGTAAGCAACTATGATTGTAAGGAGGCTTGTTAGGAGGAGATAATGTGGTTTGAGGCTTTCTCTTTTGTATATATATATTTTTTATTTTTTCCTTTTATTTTTATTTATTTATTTTTTTTTTTTTATTCATGTGAGCTTGGGTCTAGTATAATATTAGAGTGTGAGTAGGTGTTAAGAATTGAACTACGAGTTGTGCCCAAGCTATATTTTAGATGATAGCAGGGCATGAGATGCGAGTGCAAATATAGTACGGGTAAAAACAGTAAGTTTTGAGTCATCTGTAATTTGGTAAATAGATATATGGGCTGGTTTTAGTAGGTAACCTGGTTAAAAAAGGCATTACTATGCTTCCATTTCCATTGTTACTGGGAGAGGGTATAGGTAAAAATTCGTGCTGTGAAAGCAGCTAAATTTGCTACAGTATTGGATTGAGAGAAACGAGTTAATGTATGGTTAGATATAGTTTTGTAAGTTTAGGAATGGATGATTAGATATGGTTTAGTAGGTTTAGGATAAGGATAAAGTGTTAGGGTATGATTTACTTATTATTAGAAATTCTGATTTGGTGCCCAAACCGAATATTTAGTAAGACTGAAAGATAAGATATGCTCAGTATAGATACAAGAGAACATTTGATATGGAGTACAGTTATACCTGATAGATATAGGTTATTGCATATGTTGTAAATATAGTTAAATATAGATGGATGGATAAGTAGTAATGTATACGAATGCATGGAATTTTGGACACTTTGAGCAAGTTGCCTTTAGACTACAACGAAGGAGAATGACTTCGCCTTTCTCTTAATATCCGGAAGTTTTTATTTCAATATGCCGCGCCTTTCTGTTTGTGCGGAAAAACTTCTCAAATGAACCTATGATGCTAGGCCGTATAAGGTGCCAATTCTAGTCAAAATCGCCTGCTCCCTCCTTCATCGGATTCCCCCAACTATCGACTATCGATACTTATTGAAGACACTCCGATACAAAAACTATCCAAGAACACTGACACGCACATAAAGTACATCTGTGTAAAAAAAATTTTTAAATCGGGTGAGCCGTTTTGGAGTCCATAAGGAACGAACACACACAAACACACTCACACACACAAAGTTCCTTTTATATAACAGCAAAGATAAATAAAACCGTTTCTTACCTAAAAGAAGATTTAGTAATCGTAATTACCACTGTTATCCTCATCTCCTATAGTTGTTGTTTCACGACAATCTGTGAATACGTAAATAAAGGCGGAATGAAAAGTAGGTAGATGAATTTTTTGCTTTTGTGATTTTCATCGTAGCGAGCGGCATGATAAAACAAGCACGCAGACACAGAAACACGCAAGAGAAATCATAATTATAGTAAGAGCGAGCATGAGTGTGTGTGTGAGAGAGAGAGAGATGGTGAGAGAGACAAAGAGAGAAAGTGAGAAAAAGAAGAAGAGTTGGGAAGAATATATACAGGAGGAGGAAAGAGAGAGAGAAAGAGAGAGAGAGAGAGTGAGAGAGAGAGACGGAGAGAGAGACAAAGAGAGAAAGTGAGAAAAAGAAGAAGAGTTGGGAAGAATATATACAGGATAGAGAGAGAGAGAGAGAGAGAGAGAGAGTGAGAGAGAGAGGGGGAGATAAAAACTGTTGTTGCCCTAAAATGCTTGTTTTTTATGGTAGAAAATTCTCTCATAATATTCTTGATAATTAAACTGTCAATCATTCCATCTCATTAAAAATCACCTCGAGTGGCTTTTGGATAAGATAAGAGGTGAATTCTCTCTTTTTGTTTCATTTTACTTCAGTTGAAAGTACTCAGAAATCAAAGGGCTCCCTACACTTGATCTCTAGATGAGATACATAGATATTCGAGTATTCCAAGTTCTCCTTTATCTGTCAAACACTGAGTAGTAAAGAAGCTGAGAACTTTATTTCCTTCTTCTTCCCAATTGACCGTTTTAATCTAATATATAAACGGCTATATGTCTGTCTGTCTGTCTCCATATTTTCAAACTATCTCCTCCGAAACTAAAAGTCACAGAGCGACACTAGGGGCCTCAAATGATTGGATTTTTTACGGACCATTCTTTTATGGATCTTTAGCTGGTTAAAATAGTTTTTAAGGGGTCAAAAATGGGTCAAAACTGAAACAAATCGTTAAACATTTTGTACATTGATTTTAATTTATTTTTTATTAATTTTTAATTAGTTTAGATCCGTGTCACATTGGTACAGTGGTAACGTTACCAGCTTTGAATGATGCAGCTTCGGTTTTGATTCTAGCTGATGCCAAACAAATACTTTTTTAAAAACTTTTTAAATCACGACTCTGTAATAATATATACGAAATTTGCAAAAATTAAAATCATATTTAAGCGTATTTTACGCCCGAGCAAATCCGGGTGCCCTCGCCCGCTTGTATGTTATATATAATATATCTTTCATGTTTTTATATGTATAGTATAGCTTTCTTTTTGGTCTCTTGGTTTTACCGAATTCCAGAACAAGAATTCATCTAGTCTGTTGGAGTATCCAGCTTCGTGCTGTTACTTGAAGTAACATCACTTAGAGAAGGTGCACCATTCTTTGTAAAAGCCAGAGTAGGTTAACTATACCGAGGAGATCTTATTTGGGCTGCGAATACGGAATGTGATTTTGAATATTTGGTCAGGGTTTACTTGTAGCGAAAAATTATCCTCGTGTCCTGTTCTGTTGTCCTGACAACCCCCCTGTACATACGGAATTTCGAGTGTAACCCTTTATTTACTTCACGGGGGTAGCGTGCTCTCGTTTCCTCAGCCATGACGGGGATAGAGGTCCTAAGTAATTTGCAATTGTATTTTTCGATCGCCAACACTGAGGATTGAACCTTCAACCTTCAGGAGAATATCACTTTTTACTATTGATTTTTCCAAGTACTCTAACCACTGTTCTCATCTTGAGTGTGATTTTCACAACGTTTCGATCGATGTAACTGCCGACCTTCTTCAGGTGTATCGTGTCGAACTCGGGAATGTTTCTGTCGAGCTCAAGAATTTTGACGGAATATATAGAGAGGTAGATATACGTTAATATTAGTGTTAGGACGATTAATCGGAATTGGAATCGGGAATCGGAAAAATCGGAGCTTTTTGTGGTATCGAAATCGGTATCGGAATCGGAAAAATTTGAGCCTGTTTTCCGATGCCAAAACCGATTCCTTAAATTATCTTTTTTATTTGATGTTGGTTTAAGAAAAATCTTCCACTGCTTGTAGTAAAAATAAAATAATAAATATTTATTGATTTAAATTTCCAGTGAGACTAAAATCAATAGATCATCCGATCACAAGCGTTTTTACAGCAATCGGGACAAAATAACACTTTTATAGTTAAATATTTAGAGATTTATAAAGAATTGGAACCGGAATCGGTAATTGTATCGGAATCGGGAATTTAGCACGGAATCGGGAAAAATATTGGGATCATCCCATCACTAGTTAATATATAGTAGTAATTAGTAATAAATAATGATATTTACAACTAGAAATAAAAATAGGTTTAAGCCTCCTAAAATTCGTACTAGAATTGTTCGCAAGGACCTGTTGCGCAGTGGTTAAACACTCGAAAATAGTGTCTGGTAGGCATTCAAGTTATCTCTAATAGCATTCAAGTTATCTCTAATAGGCATTCAAGTTATTTCTAATAGGCATTCAAGTTATCTCTAATAGGCATTCAAGTTATTTCTAATAGGCATTCAATCAAAAGTTTTTGTAAGAACATTAAAAACCTTGTTTATTGTAGGGTTCCATGACTTCCTAACCGAGTATGGAAATGAAGAACAGCAAGATAGTATTCGTTTCGTTTCTTTGTTAATCAGTTCTGTTTTTGTATAAAGCCTCCCCAACCAATCATGGCCGACCTTATTTGCAATCGCTTGTCAGAAGTGGTTCCCTTTTCACATGCTCTATTTCGACAATACACAAAGGATAATGGCCGCTTTAATGTATGTTGCCGTCTTTTCTGTCCACCTTCACATAAACATGATAAAAAAGCATTGATTTTTATTCATGATAGTATTACATTATGTACATTGTTTACATGCTTTGCTTTGAGGGGTTTCTGATTATCCAACTGGATACCGTTGATGGCTTTGGAGCAATAGAGACGAAAACTAACATTTAACAGTTTCAAAGCGAATCAGATGTTTCGCGTGTAGGCCAACCGAAATAAACGAATCTGTCTTCATAACGACAGATTTTTATAGTTTGAACTAAATTTCTGTTATTGTTATCTCCTATATAATAAAATGGCTGCAGAAATTTCCCTCTGGACCAAAGTATCGTAGGTTGGCAACAACAGATGCCACATAAAAAATTCAATACATCTAGCATGTTAGCCACCATCTTACGTAGCTTTCAAACACCGTTTTAAACACATTAAGTCGTGATTTTAAAATGCTAAATTTCATCGGATGAGAAACCCTATCACAATCGCAACATCTTTAGAGGAAGAAGTTCCTATTTTTCTTTCTAAGTATTTACTCCTTCCACTGCTACCAGTTGTTACTTGGCCCAATTCTACATTTTCCGCAGCACCCATATAAGAAACAAACTCTTAGCAGTAATGTACGGAAAAGTGAGCAAAACAGAAAATTACATAAAATAATCGAAGAGTTTCAATTTTTAAATAACAAATAAAGTACGTGTACAGTAATCGACTCAAGAAATAAGGTACTTTTACAGTATAGTACCCATATGAAAAACACAGACAATCTTACCTGTGACGTACATGAAAGTGATTAAAACTGAAAATCACGTAAAATCATCTAGTAGTATGACTTTTAAATAATAAATAAGATGATTCTATAGTATAGTATCTATATGAAAAGATAAACTCTTAGCCATAGTGTGCGAAAAGGTCAGCACAGCAGAAAATTACGTAAAATAATCGAGCAGTTTCATTTTTAAATAAGAAATAAGGTACTTGTACAGTAGTCGACCCAAGAAATACCGTAATTGTACAGTATATTACCCATATGAAAAACACAGAAAATCTTACCTTTGATGTTCATAAAAATTTTAAAACCGAAAATCACGTCAAAGCGTGACTTTTCACAACTACACAAAGATTGACAAGACACAAAAAAACAGTAAATGCAGCTCTGTAGACAGAGATGAAAAAATAAACCACATAATAAGCGAATGTAGCAAATTAGTCCAAGAAGAATATAAAAAGACACGATCAAGTAGAGAAAGCAGACGAGTGCATCTTGAACACCCAGGCAAATGGCACAAACACAAACCGGCAGCCATACTTGAAAATAAAAGTCACAAAATCCAGGGGGACATGGATAAACAAACGGATAAACTCATCCAAGCAAGAAGACTGGATGTAATAATTGTTAACAAGAAGGAAAAGTCCTGCAAGATTATAGATTTTGTCGTCCCAGCAAACCATAGAATAAAGATCAAGGAGGCAGAGAAGTAGAGAAAATACACAGAACTGAGGAGAGAGCTGAAAGGAATATGTAAGATGAAGAAAGTCCAGATAAAACTACTAAAACTAGGAGCACGAAGAACAATGCCGAAAAACATTGAAAAAAGAATGGAAGAGTTTAGAATCAAAGGAATGGCTGAGAAGATACAATGAATAACAATAATGAAATAATAAGGAAAACCCTTCAATACGGAAACTAATACATATGAGCTACAGAAACTGGCGCAGAGGTAAAACACAAAAGAACATCACATGGAATCATGAAAACTGAAACTGTATAATTTTAAGTTAAACCTGCTGCGTCCCTGCCTTCTGCTCCACCGTTTTCTTCCTTATTTTTGTGTGAGTCACCATAAACTGGCAACAAATCAAATAAATAGGTGAGGAGGGTTAAGGAGGAGGGAAAGACCGAGGAGTGAAAGGAGTAGCCAGACCTCCGCTGGCTAAGTGCAAAGAGGACTGGGACCTTGGAAAGGCTCATTGCCACCTAAATTCCAGTAAAGATCAACGGTCACTGCCAATGAGAAATCAATGGTAAGCGACTGTTGCAATAACGCAAATTTAACTACAAGGTTTATCGAAAGAGGTAGAGAGTACTTGATATCTGAGGAGACTTGTTGTCACTCAAACTGCAGATATTGCCATAAGTTGTCCTCAAAGAGAAATCTTTGATGATGGCCTGGGTTACTATTCTTAGTAATAATCATAATCATAATTGAAATTGCAAAATTGTAAATTAAGTACCCCCCCTCCAAAGGAAAACTGTAGTGTCGGAATCCATTGGTACCACACCAAATAGTAGAGAAGTGTCGAGCAGGATACAAAAACAGAGGAGAGAAAGCACTAAGCAGACTTCCATTAAATGAGCGCAAAGAGGACTAGGACAGTGGGGAGGCTTATTGCTACCCAAATTTCAGTGAAAACCAATAGTCATTGTCAGTGAGAACTCAATGGTAAACGGCTATTGCAATAATGCAAATTTATTTGTGAATATCAAAATAGGATATTACTGCTGGAAACATGGACTTCTTGTCATCCAGGCTCCAGGGAACACCACCGGTTGTTGTCAGTGAACAATGCCAACTAGATAAATTGAATGCTTATTTGGGAGAATATGAATGCATACTAGATAAATTAAAATCTTAATTTAAATAATTTGAAGCCCTTCTAGATAAACGGAGTGCTTACTTGAGAAAATGTATGTGTCTAATGGAGAGAGTTTGAATATCTACTCGAGAGTGAATTCTAACTAGAAAAAAAACTGAATGCTTACTTGAGTGAACTTGAATTTAAAAATTTTTTTTATTACATTTTCACTCCAAACAAGGCACATTGCCATTGTGGTGTAGGGGGCTACTATCAGGGGCAGCAGCTACTGGGGCACTATGTTGGGATTTGGGCAGCAAGATGTCGGTTCACGTTACACTTGAACTTCTGCGTGTCAGTACAGTTGGGGAAGCAGGGACCTGGAATGGAATTCCAGAGTCTAGCGGTTCTGGGGAAGAAACTACTGGAGTAGAAAGATCTTCTACATCTAGGGATCTCTATTGTGTAGGGGTGGGATTTAGCTGCCTGTCGGGTTTGTTGAGGGTGTCTACGTCGTGGGGGCACAAGTGTCTGCAGTTCGTCAGAGCATTCAGCATTAAAATACTTGTAGAACAGGTAGAGGGATGCAACGTTTCGTCGATGGAACAGAGGCTGAAGCTTAGATGACAGTTCAGGGCCTATCAGATTGGCGACTCTCTTTTGAACCTTGTCTAGGAGCGAGAGACTAGCAGCAAATGCACCAGCCCAAATGTGACAACAATACTCCATACATGGGCGAATGGTGGCCTTATAGAGGTACAGGATACTTTCAGGTGTCAGTAGGTTTCTAGCACGGTAGAGAGAGCCTACCTTTTTCGCAGCGACTCTGGCAATGTTTTCAATATAATTGTTCCAACTCATGTTTCCTGTGAACGTTAGGTAAAGCATTTTGAAAGATGTACTCTCAGACAGGGAGTCACTGGCCATTGCTATAGGTGGCAGAGAACGTTTCTTGTAATTATTGAAGGAAACCAGTTTAGTCTTGGCAGCATTGAATGTGACCATCCATTTTTGTCCCCATTCCACTACAGATTGGAGGTCATCCTCTAGTGTTTTTGCCATTTCTTTAGATATGTGTTCATTTGTTTTCCTGTCATGCCTGTTATAGAGTGTAGTGTCATCAGCATATATACCCATCTCAGAGGCAGTTTTGTCGGGGAGGTCATTAATAAATATTAGGAACAATAGAGGTCCAAGGATAGACCCCTGATGCACTCACGCATTTATATTACACTGTTTAGATGTTCGACCGTCGAGGACAACCTGGATTTTTCTCTTATCTAAGAAGGATTTAATTATGTTAAGTATTCTACCAGTGATACCGTATGATTTAATTTTCCTGAGGAGACCCTCATGCCATACCCTGTCAGAAGCCTTAGATATATCTAGAGCTACTGCTCTGCCCTCCCTCGCTTTGTCCAGTGAATGGTATATACGTTCAGAGATTACAGTGAGGATGTCTGCTGTGGAACGGATTTGTCTAAATCCATATTGTTTGTCAGTCAGAAGTTTAGCATCTGTAAGGTGACGGACTAGAGCATGGTTAATTATGGTCTCAAATATTTGTCTATAATATAAATCGACTGCTTGCTTGAAAGAATTTGAACGTCTACTAGTTAAATTAAATGCTTCATTGAGAAATTTCGAATGCCTACCAAACAAATTGAACAATTACTTGAGAAAATTTGAATGCTTATTAGATAAACTGAATGCTTATTTGTGAGAGTTTGAATGCACACTAGATAAAATGAATGTATACTTGAGAGGATTTGAATGCCTATTAGATAAATTGAATACATGCTTAAGACAGTGTGAGTGCTTAATAGAGAGAGTTTGATTACCTATTAAATAAGTCGAATAATTATTTGAGAAAATTTGAATACCTTCCAAAGAAATTGCGTACTTACTGGAGATAGTTTGAATACCTACTATAAAAATCGAATATATACGCGGGAGAGTTTGAATACCTAAATGAAAGGATTGGACTGCATACTTTGGAGAAATCTAACGTGAAAGTAAAGTTTTATTATTATAAGAAAAATTGACTTTTTCTTTCTATTTTTTTTTTAATCCATAGCGCGACGTTATGACCTTCCACGGTTTTTTCTTTTTAAATTACGAAGCGTTTCTGATTGACGAATGGAACCATTGTTGGCATTCAGGAATAATATTCAACGTTTGGAGCATCTGCCAGGATATTTTCGACATCTCTCTCTCTCTCTCTCTCTCTCTCTCTCTCTCTCTGTCTCTCTCTCTCTCTTATATACATATATATACATATATATATACATATATATATATGTACATATATACATACATATATATATAGGTATATATATACATATATGTACATATATATACATATATATATACACATATATGCATATATATATATCTATACATACATATATATACACATACATACATATATATACATACATATATATACATATATATATACATACATACATATATACATACATACATATATATATACATACATATATATACATACATATATACATACATATATACATACATATATATACATACATATATATACATACATATATAATACATGCATATATAATACATACATACATACATACATACATACATACATATATACATACATTATATGTATATATATATATATATATATATATATATATATATATATATATATATATATATATATATATATATTTCTGTCCTTATCAAGTTTTCGAGTGAAATATAACTTAAGAGCTTTGTTTGCGATTTTTTTTTTGTTTCTCTCAAAGAATATGACCCATTTGTTTCCAGTTTGTCAGATTTTTTTTCTGGTGCGTTAAGATCAACGCTCTGTTGCATATTTGCGTAGAAAACCAGCTTATCTCTCTTTATCTCTTTATCTATTTTGTGATTACTTTCTATTTCTCTGTCTCTTTCTTCCTTTCTACGTATGTTTCATACTTTTTCTCTCTCTTATTCATTATTCATCTCTTTCACTTCCTCTTTTCTTCTGTATCTCTCTCTCTCTAACTCTGTTTCATTCTTTTGTTTTTCTTCTCTGTCTCTGCCTCTCTTTCTCTCTCTCCTCTCGCTTTTTTATTTCTTTTACTCTGTATCTTTTTTTCTGTGTTTCTCCGTTTTTATTTATTTATCGCCCGCTCTCTCTCTCTCTCTCTCTCTCGATCTTTTTATTTCTATTACTCTGTTTCTTTCTTTTCTTCCGCTTTTCTATTCCTCTCTATTTGTCTCCACCTCTTCCCCCTCCCTTCCTTCTCTTTTTTTTATTTCTCTCTTCCCTCTATCTCTCTCTCTCTTCACTCGCTCTTTCGCATTCTCTTACTCACTTTCTCACTCTCTCTGTCTCCTCATAATCCTTCCTTTCTCTCTCCCTCCCTCTCTTTATCCCTCTTTTTGACTTTCTTTCTCTCTCATTTTCTCTTTCACATATCCCTCCCCTTTCTCTCGTCCACACACGTATGCACCCCCTCACCCCTCGCTCTCGCATATTATATTTGGATTTTGTATTTAAAGACGCCCTCTCAAAATGTTTCCGCTGGAAGGCATTTGACCCGATTCCATTAGTTCAACAACAAACAAAGCGAAACAGGTTTGTCGAGAATTCGATATATTTTATCACAGATTAAAGTATAAGACTTAAATACTTACATTCTCACAAAACAAACATTATACAAAAGGCATGACTTCATTATACGTTGAATAACTTTTGCAGCCTCTAAAGTCACCTTAAAACTCTACATTTATTTATGAAAACAGTATTTTAGTTGTAATATTAGAACAACAACAACAACAATAACTAGTGTGACCCGTAGAAATTCCACAGGGGATTAATTCATATATATATATATATATATATATATATATATATATATATATATATATATATATATATATATAGCTTGAGTCTCTTCAGCTATAATCGAAACCGAAACCAAAACTTATGAAGAATTCTTGGTAAAATTATTTATTACAAGAAATGGAAGTCCATAACAATTAAACAACAGTCACTCGTGACACACAAAATAAATAACACACACGCTATCCTATTAATATATAGATGATGACGACAACAACCACGCCGATGATGATGATGATGATGATGATGATGATGATGATGATTGCCTGAACGACATCAACTTAATAGGCAAGAAAAATAAGAAACCTCAGAACTATAAGAAACTGAGGGCGAAGATTGCTAGATCGTGGAATAAGAAAACTTCCAATGTGCCAATAATCAAAGGTGCTTGGCTCAATTACTGATGATCTTATGAAACAAATGAACTCCTTGGAGATCAAATACAACATCAGCGTACTCCAGAAGTCAGTTCTGCTTGGCACAGCAAACATCCTACGCCAGGTGCTTTCCATCTAATTGGTTCTTTGACTATCTTCACTAGCTTGAGTTCGCTCTTGAGGGGGAAAAGACCGGTGTAAAACATTACAACACTGTGAAGTTAATGGAGTAGTAGCAGGAGTAGTGATAGTAGTAGTAGTAGTAGTAGTAGTAGTAGTAGTAGTAGGAGGAGGAGGAGGAGGAGGAGGAGGAGGACGACGACGACGACGAGTGCTAGGAACAATACCGAAAAACATTGAAAAACGCATGGGAGAAATTGGAACTAGAGGGATAGCTGAGAAGATGCAACGGATAACAATAATAAAAAAAATTCGTATTATTTGGATTCATCGAATAACTGTTCTCATCTTGAGTGTGATTTTTACAACGTTTCGGTCGATGTAACCTCCGACCTTCTTCAGGTGTATCTTGTCGAACTCGGAAATGTTTCTGTCGAACTCGGGAATTTGGACGGAATTTTGAACGGAACCCTTTATTTACTTCACGGGGGTAGCGTGCTCTTCTTCCGCCAGCCATGACTGGATAGAGGTCCTAAGTAATTCGCAATTGAATTTTTTGGTCGCTCACACTGAATAGAATTGCGAATTACTTAGGACCTCTATCCAGGCATGTATAAAATACCAAGCAGAATCATCAACGTAATAGAAAATGCAATGAAGACTGGAATTGACAGCTGATGGACAACACATAACAGAAATTAACATACAAAGAGACATCTTCCAAGGAGATTCACTATCACCATTACGGTTCATCAAAGCCATGATGCCCCTGAACAATCTACTGAGAAAGTGCAAAGCTGGATACAAGTTCTCTAACACGGAAAAAAAATGAACCACCTGGTGTACATGGACGATCTGAAACTTTTCGCAAAGACGGAAAAGGAACTAGAGACACTAATAAACACGACCAGGATCTTCAGCCAGGATATCCAAATGGAGTTTGGTGTGGAAAAATGCGCACTACTAGTTATAAGAAAGGGAAAACTGGAAACGACAGAAGGCATGGAACTACCCAACCAAACGGAGATGAGGAAACTAGGGGAACAAAACGCTTATAAACATCTGGGAGTTCTGGAAGCAGACATCATCAAAGCAACAGAAATGAAAGAGAGAATTGAACAGGAATACTCCAGGAGAACAAGAAAACTTCTGGAAACTAAATTATATAGCAGAAATCTAATAAAAGGTATAAATACATGGGAAGTATCACTAGTAAGATACTCTGGACCGTTCATAGGATGGACTAAAGAAGAACTAAGACAGTTCGATCAGAAGACCAGGAAACCAAAGATGGAATACTGCTGCCATATCTGGGCAGGAGCTGCTAAAAACAGCTTATCCTGCCTTGACAGAGTACAAAATAGACTTCGTGGCTTAGTGGGGGATGCCCTTTTCTCTACCCTGCAACCTCTCTCCCACAGAAGAAACGTTGCGAGCCTATCCTTGTTTTATCGTTATTTCCATGCCAGGTGCTCGTCTGAACTCAAATCTCTGGTCCCCTCTCGCGAATCTTTTACGAAAAACACCCGTCTAGCTGAATCCACTGTGAAAAATTTCCCCCACTCTTTATCTGTGCCTAATTCAAAACGTGGATTCCATGAACAAAACTTCTTTCTTAGAACTGCACGCCTGTGGAACTCTGTTCCGTCTGCCTGCTTCCCACCTGACTACAACTTGGATGTCTTCAAGTCCAACGTAAACAAATTCCTAATGAACCGCCCCCTTAAGTAAACATGTCATCAAATCTCCACACTAACGTACTTGCAATAACCCTTATCCCTGAGTGGCTTCCGGGCCTTGATAAGTGGTGACCACTGTGTAACCCCCCCCCCCCCCAACAAAAACTCATGACCATGCACAATGCACTACATCCGAAGGATTATATTGACAGACTCTACGTGAAAAGGAAAAACGACGGGAGAGGACTGGTTTGTATAGAAGAACACACAAAAAAAAGAACTAGAAAAATACATAATGCCAAACACTGAAAGAATAATCATGACAGCGAAAGACACGGACAAATTCAGCAGAGAGGCAAAGGATAAGACAAGAAAAGATAAATGGTAAGAGAGACAACGAAAGATTCGTAAGGATGACAAAAGATGAGAATAACGAAAACACTTGGACAGGGATGCGAAAAGGACACGTAAAACGAGAAACTGAATCCCCGAAACACAATATAACTTGATAAGAACCAACTACATCAAAGCAAAAATCGAGAAAACAGAAGAAAACAACAAATGCAGACTATGTGGACAAAGAGACGAAACGATAGACCATATAGTAAGTGAATGTAGCAAACTAGCCAAAAAGGAATACAAGAACAGGCATGTAAATGAGAAGAGCAGTATACTGGGAATCGTACAAACCACTGCATCTTGAACGCACAAACAAACGGTACAAGCATAAGTCAGCAACAGTACTTAAAAACGAGGATCACAAAATCCTATAGGACATGGACATACAAACAGATAAACCCATCCAAGCAAGAAGACCAGATGTCGTAATAATTAACGAAAGAAAAGTCCTACCAAATCATAGAATTTGCTGTTCCAGCTGACTACATGGTGAATATCAAAGAAAAGGAGAAATGGAGCAAAACACAGAGCTAGCCAAGAAGTTCAAAGGGATATGAAAAATGAATAAAATCAAGATAGTACGTATAATAGTAGGAGCATTAGGAACGCTTCCGAAAAACTTTGAAAAAAATATATATGGGAGAAATTGGAATCAGAGGAATGGCTGGAAAGATACAACGAATAACGATAATGAAAACAGCTGAAATATTAAGGAAAACCCTTGAATGCAGGCATTAATACACGAGCCACATGCGTAGGCCAGACGAGCTGCAGCAGAAAGAAACCATGAAGCGTTACATGGAACCAAGAACAATGAAGCTGCATATATCTAAGTTCACTATCTCCACCCCATCCCCTCCCATTACCCAATCACCCCCCACACAAAAGAATGATGCCAAATAGCCGAGAAGGGCCAAGGATGATACATAGACCGAGGAGAGAGCGTTGACCAGACCTCTGCTGGACAAGTGCCGAGAGAACTGGGACTTTAGGGAGACTTATTGCCACTCAAATTCCAGTGGAAAATAATGGTCGCTGCTGGCTAGAAATCAATGGTAAACGGCTGTTGCAATAATGCAAATTCATTTATAAATGTTATTGAAAGAGGTGAAGAGTACTGGAAATCTTGGGAGATTTGTTCACACTCCGCTTCCAGGGAACACCACAGGCTTTTTTTTTTCAAAGAGAGATTCTTTATGCCATGTGTGAAAGCTGCTTGTGAGTCAATAATAATAATAATATTAATAATAATAATAATAATAATAATAATAATAATAATAATAATAATAATAATAATAATAATAATAAAAGAAAAAGAACAGTGGGAAGAGAAAACGCTGCAATTAATAATAATAATAATAATACGAAGTGAATCACGAAAATACATGGGCATGGCTAAGAAAATGACACATGAATAGAGAAACAGAATGTGCTGACAATTGCACAGAACAGCGCGATTAGAACTAACCATATTAAAGTTAACATCGATAAAAACGCATGAACACAGTCAATGTAAACTGTGGACACAGAGTTGAAACAGTGAACCATATAATAAGTGAATGCAGCAAACTAGCTCGAAAAGAATATAAAAGCAAACACGACAAATCATACAAACACAAACCGGGGATAGTACTGGAAAACGAAAAACACAAAATCCTTGGGGACATGGAGGAGCAAGTAGATATACTGATACACGCAAGCAGACCGGACGCCATAATAATAAACAAAAAGGAAAGAAACTGCCAGACAACAGGGAAGAACGAAACAAATATGCGGAACCAGCTAGAGAGCTGAAAGGAATATGGAAATGGGAGAATATCGATATAATACCAATAATTGTAGGAGCACTAGGAATAGTACTAAAGAACATGGATAAAAGAGTAGGAGAAATCAGAATCAAGGGGAGGACTGAAACTATACAACAGATGAGAATACTGTAAACAACTAAAGTCCTAACCAGCCTCCGCACGGCGTTCTTGGCCCGGAAGGAAAGAGGACATCCCCTAGTATGAAAAGGTGAATGCGATATTATGGTGAAAGAAGATACTAGCTGGGAGAAACTTTTGATTTTGTTTAGTTCTGGAGTGACAAGGATGACCAACGACCCCCACAATCCCCCCTTTTGAGTTGGCCATGTGGCTAAGTTTTTTGTTCATTGTTGATTTTCAATGTATTTTTAACATGAATAAAGGATTTAATATCTCAAAGTGTAGTATCTGTTCCGGCAGATACTGCAATCAAAGACCATATGTAGGGTCAACGCCACATATCAGATCATTGTTCTTGTAGCAATCAGTTTTGGTCAATGTAGCGGAAACCCTTCATACCAATTGTCACTACCAGTTCCCCCTCGGGGAGCTGGTCTCCCCTCTTTCCCTCACCTCCCCACATTAAAAAACGGCCTTGTGCCTAATTTGCTCTCGTGGGGAAGCAAATAAATACAAACAACTAAAATCCTAAGGAAAATTTTGAATGTGAAAACTAATTCACATGAGCTACGAACACTAACCATATGGCAACCGCTATAGAAGTAAAAAAACAACAAAAAAAGAACACAACCGCTATAGAAGTAAAACAAAAAGATAGAAAAAGGGCTGCAAACCAAGAAGACTGAAACCGCAAAATTTTTAAATTAAATTTTTAATTAACTACCCCCCCCCCAATGTAGTGTCGGCATAGACAGGCTTCACACCAAATAGACAGACAGAGAAGAGAAAGCCAAACCTCCCCTGAGTGAGTGCGATTAGGACATTGGAGAAGCTTGTTGCCACCCAAATTCTAGTGAAGACTAATAGTCGTTACCAGCAAGAAATCAATGGTGAACTGCTGATGTGATAACGCAAATTCATTTGCAAAGGTTATTGAAAGAGGTAGAGAGTACTGGAAATCTGGGGAGACTTGTCACCCTGACTTCAAGAAAGAGCACTAGTTGTTGTCAGTGAGTAATCTTTGATGATGACCAGTGTGAGAACTCCTAGTGAGTACAATTATTATTATTATCATTATCATTATCATTATTATTATTATTATTATTATTATTATTATTATTATTATTATTATTATTATGGACCGTTTATAAGCTGGACCAAAGAAGAAATAAGGAATCTCGACAAGAAGACCAGGAAACCCATGACGATGCACCATGCCCTATATACCAGAGGACGATATTGACCAACTATATGTTTCAAAAAAAAAAAAAAAAAAGGGAAGAGGAAGAGGGCTGGTCAGTATAGAAGACTGTAAATAACACAAAAAAGATTAGAAAAATACATAATGTATAACACGGAAATAATAGTTACTGCAGCAAGAGACATGGAAGATACAAACAAGGTAGAAAAAGAAACGAAGAAAGAGAAATAGGAAGAGAGGCAGCTACATGGACGATTCATAAGGATTACAAGGGAAGAGACTAACGAAAACACTTAGAAATAGCTCCAAAAAGGAAACCTTAACAGGGACACTGCTCAACCTATATAATCAACAAATTTTTTATGTAAAGACTTAAAATTTGGTATATAGGATATTCAGACATGTGGAAGACTTTTTAATCGGTTTTTATCGGGGAAAAAGGGCTGCTAAGGGGTCAAATTTGAAACATTGGTACGTGGGTGTCATCGGATTTTTAAATGTTTGCAAACTTTCACGAATGCACATGCGTGAATCATTCATATAAGATTCTTATATTAAGAATAAGTAGGTTTAAAACACTTTTTATAAATCATGTCACGCTAGTCTAATGGTTATCGTACTTGACTCGGCAATGAACGATTTAGAAAAAAAAAACATAATACTTGCATGCATATATCTCAGTTTCTGTATGAATTAAAATAGAATATTTATGCATATTTTACGACCGGGCAACGCCGAGCGGCCTGCTAGTAAATAAATAAACTCCCAATTATAATCCATCAGTATTGAAATTTTAAAATTACCATCGTATTTACACATTCCTTTTTGGATGTCTCCCTCCAGTGGATACCAGGGGCACCGCCTCGTACCCTTCCTTTTGCATGCCATTTGAGTGTGATTACAAAAAATGTCGTCACTTGAATGTACAAGGTTTCTAATTGTAGCAATTATTAGGATGAATAATGAAGGGAAGGAAAGGAAACAGATTAACACCAGTGACAAATAAAATAAAAACCATCTCTTTATTAGATTAAAAGGGGAAAGAGTGTTTCCTTGCGCGTTGTGGGTTGAATAAGTAAAAGGAACGAGGTGCAACAATCAGGAGGTTTATGTTACCCCCATCCCCCACCCCACCCCGTTTCTTAATTATTTAATTGCAAGCCTTGTGGATAAACGAAGAAGAGAAGAAGGAATAGGTGACAGATAGATAGATAGATAGATAGATAGATAAATAGATAGATAGATAGATAGATAGAATAAAATAAATAGATAGATGGCGAAGAAGAATAAGAAAACGGGGAAATAAAAGTAAATGAGAAAGAAAAAAGAGGAGGAGACTTAAGACAAAAGAGTAGTAGTAGTAGTAGTAGTAGTAGTAGTAGTAGTAGTAGTAGTAGAACAATGAAAGAAGACTAAGAAATAGAAAAATAAGAAGAGGAGTAAACAGAAGATAGGGTAGAAGAAAAGAAAATAGAAGAAGAAGAAGAAGAAGAAGAAGAGGAAGAAGAAGAAGAAGAAAGAAAGAAAGAAGATAAAGAAAAAGAAGAAAGAAAGAAAAAGGTATAGAAGAAAGATGTAGAAGAAGAACTAGAAGATATAGAAAAATATATAGAAGAAGAAAAGGAGAAGAAGAAGAAGAAGAAGAAGAAGAAGAAAGTATAGAAGAAGAAAACAGGATAAAGAAGAAAAAGACGGAGAAAAGAAAAGGATAAATACGAAGAAACAAAACGAGGAAAATCGATGGAGAAAAAAAAGACGACGAAGAAAACGAAATAGAAGATAATCAAGTAAAGAAGACGATAAATAAAAAGATGGAAAAATGGAAGAAAATGACGAAGAAAAAAGAAGAGGAAACAGAAGATAAAGAACAAGAACAAGAACAACAACAACAACAACTACTACTACTATTAGTGGTAGTAGTAGACAAAGAAACCCAAAAGCAGAAGAAAAAGAAGATGGAGAAATAGAAGAAAATAACGAAGATAAATAAGAAAAAAACAGCAGATAAGAACTAATAATAGTAGAAAGAAAGAGGAGGAGGAAGAGGAGGAGTAGGAAGAAGAAGAAGAAGAAGAAGAAGAAGAAGAAGAAGAAGAGAACGTGTAATTGAGAAAAAACGAGTTGGTGTTGGTAATTCGATCCTGCTGATGACTCGACGTAACCATGTTCGAGTCTCGTTAATTCCATAAAACCACTGTCGTTTTTGATGTGTTCAGTTTTCGTGTGGTCCTTCTTCTGAATACCTCATTAGATAAGGGAAACCAATGGCAGCACAACAGATTCAAATAAATAACTTACACATTCATACGCATTGCATTTTTGAGAGATAAGAAAGGTAACGGGTTCGAATCCACGGACGGCACGAGTTCGCACAAGAATGTAAAAAAAAAAAGTCTTTCTTAAAAAAAAAAATCAAAACAAACACAGGGAATCAAAATCTACGGTAACATTTTAATAAAACTAGTGGGACCCATAGAAATTCCACGGGATGAGAAATATATATATTCAACAAATAGTTTTCTGAGTAGCGCCAAAAATAGTTTGTTGTCAAAAAAAAAAAAAAAAAAAAAAAGAAAACACCCAGCAAATGAGTTTATTAACATTTCTATGAAAATAGTGTTCATTGTATTTTAAATATAGAACTGACCCACATGACATAAATTAATAAATTCTAATAAGTCCTAAGGAATTTAAATCAAGATATACTGCTTGCCAGAATTATGTGCAAATCGATTTTTTGTTGTAGCTCCGATAGCTTTTTGATAAAAATTAGTAAAACTTGACACGTTACATGGCAACACTAACACATGCGCAGATCTATAATTCTAAACTAATCTGCGCAATAGTAAATAAACGGTAACTGCTTCACCATATTCGACACTTTAGCAATGATTTCCATATAAATTTGACACTCTGAAACAAGCTGAAAGTCATCAAAATTTATTTATTTATTTATTTTTACTATTGCGCAGATTAGTTTAGAATTTTAGATCCGCGCATGTGTTAGTATTGCCATATAACGTTTCAAGTTTCACTAATTTCTATTAAAAAACTATCGGAGTTTGACCCCCCCCCCAAAAAAAAAAAACGATTTGCATATAAATCTGGCATGCAGTGCAATCCTAAAATCATTGTTCTAATTTTGGTTGGTTGGTTGGTTGTTTTTGTTTTACGGCATATCAACCTTTTTCAGGTTATTTAATGCCGAATCTAGTTATTTTGAGGAACGATTTTTTAATGGAGTATATATATATCTTTTTAAAGTAAGATTGTATTTAACCCATAGTTGGGACCCTAACAGGTACTACCACTCCGGGTCAGAGTGGACCTGGGAGCAATGGCAATTAAAGGGTGGCTCCACACTCCCCAAGGCCCGCAAAGTAGGGGCCTCACCATTGGATATAGTTTTAGGTCATATCCAGGACCTCTAATTTTGCTTACACTATTTTGAATTGTTTCCTGGCCAGTTCTGTTATTTATAAAAAAACTTTTCTAACAATTTCGATGACGTCACTCACTTTATGTTCTTCTGTTCATACGTTTTTGTTATATTTGACCTTTTGACCTCGCCAGACAACTCTTTGCCTTGTCTATTATTTTTCTAAGAACATTCAAAACGGAAAATAAGAATTATTTAAACTAGCTGAAGTACCCAACCTTCAATATGCAAAACAAGTAATGCAAATGCTGACTGTATTATTCTCATGTTAACTGTATCTATTCAGCGTTGCCCAGGATTATATTTACTGTAAATTGGTTTTATTTTTTGTTTTTCTTTAAGTTATGCAGTATTTTTTTTTTTTTTTCAAAAATGTTATTTTTTTTTGTTCCAATAAAAGGAAAGTAACTCTGTACAGACAAATACTGATTTCATTTTTGCTAAACAGTCACCACTTTTCGAGGTCAAAATCCACTCGAGGATAAGGGTTAATAAGCTGAAAATATTTTCAGTTGAAAGATCGAGAATCTCATGACAGTATTCAAGATGATTAATGCGGCATTCTCCATAGACGGGTTAAACCGACTTCCTCCGAAGGAGAAAGTTTCATGGGAATACCAAATTCACAAGCGGTTCCCAATCATGTGTTTATCTTCATCAGGGTAGATGACGACGTTACACTTTTGCAGTTCCTGCAAGTAGGTATTGACGTATCCTACACACAGCACTTGCTATTCTCAAATGGTTATCCATTTGGTACTGACCAGACTCAATCTTACTTAACTTCGGCGATCTAATGAAAACCGGTGTGTCAACGTTATTATGCCGTATTCTGATTAATGAAATGAATTTCGGTTATTTGTAGTGAAGATCATGGCAGGAATTTTCTGACATTAGATTTAAAGATGAACAAGTTGTGATTCGCAGGGAAGGAGACCTGTGGCAATGTGTTCCAAAGACGGGAAACCTTCGAAAAGAAACTATTCGTGGAGATTATGCCTGACATTAGGCACACATAGGAGGAAGGTGAGGTTATTTGCAGTTTTGGTAATCATAGAAATCGTTGCTGTTAAGATTTTAGAGAGGGGACCAGATATTTGGGCTCAGTAGAATATATTTCTTGGAAGTAACGATAGAGTAGAGAAAGCAACAACATTAATATTTACTAATTATATTATTTTGCACATTCTTGACAGATGCATATTCCGAAATAGTAGGATGGGTCATAAACATGTGACGACCGTCTCAGTATCGAAATAATTAAACAGACACACCCTCACTATTCCGACCTTGACATCTAATGTATATGGTAAAGTCGATCTGTTTATAATTCCTAGAGCGTCCCGTCTGTGGATCACAGTGTTACGGGACTGCTTCCCGGTTGGCTATAACATTGCTGATTTCAGGTCCTATGTACGAGAAGAAAAGAGAAATCTTTTATGTGAGAAAGGTCATGTAAAAAACAGAAGTGATACTCCTACTAGATTTCGAAGTTGATTTTAAACTGTGTAGCAACAATAGTCTTAATGGTATCTCCCCAGACATCCCTGTTTAAAGATGACAGCTATTTGAAAATAATTCCGACTCAAACAAAGTATTTTATGGAAGAAATTAAACCGAATTACACTTTTTTCTTAACAATATATTACAACAGCCTACAAAAAAGGAAAACTGACAGATCGGAATAAAATATTGTCTTTGTAAGAAGAAAGCTATCAATCACAAAGAAATCTTTTTTGCAAACATGTCCCCACTTATCAAGACCTGCAGGTCACTCGAGGATAAGAGGTATCGTGTATTTGACAGCGGCTAAGTGGTTAACGACACGAACTGACAACGTGAGTATGTTAAGTTCGCATTCAGCTTGTTCTACAGAAACACATGCACTTAGGGATGTTGGTAACCTTCATGTGGCCCATTATGTAAAGTATCTAGAAAGAATTCTAACTAGAAAGATATCAAGGAACCGAATGCCAATAATAATCATCTGGTTCATTCGAAACGATCGATGTTAAAAAAAAAAACAAACGAAAAACGCAGATTCCATAAACAAAGCTTCTTTCTTATAACTGCACGCCTGTGGAATTCTCTTCCGTTTGCTTGCTTCCCAGCTGACTACAACTTGGTTGTCTTCAAGTCCAACATAAACAAATTCTTGATGAACCGCCCCCTTAAGTAATCCAATCTACCAAATTTCCATTATTAACGATTACTACGATATTATCCCATTGATTACTGTACACTCAATAACCCTTATCCTCGAGTGGCTTCCGGGCCTTGATAAGTGATGACTCTTACGTAAAATAAATAAATAAATAAATAAATAAATAAATAAATAAAACAAAAAAAAGTAAGTTATTAAGTTTGATAGGTAAACGATGGAACAGCGAGGGGGATTAGTAACGCTGGTTTTAATTGGTCAGAAAGTGATTATCTAGAAGAACGGCCCAACAAAAATGCTTTACATAGGACCTGAAATCAACAATGTTATAGTCAACCGGGAAGCAGTCCCGTAACACTGTGATCCACAAGCGGGACGCTCTAGGAATTATAAACAGATCGACTTTACCATATACATTAGATGTCAAGGTCGGAATAGTGAGGGTGTGTCTGTTTAATTATTTCGATACTGAGACGATCTTCACATGTTTATGACCCATCCTACTATTTCGGAATATGCATCTGTCAAGAATGTGCAAAATAATATAATTAGTAAATATTAATGTTGTTGCTAATAGAAATATCAGCGCCGTTATTAAGAGCGATTAATAAATTGTATAATATTTCAAAACAACAAAAATGTTTAGGAATTTCTCAACAAGTGAGTACGAAAAACACTGAAAGTTTTTTTTATTTTTGTTATACTAACTAGCAGGCTGCTCGGCATTGCCCGGTCGTAAAATACGCTTATATATGATACTCTGATTAATGCAGATTTCGTATTTATTATTATATGTGACCCAAGAGATCGAACTGGCGTAGATATCCAGTGTTGCCCGGGTGGACATGAAATTCGGCTTGGACAGAGCTGCTATGCTAATGATATTGAGCACTCCCAGAAAAGAACGGAAGAAGTTTCGACAGTCCGTGCTCCCACCAAAAAAAAAAAAAAAAATGAATCAAAACAACTTTTCTTCCAATCCAAATAGCAGCAAGTGGCCGTGTGACCGCAAAAAAAAAAAAAAAAATAGCCACAGTAGGCCGGCTCGAACCTGAAACTCTCGAAAGAGGCAAAACAAAAAAAAGAAAAAATGAAAAAGAAATGCCAACGCGCTAACTGTCACGGCCACGATAAATTATGACGTTATGACCCTTCAAAATAACGGTTTTTAAATATGCATTCAGTTTGCAAAGCCTACGTGACTTGCAAAAATCTCGACGCAAAAAGTGACCCCTCCCTGCAAAAAATGGTTTAGTTGACGATCACAGAATTAATTTTAATTTTAATTTTCAGATATTATGCTTCCGAGGGATCGATCATTAATATGGTACCGGTTTCGGCCCAGTCCAGTGCGCCTGACGAAATTTTTAGCGAGACATACAAGCATACATACAATCACACACGCACCCACACACACACGCCCCCCCACACCCCCACCCCCACACACACACTAACAGACTGATGAGATTTATATTATCGCTGATTTAAAAAGTTAAACAAAATGACTCGTGTACCACCACCGAGAATCGAAACTAAAACGTTTAGCTTACAATTTACTTTTTTCTTTCACGTTAATGCCTGAGCTATGAATACATGTTTACTGCAAGGCTAAAAATTAAAACATGAACCAATAGCTCTTACGTTACGCATGCATATTCGTAAATCCGTCGTTCGACTTTCACTTGGCAAATTCCATTTTTTTAAATTTTCACACTAATTTCCCCGGCTAAAACCTAAATATAAAGTCTCGCACGGGTTCGAATACTCCATATATTAAGTTTCATGTCTGTAGACCAAAAAACTGACAGAGGTAAAATTTTAAAAACAAATATATATATATATTTGTATAAATATATATATATTTGTACTATGAAAAAAGTTTTTACATTTTTTTCATAATATTATTATTTTGTATTCCTGCACGTCACCAATTAAAAACGAATAAAGAAAAGTTATAAGCTTTTATACTTTTCGCATTCTTTTTTTTTTTCATATATATATATATATATATATATATATATATATATATATATATATATATGAAAAAAAAAAGAATGCGAAAAGTATAATATATATATATATATATATATATATATTAAGAGGTTTGCGTTTACTATAAGCTTTTTTTACGCAAATATTACGCAAGTATAAGCCACGTAGAATATCTGAATGACTATAATTTCAAGTAATATTAAATAAAGGTGATCACCCCATAAATCTAAGAGGGAATAATTTCAAATGAGTGTTTAGAAGGATATGCAAGTTAAATATTTTGCAGATGAATGTATAACCAAGTTTGATTTTTTTAACTAAATAAAAAAGCGTTTTTAATATGAATATTAATGCATAAAAACCCAAATTTATAGATTATTTCAACCGTACGTAAGAGCAACTTAACACGAACTATGATTAAAACATATAAATTGTATAAAGTTTCAAAGCAAAGAATTCTTGAGAAATTTTATAACACGTGGGTAAGAAAAAAGCTAGTTGAATATACATCGTTTTTTTTTTTTAGCAATAATTTTTTTGACCACACATAGCGATATCTTCCCACAAACTGTAATTCACACCCGTGACAATGTTTGAAAAAAGAAACCGGTACATGATAAATGAAAGACCTTGTATGAAATGAGACTTATTTTTGCATGTGTCTATGAATATGTGTGCGTGGTTTGTGTGTGTGTGTGTGTGTGTGTGTGTGTGTGTGTGACTGTCTGTCTGTGTGTGTGTATGTGTGCGTGTGTGTGCGTTTCTGTGTGTGCGTGCGTGTGTTTCTGTGTGTGTCGGTGCGTGTATGTACGTGTGTGATTCTGTGTGTGTGCTGTTTGCGTGTACGTGCGTATGTTTCTGTGTGTGTGTGCGCGTGTTTCTGTGTGCGCGTGTGTTTCTGTGTGTGTGTGTGTGTGTGTGTGTGTGCGTGGTGTGTGCTTATTTTTGTGTGTATTTCTCTGTGTGTGCGTGTGTTTCAGTGTGTGTGTGTGCGTGTGTGTGTTTCTGTGTGTGTGCTTCTGTGTGTGTGTGTGTTTGTGTGTGTGTGTGTGTGCTTCTGTGTGTGTGTGTGTGTGTGTGTGTGTCCTTGCATTATAAATTTATTTCCAGTGTCACTACAGGATAGCAGCCATAGTCTTATAAATGAATTTATGCACGCATGTGTGACGGAAAGATGCAAATGAAAATATATTTATGTACACACACACATACACATACACATACACACACATACACATATACACACACATATACGCACAGACATACACACATACTTACACATACACATACACACAGATACACGTATACACATACGCACACATACACACAGATACACATACACACATACACACACATGCACATACACATACACATACCCACACATACACACACACATACACACACATACACACATACACGCACACACACACACACATACACACACATACACACACACATACACACACATACACACACATACACGCGCACACACACACACACACACACACACACACACACACAAAACAAAGTTGATAAACATTTTTGAACTTTTTAGATGAGGATTAATTATTGGTATTATTTGGATTCTTTGAATTACTATTCTCATCTCGATTGTTATTTATGCAACATTCCGGTCGATACAATTCAATTGCGAATTACTTAAGACTTCTATCAATTCCGGGCCTTGATAAATGGTGACCCCCCACCCCCACCCAAATTAAAAAAAAGACCTGAATATTTTCGCATGTCTTTCGAAAAAGTAAAGGTGTCAAAACATGGAAATGTTTTACAAATACTTTAACGGAATATGTTCTGATGAACTTGTATCACTTGTGTCCCCTCGACGTACATAATCCGACTAACCCAACAAGCAGCAAAATTCCACCCCTTTACTGTAGAGGTCCTTAGATGCCGTGTACTATAATAGTTTTTCCTCTCGGTCAGTTAGATTTTGGAATTGCCTTCCTGGTTCCTGCTTCCCTGACTGTACTAATCAGCAGAAGTTTAAATGTATTGTGAACACACAGATCGCTGCTCAACTCAAGTCGCTTGTTAGAAACGATCCCAATTAGCAGCCCCTTACATTCTAAGTGGCAATATATCTTTTTTCGAGGCTCAAAAAAAAAAAAAAATAATCAAGAAATAAAATAAAAACATGAAAGGAATAAAATATTGGTCTTGGAATAATCCAGAATAAAACAGGATGCCCCGCCCAAAATTGTTGAAATTCTTTCAAAACCTCATTGGTTTTTCGGACATTTATCAAGGTGTTAATTATACAATAGAACACCGGGACACAATGGTCCCGGAACATGTTTTTTTTTTTTTCAGTTTACGATGTGGAATGCGATGTTTTTCCGGTCCCTGGTTACAGTATACTGTGTTATTTATGATCTTATTTGACTATATGCATATATATTATATACTGTACTGTATTTTGTTACTAATTTTTAATATATACTGTATAAAATTTTGTTTAGGCCTCGCCATACGGCAATTTCACCGTAGATCCCAACCTGGATTAATGGCGTATCTCGGGGTTCTACTGTACATTATTATATCATATAGTTAGTCTGTAGATGCCGTAATGTGAGACTGAAATAAATTCTTGCGATTTTTTGACAATTTTTAGACTATAGGTTTTTATTAATGTATTGAGCGCATTGCTAGGGCCGCTGCGGAAGTTGGGCTCCCTATATTGTGCTAGAAAGTTACTTACGCCTGAAAGTATCCTGTACCTCTACAAGGTCACCATTCGCCCATATATGGAGTATTGTTGTCACATTTGGGCTGGTTTATTAGGTACTAGTCTCTCTCGCTCCTAGACAGGGTTCAAAAGAGTCGCCAACCTGATAGGTCCTGAGCTGTCATCTAGGCTGCGGCCTCTGTCTCATCAACGAAATGTTGCATCCCTCTGCCTGTTCTACAAGTATTTTAATGGTGGATGCTCCGACGACCCCCCTCGACGTAAATGCCCCCGACAAACCTAACAAGCAGCAAAATCCCACCCCTACACAGTAGCGATCCCTAGATGTAAGAAGGCCTTCTTACTCTAACAGTTTCTTTCCCAGAACTGCTAGACTTTGGAACTCCCTTTCGGATTCTTGCTTCCCCAAGTGTACTGACATGCAGAAGTGCAAATATACAGACATCTTGCTGTTCAACTTCCTACATAGTATCCCTGAAATTTATGTTGCCGATAGTAGCCCCCTACATCAAAGTCGAACTGTGACTTGTTTAGGTTGAAAATGGAATAAAAAAATGTATGCAATACCGTTGTTTATAACTCAAATATCCGTTATAATTTGTTAGCAATTATTTATTTCGACTGTGAATAGTAACATCTTCACACGTTCACAAATGCATAACTGTCAAATAAGAAAAACAAAAACAAAAAAAGCAATAACCGAGTACTTGAAAAATATCATTACTTCAATAGTTTGTATCTCTCTTGCACTTGGTTTACCGTGTATATTTTCCGTCTTAAACGATATGAGATTAACATTTAAAATGAAAAGAATAGTCAGATACTCCAAAATAATATAAATTATTAATTGATATCAATAAGGACACACCTTACCAAACTTCCACAAAAATCACTCGACTAGCTACAACCACTATCAGCAATTTACCCCCCCCACTCTCCATCTAAACCCAGATTCCACGATTAAAACTTCTTTGCTAGAACTGCCCGCTTGTGGAACACTGTTCTATTGGCCTGCTTCCCGACCGACTACAGTACGGTAGCCTCCGAGTCTAATGTAAACAAGTTCTTGTTGAACCGTTACCTTAAATAATATCAATTATACCCAACATACATCATTAACGATTACGACACTACAACCTTACATTCTTTAACCCTTATCTTCGAGTGGCTTTCGGGCCTTGATAAGTGACGACTACCTTATACAAAAAAAAAAACGTTATACATGTTATTATTCCGCTAGTTTCGGCATTCTTACTAACGCGATATAACAAAAGAAATCAAACAGTAAAAAATGTCCGAAAAACAAAAAAACAAAAAAAAAAAAAACGTAAAGATTGAAAGAAAAATATTCAGAGAGAAAACGAGGGAGGAGAAAGAAAAGTAAAGGTGTCTGTTTTGCTAACGTAGAGAAAGAGAGAGAGAGAGAGAGAGAGAGAGAGAGAGAGAGAGAGAGAGAGAGGGGGGGGGAGGGGCGGGGGGACGGAGAGAAGAGGAATGAGTAGCGGTATGTGGTTTAGAAAAAAAAATAGTAAGAAATTATGAAAGGAGAGAAGGAAGAAAGGCGAATAAATGAAGCGCAATTTTATTTGACGATTAATCAGGAAAGTGACATCTTGACACGCCGACATCTTGACATGGCTATTTGCTCTAGATGTCGTGTATCGACGACAGAAACGAGACGGTTTCGTCATTTCTGTTATTTCTATTGACCGACATCTTCGTCACGCTCTAAGTACAAGTGAGGGCATTTCGTCTTTATGTCTTTCTGTTTCGCTCTGCTGCATAAGTATATATATATATATATATATATATATATATATATATATATATATATATATATATATATACTTATGTTTTTATTTGTTTTGTTAGCGATACTTTTTCAATGAATTCAATTATTCATACGAAATTGCATTTTTACCTAAATGCGAGTTGGGAATAATTTTCCCTTTGACCAATTTGGTACCTCCTTAAATGGGGAGCGGCATATATATTATTTTTAAAATATAATTATCCACTGGCACGTGTTTCGTCGTCCACGACTCATCGGAGTGGCTGACTCTAGCGAGACTCGAAATCGGGGCCACATGATAAGAAGCCTAAACCTCTACAACGCGGCTGCCTCACCTGACTACTAAATGTATCGCGTTTTTATATAGATGTTTTTATTTGTTTTTGTTAGCGATTCTTTTTGAATCAATTCAATTATCCATACGAAATTGCATTTTTACCTAAATGCGAGTTGGGAATAATTTTTCCTTTGACCAATTTGGTACCCCCTTAAATGGGGAGCGGCATATATATTATTTTTAAAATGTAATTATCCACTGACACGTATTCACTGATATATATATATATATATATATATATATATATATATATATATATATATATATATATATACACACATATCTATATAAATATACATATATATATACATAAAAGACATATATATATGTAGATATACATAATATAGTATATATATATATGTATATTCTGTATATATATATATATATATATATATATATATATATATATATATATAAATTTCATGCTTGCACTTGATTATGTCGATGTTCGGCCGTGTATATGAGCGCAGTTGTACACTCGACTACGCGCACATGCATAATCGCCCGGATGCATAAGTAGTCTCCCTCTCTAATATGCGTGTTTGCGTTATGATATGTATATATGTAATTGAGTGCACATGTGCATTAGTATAACGATGCGTATGTATGTAAGTCTGTATTTATGTAAACATGGTATGGATCAGTGTTTGTGCGTAAGTGTATACTATATATATGTATATGTGTATGTCTATATATGTATATGTACGTATGTATGTGTGTCAATGGGTATATATGTGATTATATCTAAACCACGACAACAAGCGTATTGAACCGACTTATCTCAACTAATGAAGTCACCTTTAAATATACACTCAAAATTAAAAGAACCCAACATTAAACTCACTTAATTAAGTAACCCTCTAAAAATTCGTGAGGGGTTGCAGGGTAGA
Organism: Euprymna scolopes; assembly: GCF_053919585.1. Classification (NCBI taxonomy): domain Eukaryota; kingdom Metazoa; phylum Mollusca; class Cephalopoda; order Sepiida; family Sepiolidae; genus Euprymna; species Euprymna scolopes. The sequence continues at coordinate 94,910,226 of NC_136506.1, forward strand.
GAAAAGGGCATCCCCCACTAAACCACGAAGTCTATTTTGTACTCTGTCAAGGAAGGATAGGCTGTTTTTGGCAGCTCCTGCCCAGATATGGCAGCAGTATTCCATCCTTGGCCGTACTTGGCTTTTATATAGATAGAGAATTGCATCAGTAGTGAGATATCTTCTGGAGCGGTAGAAGGATCCCACCATCTTTCCAGCGACCTTGGCAACAGACTTGATGTACGTGTTCCATTTCAGATCAGGAGTAAAGGTCAAACCCAGAAGCTTGTCAAAACACGGAGCCTCACCCAGACGAAAGCCATCCATCACAATTGATGCCAGCTGGGGATCAGAGCGTTGATGATGTAAGGATAGGAGTTTGCAACCTCTCTCCCACAGAAGAGACGTTGCGAGCCTATCCTTGTTTTATCGTTATTTTCATGGCAGGTGCTCGTCTGAACTCCAATCCCTGGTCCCCCCTCGCCAATCTTTCACGAAAAACACCCGTCTAGCTAAAACCACTGTGAAAAATTTCCCCCACTCTATATCTGTGACTAAATCAAAATGCGGATTTCATGAACAAAGCTTCTTTCTTAGAACTGCACGCCTGTGGAAGTCTGTTCCGTCTGCCTGCTTCCCTCCGGACTGTAACTTGGATGTCTTCAAGTCTAATGTTAACAAATTCCTAATGAACCGCCCCCTTAAGTAAACACTTCATAAAATCTCCTCACTAACGTAATGTACTTGCAATAACCCTTATCCCTGAGTGGCTTCCGGGCCTTGATAAGTGGTGATCACTGTGTAAAAAAAAAAAAAAATCTGGGGGTATGGTCCTTGCTGCTGATATGAGAGTTTGCTTCGTGGCTTAGTTCGAAGTGGCATGAAGTGGCCTTCACTTGAAGCACACCAAAGATCATAACCCTTACCGGAAACTTGAGCTGTGCGCTCAAACGTCGAACCGTCCGGATTTGCATTTTGCGGGCGCTGGCAATGGTCCTGTTTTAATAACTTGGATCGGTAGAGAGTATGAGCGGTGAATCTCTAATCTCGCTCGTTCAAAATTGTGTCACTTTCAGATATGATAAAAGGCTCCTATCGTTCTTGGGATTTGTGTTACGTACTGGGTGTTAATAAGATGACGTATGTATTCTTTGGTGTTGACTGTTCGTATTAGGAAGAGTCTTAGTGTGTTTATGTGTGTGATCATGTGAGATGCTCATATTATATATATTCATTGTCAGTGTTCATATTTCCTTAGGATGTTCATGTTTGTGGAGATATCTTATTGGAGACATAACAGGTATATATAAAGAGAGAGACAGTTCTGTATATATAAGAGACAGACAGGGTACATATAAAGAGAGGAGCACCAAGCCTGTAATTCAATGAGAAGAGATTTTTGAATATATAGATAGATAGACCGGGAGATAGTGCGTTTGACATTTACGTTGACAATTGTACATTTTTATAAACACAAAGTTCATATTAATACAATTTCACTTTACCTTTGTTTTGGTAGAATGACACTACACAAGACGGCAGTTATAAAAGCACATGATACGTTTATTTCTTCTTTAGCCGGTCGGACATGATTTTGTATTTCAGGGATTCAAAGTTGTTACATGGTTATCTCTAAACCCTCTCGCTTCCAGAGGGTGCCTTGACTCCAACGGAGAATCGGACTGATCTCCTCTGCTTCTCTGATCTGACTCCTCTCGCTTCTTCTAACTGACTTATTCTGATTCTGACTTATCTAACTAATTTCATAACTCATGACGTTACTGCATGACCCACGTACCTCTCAGACACATAGCATGACATGCCTCCGTGTTTAAGCATGCATTGTTATTCACATGTTTCTTACAAAGCTGATCCTCTAACCTAATTTTTGTAACTCACTTCACAAATAACATTTTCCATTGTCCGTTTGTAAATTCCTTATTTAAATTTTCATAACAGAAACAAAAGTCATAATTACATTCTTTTTTCAATAAACAGATATCTAACTATTTTGTGTGAGCTAAACAATGGCAATTCCAGATTCCTTATTTTCAATAACATTCTGTATTTATTTTAACTTATGATTGGAATTCTCAATTCCAAATCTAGCATCGCAAGTTCGAATCCTTGACTATCCTATTCCATATTTAACTAATTCCCTATTTTTTTTGCTTACATGAAAAGGGGACATGTAACATTTGTACAAAAATGGCCAACTAGTTGATGGTCTGCAACAAAAAACAAAAACAGAACAAAACACAAAGCAAAAGCAAAAAAAAAAAAACCAAAAAAAAACAAAACGATTTTAATCAAGCGGAAATTGAAGTATGTCGTCTTTTCTAGGGAAACAATTTAATCGTTCCACCCAGTGTGAGTGTGTATATCATGTCCGTTCTTGAATTGTTTGTAATAAATATTCCCATGTTTAAACATTTCACAATTGATAAAAACGATCGAACCTAAAACAATAATCGATTTGTTTCATACAGGTGCGCCTTTTGTGTCATGGCTTGGCATGAAGAAGATGAAGTGGGAGGGAGAGGAAGAGTGAGTGTGTGTGTGAGAGAGATAAGAGAGTAGGAGAAGGATTAAATATGAAAGAAAAATAATTGAACAGCGTTTCACAGGGTGCACATTAATAATATTAATAATGATATTAATAATATTAATAATGATATTAATAGTTAAAAAATCTTTCGGTGGAAATTGTTAAAAAAGTGCAAAGTTAATGTTAGAAATTCTGTGAAAGCATTGTATTTTTTAAAATAAATAATTTATGCCTAATATATTTTACGGAAAAAAGATTAACAATATAAAAAAATTAAATTATTTAGGTAATACAGTAAAGCATTTCATGTTCGTGCGTACGTTATCACCTTTCACTCATATTTATATTCCTATGTGCGTTAGTATTTTTCATACACGTGATAATAAATGAGATCGTCCGATCAACAAGAAATGATGAGTTCCCTATTGATTGCAGTGTAATGCTGAGTATGTGCAATTCTATGAGGTCCAACTTCTTAAACTGTTCCTTCTCTCTTTAGTCCATGAGCCAGCTGGCTGACTGGTACCATCTGGAGGTACTAAAAGCCAGTTTTAACCAGACATCCAGCATGGCATCCCATTTCTAAAAATGCTTGCAGGACATTCGAACGTTGTAACTTTTTTGTGTTAGAGGGATTTAAGTTTTGCATGGTGTCGTATTGTGAAAATCACCAAATTTGCATTTTGTGGCAAATATAAAGTTAGTATTTTATCTTATGTTTCTGTCTTGGCAGGCATTTGACTGAGAAGTATGGCTTCCGATGAGGACTATGACTCAAACCTTTGCCCTCCAGGAGTTCACATGCAATCTATATGCAGCCCGAACAAACATCAGTTGTATAAATGAACTTCGCCACTAGCTCTGGCGAGCAAAGAAAGGATCAACAGATTCAGGTCAATTACCACCTTGCGAGGACAGCCTTCGACAAAACTCGCTCAGAGCCAACTACCAGTGCCGCCTGACGACGCAGTTTGGTTCCTTTTCCAGATGTACCACATCCACAAGATGACTATGGTTGGTGCACACAAGACAAGTGGTAAGCTTGGAGTACAAGGGATAACAGGCTCTCCTGCACCTCAAGTCATCTTAGAGTTTATCTCGTGCCAATGTGCGAAAATCTGTCGGCTTCCAAAGTGTCAGTGGACTCCCATGCACAGAAGAGTGTAAGCTGCAAACATGTACCAACATGAAAAAAAGTGACACGTCTATGGACTCCGATTATGATCTGGACGAGGATGACTCCTCCTAAAAGCCAAATACAGATTACGTACATGATGCCAGAAATAAATTAAAAGATAACCTTTTATCAATCCATTGCTACAAATTCTATAGTGAAAGGCCTATGTATGTGACAGCAGGACTCAGCGCCAGCCCACAAGTCAAAAGAGACCTAGGCTTATCTTCAGAAGGAGTGTCATAAGTTTGTAGCCTTCTCTTACAAGCTTCCCTCCTCTCGACCTGAACCCGCTAGTCTACTTCGTTTAGTCATACGTCGAGAACATCATCAACATAATCTCCCACAACACCAAAACCAACCTGATCGCCGCCATCCGCTGAGTATATGCAGAGCTGCCGCTGATGATTGTGGAAAAGGTATGCTCCCAGTTCTAGACCCATATCGAGGCGGTGATTGAAGCTGAAGGCGACCTGAATTGATTTTTTCAATAATTTTTAAAATCTCAAGTTGCAGTGTTGTTTTCTATAGGAGGACAACTTTTATAGTTTCACCCTGTAAATAAATATTTAGCTGAATCCTATCAATAAACTGTGGAAGTCTCCAGATACAGGTAAACTTTGTTTTCTTACAGCTTCTTTCCCCTCCCTGCCAGTATTTGGAATTCCCTTCCTGCTCTCCGTTTCCCGACTATACAGAAACGCAGAAATTTAAATATAAGGCAAACAGACATCGATTAGGATGCTCTCTATAATTTTAACCTCTAATATATAGTAGTCCCTTGCGTCACAGTGTCAATATGCCGTGTCTGGAGTGACTGTTCGATCAGAGCAATTCTTCTTTCGATATGTAGATGCTAGGCGTTCGACCAAGCTCCAATCCATGAACCCCACTTTAAAACATTTAAAGCAAAACCTCGTCTTACTTCATCCATTGTAAAATGTCCTTTCTCCCTCTGTGGACCTGGAGTTAAACGGATCCTCCATGGTCAAAGTTTCTTTTAAATGTTACATATTCGCGGTGGCCGGTTGTTTAGTATGCTTTTGTCCAGTCTATATAAACGTTAACATTTACTTTTGCTGATGGTAAAAAATATATACATACACTGACAGCGAAGTAAAAAGCACAACACAGTTGATCTACAAAAAATAGTTCACACCGACAAATCAGCTTTGGATGATAAATTATTACTCTGTGTTTTGTACGTTTTTTAAAGGCGTGTAGGGTGGGGTGCGTAGTTATGTCGAATGTCGGGCGGTAAAGAAATGATGACACAACCTCGCTTTCTCTAACCGACTGACTGCTGTGTGACACTATATTTCAGTGCCGCGGTTGCTAACACACTCTAAAGCATGCCCGGGCGGTGATTTGACCATAAGCGTAGAGATAGATAGAAATGCAATCCCAGAATTCCCTTCCTAGATCGATCTCTTTTCGTCTGAACGACATGGGATGAGCACGCGTGTTTCTGTCTCTCTATGAACGAAAGGGGGCGACCCCCTCCCGCCTCAGCTCTAGTTAAGCATAGTTAGTTAATAATTGTAGGATATGTAAAGTGTAAATTGTTTCTGTAATATATATTTTTGTATAATAATAGTTAATTATGAATCATAAATGTTACGATCGTGTTCTACTGTATGTTTTATTGAGTCTGCCATGAATGCCTCCATCAAACAACGAAGCGGTCCTGAGGACGAAGAAAGAAAATTCCAACCAGAATTCCACCAGGGTGAAGAGGTCATCTTGAGAAAATAAAGGAGCCACACCCACATCCAACATCTCAGGTATGATTTTCTTCTTGATACACGGACCCTAAGTACTGGCCATCTTCACATCTTCTCGAGACTGTTTCTAAGACAATTAGTGTAACACGTGACCGGCTGATCGTGTTATAGCTGACTGACTTTTTCTCTGTGACAATAATAATTTATAAAAACATTATCTCCTGTTGGAATGTTTTATATTTCTTTTATCTATTGTTTCAACCTTTGATCGATATCTTCACGCATATTTCTCGGTCAAATTATGCATTCCGTTAGACAATGGTGGAAAGTCCCGATTATTCACATTGCATCCATTTGAATGTGTGCAGCCCATCGAATGCTTTTCTTCCCGGTGTTGCCTGTTAACATCTAACACCAAGACTCTAACATGATCATTTTAAAGATCCGATGTTAAAATTTTTTTGTTACACCGTCCATATTAATAATCGAATTTTTGCCGAGATTCAACCATTGTTCGTAATCCTCACGATGTCTGCCTCATCACTCACCTCATCCAAACCCATTAACACTTGTCCTCAAATCAACTTTGGATATTGATGAGCGGTTACTTGCTGGTAAAAGAAAAAATTATATGATATGGCAAGTGATCGTCTGAGCTCCAATCTATGGTCCTCCCCCTTGCCAAACATTCACGAAAAACATTCGTTTAACTGAAACTACTATCAATAATTTCCCCCACTCTGTGCCTAAACCTAAACGTGGATTCCATGATAAAATCTTCTTTCTTAGAACTGCACACCTGTTGAACTCTCTTCCGTTTGCCTGCTTTCCAGCTGACTACAATATCGTTTTCAGCCCAACATAGACAAGTTCTTGATGAGCCGTCCCCTTAAGTAATCCAATTTACCAAATTTCCACTACTAACGATGACTGCGGTAGTGTCCCATTGTCTATTGTGTACTCGTCAGCCCTTATCCTCGAGTGGCCTACGAGCCTTGATAAAAGGTGACTGCTTTGTAAAAAAAATAATGTATTGGGGTCGATCATTATAATCAATAGGAAATCATGAATTGAAATGAATCGATCACTAAAGCCTCCCGTGCTGGACACATGTGTCTCCAAGTATTACGTAGCTTCGTTGCATCTCTTACAACATTTTGTGCACCCAATAACCCTCTCTCTTCACCTCCTCCTCTCTCTCTTTCTCTTTCTTCCTCTCAACCTCCCCCTCTCTCTTGCTTTCTTTCTGGCTTTCTCTCTCAGTAATACGGAGTCACGGATAAACAAACTTAGAAAGAAATAGAATTGATTCGCTCTCTGTCTCTTCCCCCTCTCTTTCTTTTTCGACAAAATAGAGACTCGCTTAAACTTACTCTTAGAAAATAATAAAACCATCTGTCTGTCTGTCTATCTGTCTGTCTGTCTGTCTGTCTGTCTGTCTCTCTCTCTCTCTTTCTCTCTCTCCCAGCAAAACGGAGTCACGCTTAAACTTGAATTTAGAAAAAAATTACTTCATACAATATGTCTCTCCGTTCCCTTTTTCTATCGTCCTCTTTCTCTTTCTCTTTCTCTTTCTTATTTTCCTTTTTTCTTTATCTATCTATCTATCTATCTATCTATCTATCTATCTATCTATCTATCTATCAATCTATCTCTCTATCTACCTCGTTATTTTTCTATCCATCTCGTTATTTTTCTATCTATCTATCTATCTATCTCTATGAACAAATTGGAAACCAGCTTAAACGTAGAAATTAATATAATTGATTCTTTCTCTCCTCTGCTCCATCCCTTTCTCTCTGTTGCTTTCTTTCTTCACCCAATTAATCTGCATTCCACTCTCATCGGCACCAAACAACGATGCAAAAAACAAACAAACAAAAAAAAAAACGAAAAAAACAAACGAACAAACAAACAAAAACAAACAAACAAAAAAACAAACAAACAAAAAGCTGTTGTAAATTTCAATGATATTGAATTTCAAGTCACACAAGTTCATCCCTGTGTGTCGGCAGTTTCACGTTTCTAAAAGCAATCATACGAACGACACTTCACTTTCTATTATACTAAGCAACTAGACAGATTGTTTACGGCATCTCATACACGTTTTAGATTATTTACTGGCGAATCACAATACTTTTTGAGGAGGAGCAAAGTTAAGTATCTGTTCCGACCGTTTCTTCATTCGAGCAGAGAAGGGGAAATTCTTTTAGACGAAGGCCATTTATAGTTTTGTTCCAATCCAAAGTTCAATTCTTGGGGGAACTGAACTTCTTTTTCATCGTAAAAACCGACTTTATGTCCAATTCTCTCTCTTAAAATAAGTAAATCTTTGTAAAAAGTAAAAAAAAAAAAGAAAAAGAAAAGTAAATAAGAACACAATACTTATATGGATGCGAATCAACAGTTTCTACACACAAATATGTCGATATTGTGATTGAAAATAATTATAATCGGTATTTAGTAAATGAAAAACTCTGGTCGTGATTAAATTCGTTTTAGTTTTTATTTCAATTTCAAGATATCTTTACAATATTTTGCGCTGATGTGTCAAAATAGTTTGCTCGAAGTTGATTGAATACATCATCATCATCATCATCATCATCATCATCATCATCATCATCATCATCATCATCATCATCATCATCATCATCATCATCATTATCAGTTGTACATTGGCCGTGACCAATTTAGCCGTACATGGATCGTAAAACCGTCGATAATAATGCAAAAGAACCCTCTCTACATTCGACGGAGAAAAAGAAAAAGAGAAAGAAAAAGAAAGGCACACAAAGATAGAACACGCGAGAAGAAGAGAGAGAAAGGGACAGAGAGAAGGAGAGAGAAAAATAGAGAAGAAGAGAGAAAAAGAGGGCGAGAAAGAGAAAGAGAGAAGGAAAGAGAGAGAAAGAAAAAAAGGAGATAGAAAGAAAAACAAAGGAAGAGAGAGAAAGAAAGAAAAAGAAAGAAAGAAAGAAGGAGAAAGATAGAGTGAGAGCGAAAAGAGAGAAAGAGATAGATAGAGAGATAGACAGATATATAGATAGATAAAGAGAGAGAGAGACGGGAGGGAGAGGGAAGAGCGTGTGTGTGTGTGTGTGTGTGTGTGTGTGTGTGTGTGTGAGAGAGAGAGAGAGAGAGAGAGAGAGAGAGAGAGAGAGAGAGAGATTTTACATTTCCTAATGTATCGGATCCTATTTGAAATTCTCAACAAATATTATTTATCGCAGTATTTGTTGCTAGAAGCGTATTCGGCTTGTCATACGGAAAACTGTTTTTCGAATTATCATACCCACGTGGTCTTACTTTACATCACGTGATCTCTGTATGTTATTGTCTCTAAAATTCATAAGCGGGTAATGTAAATGTGGTTAATGTGATGGATAGATTTTACAGACAAAAATGATTGTATACTGCAACGAAACCGGAAGTCCCAATAGCTTTCAGAATCCATATGCGAAAAATCTCCAAGGCGTAAAGTATACGATTGCCCTGGCCCTTAAGAATGATTTATGCCTCTTTTGATAACCGCTGAAGCAATACAGTGGAAACAAAGGGACAGTAAATATTGATACAGTGGTGCCTTGTTTGTTTGTTTGTTTGTTTGTTTGTGTGTGTGTGTGTGTGCGTGTGTGTGTGTGTGCGTGTGTGTGAGAGAGAGAGAGAGTCACACACACACACACACACACACACACACACACACACACAAAGACAGAGAACTATATAGCTACAAAGAGAAAGAGGGAAAGGGATAGAGAGAGCTTAATAGATAGAGTGAAAGAGAAAGAGAGAAAGAAAGAAAAAGAGAGAAAGAAAAAAGGGAGAAATAGTTCCAAACAAAGAGAGAGGGGAGAGGGAGAGAGAGAGAGAGAGAGAGAGAAAACGCATTCTCATTGCCAGATTATTAATCTTACTCGAGAGAAAATAAATAAAAACAGTGTCTGAAATATATATATATATATATATATATATATATATATATATATATATATATATATATATATATTGGGAAAATCTTTGTAATCAGTTTTCGGCCAGAAATTTGGCTGTAAAGGGGTCAAAGTTCAATGATTTGACCTTTGAGAACACTACCAAACTCCTCCGCCAATTTAGGGTATAAACAATTGAAATTTTAGATATAAGTTCCTTGATTTGAGTCTAAAACAATAAATGTTAAGAGGTCATAATAGGGTTAAAAGTTTTAAAAAATTTGACCTCTGCGGTCTCTACCAAATTACTCAGACGCCATTCCTTTTGTTTACATTGGGTTGGTTTTTATAACTTGATATAAATTGTCTTTATAACTTAATATAAATTTAGTCCAGGAGTTTAAGATGAAACAACAAATCGATATATAAAAGAGAAACTGTCGCCGACACATATTCAGCGATATTTATAAGGTTCTGGGCAACAGCTGACCCGAGTGTGTTAATTATTTAAATTGTTTAGAATGTTCTGTTGTATTGTGGGAGGAAGGAGAAGT
>NC_136506.1:94925133-94960133 GCF_053919585.1 Euprymna scolopes
ATATATATATATATATATATATATATCTCGTTTTATTTACTTATTTTTACTAATCGAGTCGTTTATGAAAAGGTGAGGCAACGATTAATATACATAAAAAAAGAAATGCATTGTTCAGTGAAATTGCATTTCCGCACGAAACAAATTTTACGAAAATAACGAAAAAAAAATTTTTTTTTAATGTCTACAGTCAAGCGATAACTTATTTTTTTTTAAGATTTATTTACTTATGAAAAAAAAACGAGAGACAATTTTTGAACGGAAATCAAATTCTGACATCAGACATTCCTTTATTCATTTACGCAACAGTGCGCCGTTTGTGACGCTTCCTTACAAAAAAAAAAAAAAAAAAAAAAAAGATGGGCGTTACTGACATAAACTGACAACTAAAAAGAAATAACAACAAAAAATGAAGTCAAGCAAGTTTAACCAAGTTGTCGAACCAGATTTCACTTTTAAAAATCATACCTCAGTATAATCATCGTACCTTAAAATTTGACAAGACGACATAAAGTCGGTTTTATTTATTTATTTTTTTCCTCAGCACGCACACTTTTCGGGTTCAGTCGGTTTTTTCTAAAAGTGGAACATTCTAAGGAATATCAGTACATGTCAGGTTAGAAGTTTCAATTAATTCGCAATTGAGGACTTAGTATTGCGCGGACTGAGGATTGAACCGTCAACCTCCTGAAAACTGTCATTTTTTAAAAAAAAATCCATTTTCACCCCTAACAAGACACAATGCCACTTTGATGTAGGAGGGGGGTCTACTACCGGGGCCATAAATTGATATGTAGGGAGTTTAGCAGCCAGACTTCACATTACACTTAAACTTCTGCATACCAGTACAGTCAGCGATCTGCTTGTTTTCATTTCCAAGACCCCCCCACAAAAAACCCAAAAGACACACACACACACACAAACACACACACACACACACACACATGAGAAGGTCTATACCTAGAATGAGTTGAGACGGCGATCTAACCCGCGTGACATCTTATTTGGTTTCTCTCATAAGCTTATAGAACAAATATGGTATTATTGTTATTTTGTTTAGCTAAGGGAAAAAATGGACAATGGCATCTTCTTTCTCTAATTCTCACGGTCTTTGTGATATTGTGCCTAGTTCATTAGAATTTTGTATACTACTGTATCTTTTTTCTTTTCTTTACAAAAGAGTCACCAATTATTAAGGCCTGGAGGTCACTCGAGGATAAGGACTAATGAGTGTACAGTAGTCAATGGGAAAAAATCGTAGTAATCGTTAGTAGTGGAAATTTGGTAAATTGAATTACTTAAGGGGACGACTCATCAAGAACTTGTTTATGTTGGACTTGAAGACGACCATATTGTAGTCAGCTGGAAAGCAGGAAAAAGGAATAGAATTCCACATGTGTGCAGTTCTAAGAAAGAAGCTTTGTTCGTGGAACCCACGTTTAGGTTTAGATACAGAAAAAGAGTAGGGGGAATTATTGATAGTGGTTTCAGGGTTTAGATTGGAGCTCAGACGAGCACTTGCCACAAAATAACGATCAAGCAGAGACAGGCTCGTAACGTCTCTTCTGTGGGAAAGGGGTTGCAAGGAAGAGAAGGACGTCCCCCACTAGGCTACGAAGTCTATTTTGAACTTTGTCGAGACAGGATGAGGTTTTTCTAGCAGCTCCTGCCCAGATGTGGCAACAGTACTCTATCCTTGGACGTACTTGGCTCTTATACAGGTAGAGAATTACATCAGCAGTGAGATATCTACTGGAGCGGTAGAACTATCCGACCATTTTTCCAGCAACCTTGGCAACAGATTTGATGTACGTGTTCCATCGCAAATCAGCAGTAAAAGGTCAGACTCAGAAGCTTGTCAAAACATGGAGCTCCCCCCCCCACCGGGAGCCATTCATTTCAATTGATGCCAGATGGGGATCAGAGCGTTGATGATGTAAAGATAGAAGCTTAGTTTTAGATGCATTATGTATCTGTAATCGATGAATAAATAGTCATTATGGATGACCAAAACACAAAAATACTAACGACGGTTAAAAAGATAAAGACTTTGAGTGAGGGTTCGTTTTATATATTGAGCACTTAAAATTGTTTGTACGTGAAAAATGATAGTATTTGTTCAGATTAATATTTTTTATAAGAAAATAATCATTGCAATTCAGGAACGTATGTGTTCTGTAATCAAAGGTGTTTCCCCGTTTGGTGTTCGGTAAATATATTCTAATATTCAACGAATAAGATTATAGTCATCCAATCAAAATACCGCAAAAAATATTATCTACTATTTAAAAAATAAAAAATTTTGACAGGCTGTCATGAAACTGGCAGGATATTGTTCTTTGTACATAATGTAATATATTACATAAAAAGCAGTTGTCTTTGTGTGTGCATGTATATTCAAATAAAAGTAAAACACTACACAACAAACACCCACAAAGTTGGCATGTTTTGGTTTGGCATTGCTTTAGATTAATATTTAAAATTTAAAACAAATTATTCATTTTTTTGGAGGTCAACTGTGCTAGGTTTAGTCAGGGGTGGGGTGTTTTTTTCCAGGCATTTTTAATATTATCTGTTCTATAAAGGAGCGGCGAATGGCTTTCATTATCATTATTTTCAGTGCATTAAAACAAGAGAAAGGAATGGGTTAGGCAGAGGTGAAATAGTGGTGGGGAGAGGGGCACGGGGTACAGACAAAGAGAGAAAGATTGAGAGACAGATGCATAGAGGTAGAGGGTTTTGATATAAAGATGTTACACACAGTTTCTAACCTCTTCTATCTTGTATTTGTTCTTTTATGGGCCCGAGAAACGCCGGGTAGTCCTACAAGTTTGAACTATAAATAACATAGTCATCAAATACATTTAAATAAATCTAATTTATAAAACTCACTATGTCCACCCGTTTGTCTCCATTTTTTTTCAAACTGCATCTCTTTTCAGAGCTGCGTGACACGTACAATGTTTGCATTTTCTTTTGTGAACCGTTTATATATATATATAACGTCGCAGCTCACAAAAGTTATGAAAGCCAACAAACCGGAAGTCCAAAACTCTAGTTTCGCCCTCATCATTTATCACATCAGTTAGACACATCCGACTCAGAATTCGATACCCGAACCTCTTGCATGCGAAGCAAGGGAATTTAGAAAAATCCTACGAAAATCATTCATATGGATCCTAACGTAAAATGGTCATTACAAGAATGGTTTAGACTCTATTGATTTGGGGACCGAGGAGGAAATGTTACCGTTTTGCTTCAGGCAACATCGGGTAGCCCTGCTAATATAATATAAAGGGAAAAGAATATATCAAAGAACACAACATCAAAATCAAGTTTGACATTACGAAATTCAAGACATGAATATTCCACTCGGTCAATTCTAAACTTTAGATGCGGTTTTCTCTTTTAGATCAGAAAAAAAAAAAATGTGAGAAAAAATATTTATTTTTTTATTTTTTTGGATCTAACAAATTCCTAACCGCCTTAACACATACCGCCCACTAATTCTTTACAGCATAGATTTCGCACTTTACAGATTAAACCTGTTAGTGCATCGTGAGTTAAAAGTGTAACGAACTGCACCTCTATTAAATCGTTTGCAAGTATTCCTGCCAAATTTTAAGATTCCAACATTCTTTCTTATATATAAAAAAATTTTTTTTTTCGCGAACTTTTGATTAAGAAACGATTAAGAATTCAATGAATAACGGAGGAAGCAGAAATTCGTGCAGTTAAAAATTGAAAAAAGTATTTAAAAAGCATGACTGCTTCAGAAATTCATAATGACATGTTGAGAACATTAACAGATAATGCCCCTTCATATCCGACAATCATATGTTGGGTGAGATCATTCAAGTTTTTTTTTTTTACACAGTGGTCACCATTTATCAAGGCCTGGAAGCCACTCAGGGATAAGGGTTATTGCAAGTACATTACGTTAGTGTGGAGATTTGATGAAGTGTTTACTTAAGGGGGCGGTTCATTAGGAATTTGTTAACGTTGGACTTGAAGACATCCAAGTTGTAGTCAGGTGGGAAGCAGGCAGACGGAACAGAGTTCCGTTTGCCTGCTTCCCACCTGACAGACAGTGTTGAAGATAACCCGAGATCAGCACAACCCCCAGCAGCAACAGCTGGGAAATGATGGTGGCTCAGTGGTTAACGATGCGGGTTGATAATCTGGGCGTGTTAAGTTCGAACCCAGTTCGTTTCACAGAAACACTTTCACTTAGAAATGTTGGCAACCTCCACGTGGTCCCTAGTACCAATAACCTTCTAAAAGGTATTCTTAACAGAAAGATATTGGGGAAACGGAAGCCAACAAAAATTATCATCAATGTCAACAAATAAAGAACAGCAGACAAGGATAACCTTGATGTGGATCTGCGGATAATCATGCAAGATCGGCGAATATCATTTTGTCTGATAACGAAGAGACTGGAAATATTCATTGAGCAATAAGGCAAATTTTGGGACAAAATAAAATGGGATTCTCCACTTGGGTTCCTCAACTTTTGACACCTGAACAGAAACGCCAGGTGCATTGGGTTCAAGAGCAATCTTGTTGAAAACTATTTAACATGGTTTCCTTACTCGGTTATTATTGAAACCTAAATTCATAACTGCCAACTGGAAACTAAAGAGCAATAGAACGCAGTAGAAGCACACGTCGACTCCAAAAAAGGCCAAGCCCGTAACTTTATCTGCCATGTGATTAACTTTATCAACAAGTGCAGGCTGGAACAAGAGTATTGGTATTTATCGACCACGTCTGATCAACCTGTTTTGCCATTTATAAAAGACAATCTTGGTAGAAATTGTCACTGGCGTTTCAGCACTCGAAGGGCTAAGGACATTGGGCGATAGAGGCCAGTATTAAATCATTTGGTGGGCGCAATTGTAACAAATTAGAGACTCTACCTAAGTAGCAATAAAGTTTGCTAGTGTTAATTTTGATATATTGACATTAGTGCATGTCAGGATAGTTTATATTTGCACAACTGAACATTTCTAAAGGTTGAACGGAAGATGGGTGACAAGACAGGAACAAAGAAACGTGGAACGATGTGACGAAATGATGTCGTCGCGTTTTTCGAGCAAGACTGGAAATCAATGCGGACGGGACACGACCCAATAATGTAGAATAATTTAAGACGAATATCACTTCGATGTCTGTCTGTGTCTCCCAATCCGTCTGTGCGTGAACTATTTCATTAGGAAAAAATTTTTTTAAAAAGTAAACAATCATAAAATAAACTTAGTTTCTCTCTCTCTCCATTAGTAAATTCTTTCCAATAAAACATTGAAAACTCAGCAAAGTCTCATTGGATAAAGATATTTGTGCTCGGGGCAAAGCCAATTGATTTTGCTGGTATATTCTGACGTATGTTGATATTGTAAGATTAAAAAAGGAAAAAAATGCCTACAAATTTATTAAATATCGCGAGAAACGCGATTAAAGTTGCTTCTCGGGAATGAAGATACTCGAATAACAGATGTGACCTGTGATCTTGATGAGATTGTTTGCAACTTGGGTTGCCGAGGTCAGTAGACAGGACGATGAACGAAGCTGTCGAAAGGTATTTTCTAATGTCTGGGAGTGCAGATATCTCTGATATAAGGAAGTGGCGAAAGAGAGAGAATAGGTATTTATTTAGAATTCACTCTGATTTGGAAAAGAAAAAAAAAGAAATAAAAGTTAGAGAGAAGCTAAAGGAGACACCTGTGTTATTCACGAATGGAAAGTTTATTTCAACTAAGTGAAAAAGACGAGACAATCAGCAACGCTAGACGATCAAAGGCATCTATAGAAATAGATGGCTCTCGTCTTGGGGGAGCCCCATATTTTGACAAGCTTCTGGGATTGACCTTTACTCCTGGTTTGAAATGGAACACGTACATCAAGTCTGTTGCCAAGGTCGCTAGAAAAATGATAGGATCCTTCTACCGCCCCAGAAGATATCTCACTGCTGATGCAATCCTCTATCTACAGTATATAAAGGCCAAGTACGTCCAAGGATGGAGTACTGCTGCCACATCTGGACAGGAGCTGCTAAAACCAGCCTATCCTGCTTTGACAGAGTACAAAATAGACTTCGTGGTTTAGTGAGAATGCCCTTTTCTCTTCCCTGCAACTTCTCTCCCATAGAAGAGACGTTGCGAGCCTGTCTTTGTTTTATCGTTATTTCCATGGCAGGTGTTCGTCTGAGCTCCAATCACTGCCCCCTCGCCTATCTTTCACGAAAAATACTCGTCTATCTGAAACCACTGTCAATAATTTTCCCCACTCTTTATCTGTGCCTTAATCAAAACGTAGATTCCATGAACAAAGCTTCTTTCTTAGAAGTGCACGCCCGTGGAACTCTCTTCCGTTTGTCTGTTTTCCACCTGATTACTACTTGGATGTCTTAAAGTCCAACATAAACAAATTCCTGATAAACCGCCCCCTTAAGTAAGACACTTTGTCAAATCTCCATTACTAACGATTACTTCGATATTGCCCATTGATTACTGTAAACGCAATAACCCTTATCCCCAAGTGGCTTCCAGGCCTTGATAAGTGTAAAAAAATGTAAAAAAAAAAGAATCTAAATCAGTGTAAATATTTTTGATTTATCGTCGTCTTATAAGCCAATCATAGACGGACTAGTAGTTGTGGCCAGTGCAATATATAGAACTAGAAATTGGTACTCATTATTTTAGATTAGAAGTTATTAGCATAGTCAGGTTGCTTGTTTATAAAAAATGTTACAACAAAATTAGAGAGACGGATCGAACAGGCAGAGCAATCGTTGACATAGCGCGACGTGGATCGCAACGTCACAGCACGATTCGTAGAATGCGAAGATTGATACGAGTTAAGGGGAGACTGTTTGGGGAGTCGGCGAAAGCAGTTCAGGTAAATTCTGTTTCTGATTCCCTGAGAATATGAATCGACAGAGATCTCTTAGAGGTGACGAAATAGAAATAAATGGCAGCTAAAATTTAGCAAAATAGAGACCCCTCACCCTCCGTCTAAGGATGAGAAACGATAACGCGACTTTGATAATGGAAAACCACCGTGACTAAATAAAACCCATTTGTCCAGAAAGAAATGAGGCTGCGTCTGTTGCTATGCATTGAGCGAGCTTTTGTTCTAGATGCGATGCACGGTGGGACACAAATCACTCGGGAACATGGCAAAGGGGCACGAGAGCAGGAATAAAAGGTACGTTTGGTTTCATTTTTATAAACTCCGCTCCCTAAATGGATGGTGTGCCGTCATTGGGAACATTGGTGCATTGCGACATTATCATCAAAGAACTCGTTTCTAAAAGGATTTCATTAAGAACAAGTGCGGATTGAAACGAGAGTATTTATATGTATCGCCGTGTCTTACCAGCGTACTGTACTTTCTGTAAAAGACGAGACTAATAGAAATTACCATTGGCGTTTTAACACTCGAAGGGATATAATCATTGAGCGATAAATATCAGTATTAAATACGGTGTTGTTTGAGAATATTATATTTTATAGGGAGTAAAAAGATGATCATGTTTTTTTTTCGGCAAGCTCATAATTCTCGTTCTCCTTATTTTGACATTTAGTCCTCGAATTCACTGAACAATATTTCTGACAGAGAAAAAATTTCTGTCTTTTGGGAGGGTTGGAATTTATCGTTTATGATCTTGAAGTGGTATTTTAGCTCTTCAACTCAAGTGGATTCACACTTGTTTGAAGCGATTTCAGATACAAATACGAGAGAATATACGTGATGAATTTTATGGAGAACGAAAAAATGTACACCGATAAACATACGTCTGACCCGTTTTTAACACTGATTTAAATGTGAAAAGAGACTAATAAACCCCTTCTTCAATCAATAGCAGTATCTTTCTATCTATCTATCTATCTATCTATCTTTCTATCTACTATTATATAAAAGTCGCTTTGTGTGTGTGATATATATATATATATATATATATATATATATATATATATATATAGAGAGAGAGAGAGAGAGAGTTCCTCATAGGTTTCGAAACGGATGAGCCTATCTTTTGCAAATCTCAAACAAAGCTGATTTATATGACTGGTAGTGTTCTTAGATATGTTTTGTACAGAAATTCATTCGATAAGTACCAAAATCCAAAAAATCATATCTTAAAAATAGCTTTTGTCATAGATACAAAAGAATAATTCTTACAAGGTAATATTTTACGTTACAACGGCAAGAGAAATAATAAAATCTCGACAAATCATTTCTTCTTCAAAAACAGGTTTATTATAATCTGATAATATCATGGAATAGCATTTGACGACAGATCGAATGATTCCTGTTCAAGCCCGGGTGTAACTCACAATTTTAATTTCATTTTTTTTTTTTATTATTATTTAGAAGTTCAATTTACGCTAAAAGAAAAGGTACCATTAAATCGCCACAAATCATTTCTTCGTTTGAATATTTTAAAACATAAACATTAACCAGAAGTGACTTTTCCAGGGCATTCATCGTCAAGCCCAAATATCAGCTGACGTGATATTGTAAACAAACACAGAAAGAATTTGATGAACGATATTGTCATTATTATTTTTTTAATGTTTTTAGGGAATTAGTCCACTGGGCAAATTATTCCACGTAATATACAATATTAAATAGAGGATTGATTCTATAATAATACTTACGCAATCTGCATAAAATAAAATATCATGTTTAAGCGTATTGTATGTATGACTAACGCCGAGCGGCCTGCTAGTATATATCTATCTATATATCTATAAAAGTGAAAATGTGGTGTGTGTGTGTGTGTGTGTATACATTTCCCTACGAAATAACTCTGTCAATTGTAGGTCTAGAGATTCGAGATTTGACATAATCGGTTTTCGGCCAAAAATTTGGCTGTCAAGGGATCAAAGTTCAACGATTTGACCTTTGAAAACTCTACCAAACTCCTCCGCAATTTTGGGTCTAAACACTTGAAATTTGAGACGTAGGTTACATGGATCAAACTTTTTCATTTGATTTAAGCCCCAAAAATAAATGTTAAGGAGTCAAAATTTGGGTCAAAGTTAAAAATAATTTGACCTCTGCGGTCTCTGCCAAATTACTCTGCCAATTTTTGGTCTAAATATTTTAAATTTTACATAAATAGTATTCAGAGATAAGGCAAGCTTTTTAATTGGCTTGGATAAAAAATATGAGCTGTCAAGGAGTCAAAGTTAAAAAAAAGTTGACGTCTGCAGCGTCTAGCAAACTACTCGGCACAATTTTGGGTCTAAGCATTTGAAAAATTTTCACAACGGGTATTCAGACATGCGGCAAGCATTTTAATCAGCTTTGGAGCGAAAATTTGGCTACCAAGAGATAAAAAGTTGAAAGCGTTGACCATTGCAGATTCTACCAAATTCCTCCGACAATTTTGGGTCTAAAGACTTGAAATTTTAGATGTAGGTAACTTGATCATCGGTAAAACTTTGTATTTTGCTTTGAGACCAAAATATTAAATGTTAAGGGGTCAAATTTTGAGTCAAAGTTTTAAAAATTGACCTCTGCTGTCTCTACAAAATTACTCAGACAAGATTTGAAATTTTACATAAAATGGTATTCACTGATAGGGCAAGTTATGAACAGTACGAAAGGTCTGGGCAAAGCCGGGCTAAACTGCTAGTATATCTATAAAAGTGAAATTGTCTGCGTGTGTACACTTCCCTACCAAACTACTCTGTCAATTTTCAGTCTACAGACTCGAGATTGAACATAAGGGGTAGTGAGATTTGGGAAAATCTTTTTAATTGGTTTTCAAGGGGTCAAAGTTTAACGATTTGACCTTTGAAAACTCTACCAAACTCCTCCGCAATTTTGGGTCTAAACACTTGAAATTTTAGATGTAGGTTACTTGGAAATGGATCAAACTTTTTCATTTGATTTGAGCACAAAACAATAAATGTTTAGGAGTCAAAATTTGGGTCAAAGTTTAAAAAGTTTGACCTCTGCAGTCTCTGACAAATTACTCAGCAAATTTTTGGTCTAAACATTTGAAATTTTACATAAAGTGTATTTAGACATAGGGCAAGCTTTTTAATCGGTTGTAATCTTCTTTGAACAGTTTGGGAGGAATAAAATAAATAGGAGTATTTCTACTTATTGAGGTGTAGAATCGGCACTCGTAAGTAATATCTTCAATGTGTATATACAAACATTGACTGCCACTTTTAACGTGTCCATACTTATTTACAAAGAGCTTTGCATTACGCCAAGTCAGCAGCAGCTAATATTATTTAACAACAATGCTCTATCAAAGAAAGGTGGCTTCCAGTGAACGCAGAGACCACATTAATAAAAGTTCTTCAATTTATTTTGCCGGAAACGTTGATCCACGTTCATTCCATTAACAAAATTTAATTTATTATTCTGAAAAGGAGGTTTTAAGCTCGAAATAATAGAAACAATGTGTCACCATATAACACCGTAGTTAGTAAAAAATTTAAAATATTATTACGTTACATATTGTTGTTTAATGTCTGTTATCATCTGGTTTCTCACCTACATATTCTTTCAGGTTACCCAGTGGACATAAACTTGCATTGCGTTATCACGGCCTCAAATCTATTCATATTACATTTTAAATTTCAAAAGTATGCGCAAGCGCGTCAACAGATATAAACGTTCACTTCAATTTAAAAACGTTCTCATGCGTAAACAATAGTGGCGAATTGAAGATAAAGATTAGATAAAAAAACAAAAAAATAATAACTAAAAAAAAAAACAAAAAAAAAACGCTTTAGTAATTTACGGGTATTTCCGTTTGGTTTAGGGTTAGGTTAGGATCGTATTGCCGGGTTGTGAACTAACACAGTCGTTTAGTCATTATTTTATTTGTTTTATGCTATACAAAAACAAAAAAAGAGATTATTATTGCGGAACGTTTTCATAATCGTTTGTGTGTGTGTGTGTGTGTGTGTGTGTGTGTGTGTGTGTGTGTGTGTGTGTGTGTGTGTGTGTGTGTGTGGCCAATCCTAAGGTGTTTACATTGTCAATTAATTTCGACAATATACTTCCGACCCTCATCCCGGCCGATTTAGGTGGGCCAAAACCTGTCGTGGGAGGATAAAATCTGTTACAATACACCGAAGTTAATGATAAGAAAAGTGGGCTCCCTCTATCAGGCAAAAAATAAAATAAAGTGCTCTCACTTCACTTTACATATCGTATGTTTTAATGGTGATGAAACGAAGATTGTTGGAAATTCATGACGAAAACTTGGTGGACAAAGCAGTCATAGATTCCTTCTTCAACTTTTTCTTCATTTGTGATATTCATTCTTGATGTGCACCCGACACCAAAAGGAAGTATCTAGGGAATATTAAATTCGCATGCGATCCATAAACATCAGAAAATATCAAATTCCGCGCCTTTTTTCGCAAATCATCTGGTAAAAACGAGGCACAATTTCTGCAATTTAACCTTCCAATATGATTATGCCGTATTAGCATAGACTACCCAACTTTAATTGATTAAAAACAAGCTCACATCCCGGTAAATATGCGCTTTAAGTAGTATCTGTTTTTAGCCCGCTATTAGCCGGTACTAAAATATGCATAAATATTATATTTGAATTCATATAGATAAAACATACTCCTGACTTCGTGTCTAAACTCCGAGAGATGAGATAACCCCCCCCAAAAAAAAACAAAAACAAAAACAAAACAAAACAAAAAAAACAAAAACAAAACAAAACAGGACAGATTAAAAGCAGGCAATGGGTTTCTGGAGAAAGAAGAAAAAAGTTTTTGCTGCCGGAAATTTATAAAAATTTATTTCAGCTTTTGAAGAACAGGAATTCTGTTTAAAGTTTGGATTGCGATCGTGACCTATTTTTCTTACAACTAGTTTATAAAACGTCTTCTAGATTCTATACTGGCCATGTTCCAATTATTCTGCCTCCTGCAGTAAATTCTGTCGCGAAAGAAATGAGTCGATCTGAGTGAGTACAGAACAAGCTTAAATTACGCTCGTGAGCAAATAAGAAAATTAATACAATTCGCTGTTGGCGCGAAACAATCGTAGGAAGCAGCACAGAGTCAAACTGTGTTTTATTTACAAACTACAAGCGAAGCTCGATTAGTGTTTTGTTCAGTTCTAAACAAGCAAGACACTTCTCTTCTTTCTCAGATGTATATGTCAAAAAAAAAAAAAAAAAAAAAAAACGGACGTAAAGTGTTAGATGGTATGCGCGTAGTTCCGGATGTTTTTGATGATTCACGAGGTGCGGTGTTACTATTTGCATTAGTATAAGCACTCAAAGGTGCGTTATGACGCACAGATATTCGAACGCCATATTCATTCAAACGATATGTGGGTGTCGATAGGCACAATAAATGAAGCAGGCTCACGGAGGTGTCTCGTAAAAATAATGCAAGTAAGATATTAAATGGCGTTGCCTGGGGTTAGGTTGGCGCTAATCACTAGTGACCCGCTTCTCACTGAAGCAAGGAAAGGCATGCAGTTAATTCAATATAACGGAAAAAAAAAAGGTTTTTGGTAACAGCGCAGAGCGACAGACGAATAAGCGGCCACGGTTAGCATGTAACCGCTGTAAAGAAACTAATGGGACGCGAACCTAGAACCATTTCATTACAGGTAAAGGGTGATTATGTAAATGTATGCGCTTTTGGGAGTCCAAAACGTTTAAATAATTATATAAAAGGAACTTTGTGTATGTTTGTGTGTGTAAGTTCGTTTCCTATGGACTCCAAAGCGACTGGGCCAATTTTTATGAAATCTCACACAAATGTACTTTATATATATATGGCAGTATTCTTAGAAAGGTTTTGTATCGGAATGTCTTCAATAAGTATCGATAATCGAAAAGGTTCGATGAAAGAAGGAACAAGCGATTTTGACTAAAGTTAACAGCCTAACATTGCAAGCGCATTTGAGAAGTTTCATTACCACACAAGCAGAAAAACCCGGCATATAAAATCAACAGTAACTTCTTTGATATAACAAGGGTGCGTTCGAAATTAATGTTTCTGTTCAGAGCACAATTAAAACATGAAACTTGACTTTTGCGTTTTAAACTTTAATTCAAACCGTTATATATAAAAATAATTTTATAAAATCAACAGTAGGTTCTTTACAGTGCAATGTAGACTACACTGTATTGTGGACTAAATCACTGCGAGAGGCATGTGGAGCTTGTTCCCGGTTTATCGCGATGGATCCCCAACTAGAGCAATCAACCGATTTAATCGAAAAATGGCTGATTTCACTAATATCGATGACAATAAAAAATATGGGAGTGTGAAACATTTGTTTATCATCATTCAATCCCGAGCAACGTCAGGTCTCCCTGCTAGTGTCTAAATAATAACAGATAGATTTTTATTTTGCTCGCGAGTCAATTTTGTTTTGGACGTCACATTGTTCACATATGTTTTGGAGTGTTGACGTTTATCTTTGTTGTTGGCGAAACTACAGGAGAAGTAATAATGTTGCTAATACTGAGAGCGAATATTTCTGTTGTGCATGGAAAGACAAAAATAATCCAGCACAAGTGTGTGTGTGTGTGTGTGTGTGCGTGTGTGCGTGTGTGTGTGTGTGTGTGTGTGTTTCAACTAAATAATTTATTTGACCGAAATAGGGATTCATTATTTAAGTATATCTTTCAGGGTCACTCTAATTAGGTTGAAAAGAATAACTGAAAACACACATGTCAACATTCCCCGACAGGGCCGGCTTAGGCGACTGGTGATAAAACAACACCATTCCGAAAGTGGAGGTAATGCTATGGAGGGTGAACCTCCTAAGATAGAGTCTGCCACAATGATGCCGAGGATAAGACGACTAAGAATGGAAAGATAAGCATTCCTCACTAGGTGTTTCTCAGGAGACTGGCAATAAACCAACCGAAATTGGAGAATACATATCCTATGATTGAGTCGAACCACCCTAGTCGTAGCTGCAGACAAGGCAGGAAGCCATTTGAATATTTTATGAAAATCGCTCCAGGCAAGGCATGAAGCCACTTGAAATTTTTCATAAAAGTCGATCCAAACAAGTCATGAAGCCAATTGTTTTTTTTAAATAGAAATAGCTCTGGACAAGGCATATAGCCACTTGAAATTTTTTTTATGATGTCCCTTGATATATTTTAGGTTGCTATAATAATAATAACAACAACAACAACAACAACAACAACAACAACAACAACAGGGCGATGTACAATAGTTTCATCGATGTTAACAATAATTGAAATAGTTTGACTGAAAAAAGGATAAATTATTAAAAGTTCACTAATAAAACAAACATTGCTCGCTAGAAAGAAAAGCACAGACGACACACAAGCGATGAGAGAGAGAGAGAGAGAGAGAGAGAGAGAGAGAGAGAGAGAGAGAGAGAGAGACTGGCTGGCTTTCTATCCTCTTCTTAACGACGCCACATTTTTTCATTGCTTTCAAATTCAATGATTGTTTTGATTTCGTAGACAAAACCTATTACATATGTGTTTACATCTTCCTTTCCCGCTTTTAAGTGGATTAACTTGCAGCCTCTTTCTAAATTGTAATGAAAAAAAAAAAACTAACTCTTCCCTCAGCCACTTCTAAGAAGTGCAGTAATTTCGGTATGGATCAAAGGTTATATTATGTAATTTTGCTATTAAAACCAAGTCGGGGTCGGGTAGGAGTATCCATAGATATGGAACAAGGGAGGATTCAACATCACTGGCAACCATTTCAGGTGAAATCTTGACCCACAAAATCTTGACCCACAAAACGTGGATAAAATGCAAGATTTATTAGTTTATCATGAAAACTGGCCATGTTAGAGATTTAAAACGTAATGGGAAATTACTCCTAAGTCGAAAATAATAAACTTTAACATTTGAAACTTTCCCATGCTCAAATCTTGTCCAACTTTTAGTAGACCCAACCTAACATAAAACAGCAAAAAGATCAATTCTTGTAATTTTTGTTTGTATCATTTCGTATTTTGACTGGACTAGAAAGCGATAAACTTACTCCATCCGAAAGAAGAAGCAGCCTGGAAAGGCGATTCTCCTAGAACTGCATAGGACATTTTCACGATTTCTCAGAGAACACTCTGAGAAATCGTGAAACAGTAGGCATGGTCAAAAAAAAAAAAAAAAAAAAAAAAATAATAATAATAATTTTTTTTAAAATAAAAAAAAAATGAAAAAAAATGGGAGAAAACAAATTAAAATCCATTACTCTTGAGCAACTTTTTTTTCAGAAAATAAAAGTCGGAATTTTATGCCATAAAAAGCAGAATAATATAAAACGTTTTCTTTTTAATTGAATTTTAAATTTTCCGAAAAAGAAAACACACAATTCACTGACATTTTTTATCTCGATGGATTATATATATATATATATATATATATATATATATATATATATATATATATATATATATGTATGTATATATATATATATATGTATATATATATATGTATATATATATATATATATATATATATATATATATATATATATATATATATATTTTTTTTTTTTAAAAGCTTTTGAATCAATTAATTTTTTTATCTAAATAATATTTCGGATAATTTCTTATAATAATATGCAAAAATATTATAGCATAAGTACTTGAATTTCAAAGAATTCCATTTTTTTTATCTCAGTCTATAGATTTAGCGTGGCGAAATTAAAAACTCCAAAATGTAATGATAGTTTCGAACAAACTACGGTAGTCTTTACATGAACAAATAAAGTAATTTAGTTTTGTAAATTTCCATGTATTTTTAACGTTTGTTTTGTCGATTAAGTGAAAAAATTAACGTTATAAAGGTTTAATCCTTTTTTTTTTCATAAGCGATACATATTTGTTGCTTATATAATCCCCGAAGTTAAGCAACGAGTAGGGTGGCCAGTATTAGATGGGTGACCATTTTGGGAATGCTTGGCGCCGTATGTGTGGAGACAACCCCTGTATCTAATATCAAGTTTGGTCGTCTTGACCCTGTCTTGCCACCAGGACCAAAAGTGTGGTAGATGAAAGTCCGTCACACTTAAACAAAGTCAAGTGCAAGTCACAGCAAAAAAGAAAAAGGGGGAGATAACAACTATTTGTAAATACGGAAAAATGTTTGTTGGTCTTTATGGTCTACCATAGGTGAGAAAATATGACGTAACGACAAATTGCCGAAAGAAATCATCGTAATTTTAGCAAAATGCGCAGTTATTTATCCATTTTTATTCTTTTTTGGTATCAATTCTTGAAAGCATTTCATATTTAATGGTATATTAGCAATATTGGGCTCACTAAAAGAAAATTATTAATGTGTTTTTCAAATATTTAGATGTAATCTTTTTCGTAAAAATAATGAATACAATCCTTACTTTGCTACAATACAATATATTTTGTTCAATTTCGGCTGATTATGTTAAACATATTTGTAACCACTAATAAAGAGGGGTTTTGTAAGCATATATATATATATATATATATATATATATATATATATATATATATAATATCGATTATGAAAAACGTACACCGTTATAAAGTTCATTTTTCCCTTGATAATCGGTGAAAATTTCGTATTGATTAGATAATTACTTGATTTTTGGTAGATTTTTTAAAGAGAGATTCCGTCCAAAAATACTTACTCCCTCCTTCCGTTTTGGCCGTGCCTAGTGAACAGGGAAAAAGATATTAAAAACCTGGTTCATACTCAGTGGGTTTGTAGCCGAGCTGACTGCCAGGGAAAAAAGATTACTTTGAACCCTTTTATGCATGATTTTTTATTTTACAGAAATTCTACCTGAGCTGAAGTTTTTTGAATCACATGCTTTCGAGTGTGGCGGATCTTTGCTAGGACGCTGCAAAAAATATATTAAAAGGACTTAGATCTAAATTTAAGGAATTATTATTGGCAAATCAATGGCAACTGGCAGATAGAGGCAGAGAAAATCGTCTTACCTTCTTTTGTACAGATGTCTCTTGCAACAGATTGCCGTCGGTTGTGACTTAAGGAATTTGTCTTTAAAGTCCAGTAACAAATGTTAATAATACCACAAATTAAATAGCAATAGAAAGGAATAACTACTGTGACGGTAGGAACCAAATGTAAAAAAGAGAAAAAGGTAGCAAAGCTTGTAAAAAAAAAAGAAAAAAAAAGCCATTTTATAACATGATCCAAGGAACACATGATTACCTATTAATATTTTATCACAGTTTTACGATTTGTAGCGATCAAAATATTTTGATTATTTTGAATACAAACAAAATCTCTGAAGACGAATTGAATCGTCGCCTTTGAATTTTTGGCAACATTTTGGCAACATTTAAAACATGGCGCCCAGCACCTCTCCCATTTATCTTGTAAAATTTGATTTAAAAAAATTACTTGATCAATTTAATTGATTTTTTTGATGATGGGAATATGACATCTTAATTTCGTGATGAGTACATACATTGTAAAGATTTTTCTGTACTTTTTTTTAATAAGTGTAATTCTAAAGAAACACCGATAACTTTTTCACCCGCGAAAACTCTGTCTATATATAAAAGTGAACATGTCTCTGTGTCTGCGTGTGTACATTTTCCTGTCAATTGTAAGTCTACAGATTCGAAATTTGATATACAGGGTACTGAGATTTGGGAAAATCTATGTGATCGGTTTTCGGACAGAAATTTGGCTGTTAAGGGGTCAAAGTTCAGCGATTTGACCTTTGAGAACTCTACCAAACTCCTCTGCCAATTTTGGGTCTAAATACTTGAAATTTTAGATATAGGTTCCTTGGACATGGATCAAACTTAATAACTCGATTTGAGCCCAAAACAATAAATGTTAAGGGGTCATAATAGGGGTCAAAGTTAAAAAAAAATTGACCGCTTTTTTTTGCTCACTATACACCTCTAAACACCCGGGCAACGCCGGGCTGAAATGCTTGTATATATATAATTTGCCAAATCAAAGTTTATGATAATTTATAACGACTTTTCTATCTGTTGCTCTAAATAAAAGTGTACTTGTTTTAGAATTATTTCTAGAAAGATATCGGGTACTTATGAGAGAGACCACATGAAGGTAGCCAACATCCCTAAGTGAAAATGATTCCGTGAAACGAACTGAGTTCGAACTTGGTACTCCCACAATGCCAGTCTGTGTCATCAGCCACTGTCACTTCCCTGTTGTAGTGGAACAATGGTATGCGTGAAATGATTAATTATTATTCTAATTATTATTCAATGTATTTGTTATGTTCCGTTGTGAAAAGACTAAACTCAATATAACCGAAAAAAAAATATTTTTACGAAAAAAATTCTGTTTTATAGAAATTTTCGAATTATGACATTTACAATTTTGGTTCAAGGTGATTTCTAGAGCAGAAAGATGCCATATTGGAAAAATATTTAAAAACGAAGCCATTTTCAGTACTCGTTTCATTTGGATCCTTCGTCATCATCTTTATCACAAAGTTTCGGTCGATATAACCTCCGACCTTCTTTTTCAGGTTGATGTTGTCGAGCTTGGGAGTCTTTCTGTGAAACTCGGGAATTTGTACGGAATTTTGAACTTTGTAATGAACCAGTGCTATAGAGCATAAAGCACTTGGTAAAACACAGTTTTAAAAGTTACATTTTTCTGGAGGTTGAAGACACTCAAAATACAATTACGAATTAGGGTGGCTAACGGAACAATAGTATATGGATTAAACAAAAGGTTCCGTTCAAAATTCCGTGAAGATTCCCGAGCTCGACAGAAAGATACCCGTAATGAAGATCGGAGGTTACATCGGCTGAAACATTGTGAAAATAGAACTCGAAATGAGAACAATAGTCCGAAGAATCAAAATCATACGAATAATCAATCCTCATCTAAAAATTTCAGAAAAGTAATTTTCAGTACGCATTGATTTTTTAAAAAGTTTTAATTAAAACTTAAGTAACAAAAATTCATTGTTCGTCAAGATACAATTCGGAGGTAACCTCGACCGAAACGTTGTAAGAATAACTTTCAATATGAAAGCAATAGTCCGAATAATGTAATGTTTAATTTATTTTTTAAACACAGGGTATGTCAGATGTATAGTGGGTGAAGATACCTAGACCAAATCAATTTCGGTCCAATCCTAAGTTTGTGTGAGTGGGATCGTCCGGTTTATTTTGAACGCAAGAGAAGACATGGCCGTGGGAGGGCTTCTCTTTTAATTCCATTTGCATTTTCTTCTACGGTTAAACAAACACAAATCATGAATACAACGAAGCGAGAAATAACAAAACACACAAAAGAAAGCAAATGCACTCCCCAATTATATCATGTCGTGACTAGTCCAGCTTTAAAAGGAAATGAGAAAACTGGCTGCATCTACCCCAACGTTGCCCGGTTGTCTTTTCGTTATATAGTAGGACCCTATGCCAGTAAGCAGAGATTATATCAACTAGTATGAATTCCGGCGAGGGTGACATGAGTATATGTCAGGATAGCCAGGCACCAAACGGAAATAGACCCACGTGCAGCTAGCGTGATTGAGACAGGGGTTCGAAGGTTAGCGATTTAAACCAAACGCGCCAGAAGTGCAGGTGTTGAATGATATGGCACAGAGATTACGTCGTGTGTTCGGGGAACAAAACAGAATTTCTTGTTAGTTGGGAAGCTAGCGCAACGATATGCGCCTGAAAATGTAGAGAGAATCTAAATGAATGTTACCTGTTTCTAAGCTAATGTGTTTATGCCAGCGTTTTAGTGTATATATAAACCTATCTTTTTATGCTCTTCTGAAGAAAAGCATTAGGCTTTTAAATGCCATGGCCTAAAGAGATTCTTTCTTTGCTTTTTAAAATTTCTTATCTAACTTTAAATTTACATTTTTTATTTTTATATTAAACTATTATAGCAAAGTCATAAATCTATCTGTGTTTATGTCTAAAAATCAAATACTAGACAATCCGATTATTTAAGAAAACGGCTTGTTTACATTGGACTTGAAACAACTATGCTGTTATATATTGGGACCCTACGTCAGTAAGTAGAGATTATGTTAACTAGTATGAATTTCGGCGAGGGTTACATCAAGTACATGTTAGAATAACCTGGCGGCAAATGGAAATAGACCTACCTGCGACTAATGTGATTGAGGTAGGGATTTAAAAGTTAACTCCCTAAACAAAACCCACTAGAGATTCAGGTGTCGAAAGATATGAAACAAAGATTACATGTGTTTGAAGGATGGAACAGTTTTCTCAGTCAGTCGGTATTTGGAAGCGAGCGAGGCAACATGTGTGTAAAAATATAGAGAGGATCTAAGTGAATATTGCCTCAAGACTCTACTCGTGTGTCGACCATCTTAAGATGGCACTGTTGGATCTGTCGCCACTGATCTGGAGTAGATAACTCTGTTTTACTAAGGCATTAGCGTACAGTGAACACCCACTTTTTGGTCACTTTTTCTCCCTATTTGGTATGTTTGTTTTTAGTTTAGTTCCTGTAAAAAAAAAATATTTTAATCTTTATTTAAAAGAAACAAACATTCGAATCCAATGCGAGGCACTTCATGAAATTTCACAAACGTTTTTAATACGATTCTTTAATTTAAATTAAAACAAAACTTTTTTCATTTTCAAATTTTACCAGTTTGAAACTTCATTTTTTTCATTCGACAATTTGGGACGTTAAAACCAACTAATATGGAAAAACACACATACGAAACAGGGAACTATAAAGTGGCCAAAAAGTGGGTGCTTATTATACGCTAATGTGTTAATAAAATTGTTATCTCCCTCAGATTAGTGACATATCCCTGAAGACTGAGTTAGAAAAAAGAAGTTAAGAAGTAATCAGAATTAGATATTGGACTCTCCTCGCATGAACAACCATTTTCTAAATAAAACCTTTAAAAAACCAACATATCTTCATTGTATTATACGCATGAGTAGATCATCTTGAGTTAAACAGAAAATCAACGACCACAAGGGTTCACGGCACACAGATAGAAACGCGTCGATAAAAGGATGAAAGACCAGCATTCGCGCACGTATGTAAAAAGACTTTGTTTTGTTGGCTATTTCTTGATTGCTTACTGGCAAAACCACACATATGCGAACAATTGTTAGTTTAACGTTGAAAATGTTACATTTTTACCATCATTTTGTTTCAGTCGTTGACACCCACCCCAGTAATTTTTCCTTTTTCAGGTCCCGTACTATCAACCAAACTTCAACCTTTGTCCCATTGCCAGAATGTTGCTTCTGTGTGCTTGTTTTACAAGTATTTTAATGGAATGTGCTCCGACGA
Source organism: Euprymna scolopes (assembly GCF_053919585.1). NCBI lineage: Eukaryota > Metazoa > Mollusca > Cephalopoda > Sepiida > Sepiolidae > Euprymna > Euprymna scolopes. Next base: position 94,946,396 of record NC_136506.1, read on the forward strand.
ACTCGAAGCACTTGTATCCCCTTGACGTAAATACGCTCGAAAATCCACCGCTACACTATAGAACTCCCTAGATACCGAACAGTCTTCTACTCTAATGGTTTCTTTCCTCGAAAAAAAAAAATCACGTTTTAAGGAGACTGTAAGTTTGTTTTTTTGTTATAGATTCTTTTTTAAAAATTAAAAAAAATGTGCAAGTGAATTGATATCTTTTCCTTTATAATTTATATAAAAAAAATATTCAGAAAACAAAAAAAAACAAACAAAACAGTATGTTCTGTTTTGAATATTCATTGAAAAAAATCTAAATTTTTTAAACTAATTCCTTTTAGTAATTTTTATCTATTGCGGAGATTCAACGTCTCTATCAACTGCGCCACGGGCTCCGAAGGCGATCAAGGTTGAATTTTTTGGTCTCATAAGTTTATGTTTTCTTTATTATCTCATCTTCCGTGGTCAGGTCCGTATCGAATGGTATATATTATTTAATTGAAATTCATTGAGATGAGTTTTATTTATTAATTTTTTTTTTTTGCGGACTATTATCCTCATCTTTTCTTAGTTGTTTCAAATAAAACATGAATTTATAAGCCAAAAATCTACGGTTCCAGGTGAGAATTGTCTGAAGATAGCGGTTTCAATCCTACCCAAAGCCGGCCAGGGGCTTACTTGGCCAAAAACATAGTGAGACGACAACAACTATGGAAGGCAGTAATTGCAGTCAGGAGATTCAGAGTTCCTATCCGTCACAGTTACCACCTGACGAAGGCCAGACGAATAGTTGGCCGAAACGTCGTGAAACAACAAAGAAAAAATGAGGATAATAGTCCGCAATAAAATAGAAATAATAAATAAAACTCATCTCAATGAATTCCAATTAAATAATTCTTTTTAGCTTTAAAAGGTTAAAAATAATTTGCTAAAAAATTGTTTTAAATTCTTCTTTATTTTTTATTGTACTTTTTCTTCATTTTATTCATAATGTGTTTTAAAAAATGCCAACTACCGTGGAATTTCCACGGATTCTGCTGGTTTTTATTTATTTAAGAGTCTCAAATCCACGGTCGACCTTTTTCTTTCATTGTAATAATATAATCACATTGATTTTATTTTTAAATCGTACTAATATTTTCGATTTCTTTTTGTAGCACGTAAATGTATAAATAATTTTTTGAAAAATAATTGTCTAAATCATATATTCCCTAATAATATTAATAGTTTATGATTTTACCAAACATATCGATATTATTGACGCTCACGCGCGCACTAATCTTTATTTAATCTACATTATCATCATATCGTATGAATCTGAAGATTTTATCGTTGGCATTGGTTTCCCCGATATTTTTAGAGTTAGAATCCCTTTTAAAAAGACATCGGGATTACGGGAGGGACCACGTGAAGTTTGCCAACATCCTAAGTCAAAAATCATTTTCGTAGAACGAACTGAATTAGAACAACCAGGCTAAGCCCGTGCCGTTAACCACTTGACCATCGTCACCTTCCATTGAATACGGATTTATTAACTTGACTCTAAATTTTATGTAGAACAATTCTTTTCCCTATTAATTTTTTTTGTGTCTAACTTATTTTTAAAAGTCAGTTTGTTTTAGAGCGGTCGCACTCCATAAATGGTAAAGGTAAAAAACAAAAAAAAACAAAAAAAAAAAAAACAATAACATGCCTACGTTACTCACCGTGTTGCCAAAAATATATATTCTAATTCATACCTTAGATCACTATTACTCGCATAGTGTTCCTCATCTCTCGACTGACGATCAGTTCATCTAATTAATCCTTATCCTCGAGCACCTCTTGGCCTCGATAAGTGGCGACTCAATACTATATGAAAAGAAAATTTAAGCACACTCTCATATGTTTGTAGCCGAGCTGTGCCATCTTAGAAATGAGGGGGGTTACTTTGCGGTAAGTCGGTCGGAACATTCTAGCAAATAAATAGCGAATCTCCATAAATTACAGTGACGGGTCATTAGAGAAAAATAAGCGAAAAAGTTGTATTTTCTCGCATAGGTGATTTTTTTTTTCTTCAGTCAACAGGTGTGTTGAATAGACATGTAGGCGTTAGTGCAACGGCAATTAACCGTATCAGTATTAAACGGATGAACCGTGATAAATAAATAAATCTATACAACTGTACGCTAATGATTTTCATGATAGTGCGTACAAATTCCGCTTCTTGGAGTGGAGAAAATGATTTTGATGGCAGAATGAAATCTGTTCCCGGACCAATAGAAAAAAACTCGCTATGAAGCAATCGACTAACAGAAGATATTGTTTGGACGAAACAGCTCACCTTGTAGACTTTTATATAATCATGTTTATCGGCTGTTTTCACTTGTCAACTATTTCATTTCTGCTTCCAGATAATGTTGAATCAATACGAATCGTTTCCAGGTCATCCTCTTCTTGGTTATTTCTCTTTTAGACTTATAAATAATCGTGTTTATCGGTTGTTTTTACTTGTGAAATATTTAATTTGGGCTTCGGTATAATGTCGGGTCATCAGGATAAAATATACATCGTTTTAGGCCTTCATATTCTTAGTTATTTCACTTATAGACTTAGGCTGATTTCATTTGTTGGGTATTTCATTTCGGCCTCCAGATAATGTAAGAAAAGAATGCATAGCATTTCGGTGTCTTGCTTTCGATGGCTTTTTTCTCACTGATGTGAGATTCCATTATTTGAATCGCATTCATAGAAAAACGGTCCAATACAATCAAATACTCAAACATGGATTGTCCGTATAAAGAGATTTAAAGTATTCGAGAAAAATGTCTAGTGGGCATTCAAATTCTTTTTACTGAAATGAGTGTGTGCGTCTGTATGTGTTAGTGTGTGTGTGTGTGTGTATGTGTGCGTACCAGCGTGTGTGTGTGTTAGTGTGTGTTACTGTGTGTGTTACTGTGTGTGTATGTGCGTCTGTACGTGTTAGTGTATGTATATGTGTATGTGTGCGCATATGTATTAGTGTGTGTGTGTGTGTGTGTGTGTGTGTGTGTGTGTGTGTGTGTGTATGTGTGTGTGTGTGAACTGATGTATTGTATCCCTCAACACATTCTGGGTGTGCTGATTATTGGTGTGTGACATTCGGCGATAAATGTGAAATAAATCTTCTTTTTAAATTTTCTTCTTAGAATATTCCCGATAATATAATATAAGCAAAAACTTGTATTTAATTAAAATAAATATTTCTAGAGCCCCACCCCTTTTCCTCTAGTAACCACAACGTTTTAACGTGAAAAATATCTTTATGTTTTATTGAAATTAACAGAACGAAAACATATGTAAAAAACAAAACAAACAAAAACAAAAGCAAAATACACAAAAAACAACTATACAACAAATAAATGTTACTAAATGCAATAAAAGTTACTTTTCGACTAACTTAGATCATTTGTTTGTGTTTTAAATATTTCAAAAGACCAATCCGTTTTACAAGCTGTTGAATTTTTGCAAACAAGATAGCCGCCGACGACAGGAGTTTAACACTTTTTCGACAGTTTTTTATTTTTAATCTTTTTTCTTCTTTTAAAACAGGATCACAGACAATAACTTATCAATAACTGTTCAATCACACTGCATATTTTTATTATCGGTAGATTTTGTGTAATTATCGATTTTTGAGCGATTATACTCGTATATTATTAGCTTTAATACTTAACCGATGAAATAAAGCGTTATTATTATTATTATTATTATTATTATTATTATTATTATTATTATTATTAGCAGCAGCAGCAGCAGCAGCCACAGCCGCCGCCGCCACCGCACTCATTAGGAGTTCTCACACAGCACATCATTCGAGATTGCTCACTGATAATAACCAGTGTTGATCCCTGGATGCTGGGTGACAATGAATATGTCCGAATTTCCAGTACTCTCCACCTTTTTTGATAATCTTTGTAAATTACATTACATTATAGAAACAGCCGCTTGCCACTGATTTCTTGTTAGTAATGACCAGCAGTAGTTTATGTATTTTTAAATGCATTTTATTGCATATCAAAAGTTGTTTTTACAAACGGTTGAATTTTTGCAGACAAGATGGCCGCCGGACACATCAGTATTACACGTTTTTTCGTTGGTTTCTTTTCCATTTTCCGAGTCGTTTTCTTTGAAACATGATCACAGTTAATAACCGTCATCAACCGTGCGCAAATATAATGTTCAACTGAACTGTATATTTTTATTACCAATAATTTTGTGTAATTTTCAATTTTTGAGCGATTATCGAAATTCCATGATCGTCTACTAAAATGTATTAAACTAAAAAAAAAACCGCTTTAAAATAAGTTAAAAACACACGGAAAATCTTACCTAGGTAGCAAGTTATCTTGCCTTTGGTAACATTTTTTTTGTTTCTTTTTCACCCCATATTCGTTCTGTTAAGTACAGTTAAACATTTCCGGCCGGAACATCTAGCTATCCAAAATAGGCCACTCTCGATTGAGACAAAAAATATTGTCTCAGTCTAGAAAGATATCTCCTTAACTAACCAGAGCCTGAATGTAAAATTTATTTATTTTCAAAAAGAAAAATAAAACAAAATCAAAAGAAAAACATTTTAACAAGTTCGAAACTGCGAGGAGGGTTAAATGATTGTCTTCTGTCTATCATGCTGATAACTGTACTCATTAGCAGTTACCATAATACCACATTTACTCTAGGATCCCTTTTACATTAAATATCTTCAATTGTTTCGTTTATGTATATGGATGTAGTGATGACGCACATACATAGAAAATATATTAAAGATGAAATCTTTTTTGGACATAGAGAAAGAAAATAAGGGTTGAAACAAAAAAAAAGGATATGTGATTTTGGTATCCAAATGGAATAGTAATCCTTGCATAGAATTGGATGATGTTATTAGATTCCAAATTGGTTGAAAAAAAATTCACATTGAAGGTAAATTTCAATTCTTTTCGATATAGCATCCAGAGTAATATGTAATGATTTGGGAATGGAGAATTATAGATTCATTCTGCTTAATTTTTGGGTGGTACAAGAACCGTAAAAGATATCCTTAAAAAGACGGTCTCTTTTATAAAGTAAAATCCAATCGTTTAAAATGAATATTCCAATTAGCGAAATACTCTTGATAAATCCAAATAGTTGGAACATAAAAAGTTCAAATCCGATATTTTAAGGGCTGATTTAGAATAAAGATAAAATGTGCTGAATAGCAAAATTATACCAAACCAGATTTAATATTTTGCTAATAACATTCCTCTGAGGAGATAAGCCTACATCGAAAATCCATGGATTAAGGAAATTATTGTGAATCGTATTCTTCTTTCAAATAATACATTGTTTTGTTTGGTAAAATTATACTGAATGAAATTTAAATATAAATATATATATATATATATATATATATATATATATATATATATACATATATACATATATATATACATATATATATATACATATATATGTGTGTGTGTGTGTGTGTGTGTGTGTGTGATTTTAGTTGATGGCACCTCAGTCATATATATGTTTTACTTTTGAAATCACTACTATATATACTATATGTATTATAATAATTTATAGAGAATTAGCCCCATAATAATTAAGGTGTAATCTGCATGAATTAAAATATCATATTTTTAGAGATTATATTACAACCGGGCAACGCCGGGCGGCCTGCTAGTATATATGAAAATGTTGAGCTACTTATGAAAGCGATATGTTTATATTGTGGTCAACAGTTCAGGAAACAAATACTTTAATATGTTAAACTTATCCCGAAACGATTTCGGAAATCGTTTCCATTGCTAAAGGAAAATATTTTTCCCAGGAATTGCTGTCCGGATATAATCAAATCGGAAGGAGAATAATGTGGAAATACCGTTGCCCTAAGACGATTCTAGAAGTTTCACTTACATCTACGTGATGATGGGTGCGTACTTGTTGTAATGTGTAACGTCACAGACTGTGAAATCGGCAGGCCGAGTTCAAATCATCTCAGACTTTTTGTGTTCAATAATTGCATGTAATAAACAATTTTATTTTGTTTAGATAATATCTAATGATGGGACGATTCCAATAGTTTCCCCGAATCTGATACAATTACCGATTTCGGTTCGTTTAAAACCTCTAAATATTTAGCCATGAAGTTGTTTTATTTATTCATTTTTGATAATGATAATTCTCGTTCTTACATAGCACTACTGACTAAAAATCTCCTAAAAGAATTTAGTTGGGAAATAATGACCCATCCTACATATTCTCCTGGCCTAGCTCCTTCGGATTACCACTTATTTCAAGGATTCGAGAACCATTTAGATGACCTTAGGTTAACATCAAGAGAGGAGACTGAACATGATTTAGATTCGTAACCCACAAAATTTTACAAACGAGACGTTTATATGCAATCATGTTATAGAGATGAAAGGTCGTTATTGTTTCAAAAACATACATTTTTAATTTTCAAGATACTATTTTAAATCGGTAAAACCTTTTGCACCGACACACACACACACACACACACACACACACATATATATATATATATATATATATATATATATATATATATATATATATATAAAGGTTGGATTATTCTATGCATCCACACGCACATTTATAGTTTCGGTCGAAAATGGGAAGTACATTAGGATTTTTTTCCTTTTTCGCTCGCATGTGGTCTGTAATCGTTTTTCTTCTACATTTTTCCTACGAAATCCTGATGATGTCCCCTTGAAATAGGGACGAAACGTTGATTACTATTTTATTAATTCTCGGTTTTCCTTCTCAAATAACATAACGTCAACCATCGCTTGTATTTTTATTTCATTTTTACTCATATATATACTCATCATATCATATATACTCCTATAAATATTTTTTTTGTGTATTGATATTAATATTAAAACCCCATTTTTTTTCTCTTTATTTAATAATAGACTACAACTTTGATATATATGGATCGTGGAACTGCATTCATCTGCAAAAGATCTCGCTAATTTGCATATTCTTTTAGACATTCATTTTGATTAATTTCCTATTATTTTTTTTTCGGTTTTCTTATGGGATGATCTTCTTTAGTTAACTATTACGTGTAATTATATTTATGCGGATATTTTATATGATTTATGCTTGCGTAATATTTGGGTGAAAAGGTTATAGTAAGCGCAAACCTCTTTCTATATATATTTATGTATGCGTATACATATTTGTTTAAAAAATGTTGCCTACGAAACTCCTCTGTAAGTTTTTGGCCTACAGACATGAGACTTTATATATAGGGTATTCAAACTCATGCGAAACTTTATATTTGTGTTTTAGCCGGGAAAATCGGTACAAAAGTGTGAAAATTAAAAAAACCCTGAAATTTGATACCTGAAGGTTGAACGCTGGCATTACGAATATGCATGCGTTACGTAATAGCTATTGGTTCATATTTTAATTTTTAACCTTGCAGACAGCATGTCTTCGTAGCTCGGGCATTAACGTCAAAAGAAAATGTAAATCATAAGCTAAACGTTTTGGTTTCGATTCTCGGTGGTGGCGCACGAGTCATTTTTTTTAATCATTACTATATATTGGGTCCAATATAATATTAATAAATACGAAATCTACATATATATATATATATATATATATATATATATATATATATATATATATCATAATGTTTTTAGGGATACAAAATTTAAATATTGCAATTAGGAAGGGAAGACTTTTATGATTCATGATTAAAAGTAAATTTGTATATATATATATATATATATATATATATATATATATATATATATATATATATATATATTCCTTTAATCTTCTCTCCAAAAGGGGGAAAAAGGGGAATAGGAGAGGAAAGAAAGAGAAATGGGGAGCCAGCTGACCGGTTTCGACCCTCGCTTCTCAAAGCTGTATCGAGGGAATTTTTAAAACAAAGAATGAAAAAGCGATTAAAATTGCGTTTTATTCAATTTACGGGGAGGGGGAAAAAGGTGGGAAAACGATTAAAATAAAACAAAGTTATGGTCGAATACCCTAGAGATTAATCACGTTCAAACACAGGAGGCATTCCCTTTGCTTGCAAACGGAAGGTTTTCTAAGTCGAACGTTAATAGTCTCCAAGATCTTAAGGTGGTATAGTGAATGAGCACGTCTAAGAATAGAAAAAGAGTCCGTGCTAAAGTTCGCTGCACAAGACGGGTTTTTAAGTAAATGATCAGTAATTGAAGACCCGTATGTGTTAGTAACAACGTCCGTTGCCCGGTAGGTTCCATTCCTAATTTTACTGGGTACATGTTGTTGGATTCTTCCATCTAATCTTAATGTCGTTCGACCTAAGTAGTTGGCACCGCAACTACATTCAAAATTGTAAATAACGTTACTATTATGGTGGGGGGGGGGGTAGAACGTTTTTTCGAGAAGATGGTAATAAAGTTCTCGTAGAGAACAAAACACGCACATTGGCAGCTCAATAACACCCATGAACTGCTGAACTTATTTGTTTACCAAATTTCTCACTGTACCCAACCAAGGCAAACGAAGATATATTGGGCATTTGGCTACTATATTCTCTTTAATTCGAGAGAATTCAGTCAATTTCTTTTGAATAACTGACCTAATCACATCTAGTGGGTACCCGTTTTTGGATAAAGTATCCGTAATTGTTTCCAATTCCTCATCTAATTTTAACTTGGAACAAATCAGAAGAGCACGATGTGTTAGGGTCCAAATTAGATTTATCTTATGCTTTTAGGGCAAAATGAATCCCAACGAGTGTACAATCCTGTAAATGTTGGTTTACAGTATAAAGATGTATGGTAACTAGATAGTGTTTTTGTTACCAATACATCAAGGAAAGCTATGGATGAATTGCACTCTCCTTCATAGGTGTACTTTAACGCGGGATGCATTCCATTGAATAAGGAGAAAAAGGTGTTTGTTTCCGTTTGGTTATTAAATAAACAGAATGTGTCATCAACATATCGGAAGTACACTAATGGTTTTATGAGTCCAGATAGTAAGCGCTCTTCATAGAACCCCACAAAAATATTCGCCACGATCGGTCCAAGTACTGAGCCTATGGCCACACCATCTTTTTTCCGATACATAATATTGTTGAAACTAAATTCCACAGATGTCGTGGCAAATTTCATAAGTTCAATAAAGATGTTTTCAGGAATAGGAGGAGGTGATATCCGGCCCCGATATAAAAAATTTGCACAGATATCTACAGTTTCCAAAACAGGGACACAAGTAAAAAGATTGCTAATGTCATAAGAATACATAAATCTACTAACAATCTTAGACTTTTTAATAAAGTCAGCAAAATAAAATGAATCTTTAAGACAATATTTACTATAATGTTGTAAAACAGGTTGTAAAATGTCAAAGATCCATTTTGAGACGTTGTGTTGCGATGACCTTACCATGGAGAGAATGGGCCTTAATGGGATATCCGCTTTATGGGTTTTAGGGAGACCATATAACATTGGGAGGATAGATCCAGAGGGTCTTATCTCACTAGCTACGTTCGTCGAAAGTACACCGTTTTTGACCCACTTGACTAGTTTCTGTTGAAATTTGGTTTCCAAGGAGGCGGTTGAATCATAAGTTGCAACTGGACCCAAATGTGATGTACAACGCATATTTAAAATTATTTACATAATTTTCTGTTGTACTAAATTTTCGGTATGTCACAGGTAAGAGTTTGTTTGTCTTTACACCAAAGTGCTATAGTGAAGAAGCACCAGATTTTTAATATAAATGTTATACTATTCGAATACATTACATGATTTTTCGATTATGATAACCTATGTACGTCACAGATCAAAATTTCTTTGTTTTTCATATAGGTACTTCACTGTACAAGTACCTCATTTCCTGGGTAGAATACTGTAGAAGTACCTTTTTTCTAATGTAAAAATGAAAGAACTCTATACTTGTAAGGAATTTTTTGTTGTGCTAAATTTTCTGTGCATCTAGAGTAAGAATTTGTTCGTTTTTCATCTGGGTGCTATAATAGAGAAGCACCTTATTTCTCATTTAAAAGTCATGCTATTCGAATATATAACGTGATTTTCGGTTTTAATAACGTTTATGCACATCACAGGAAGGATTTTATTTGTTTTTTTTTCATATTAGTACTATACTACACAAGTACCTTATTTCTAATATATAGATTAAACTAATCGATGATTTTACATAATTTTTCTGTTGTGCGAACTTTTCCGTATGTCATATGTCAGAGTTTGTTTTTATATTAGAATTCTGTTGAATTTAGCTGAAACGATATTATGTATAGGTAAATAGATGGGTTAGCAATGAGCTCAATCCTAGGCCCCACAATGGTGAACATTTTTGTGGGTTTCAATGAGAAATAGTTATTATCTGGACCCATAAAACTGTTAATCTACTTTACGAAGGGCGTGCAATAAGTAATGCCCCTGACCCACTTCCAGTTGTCTGATCTAGCTGAAATTTTGCATGTATAATTATTTATATCTCTACAGGTTATGTGGCAAATTACAGCTCTGAACTAATTGTGGTTTCTGTTTTACAGGTGTTTGAACCGAGTAAGGTGTGAAATGGAGCCTGTTGAATGTCGAGCAGTGATCCGGTTTTTGTATTTGAAAGGACGCACACCACAGGAGACTTTTGATGAAATGAAAGAAACTTATGGTGATAATGCCCCACCATATGACCTTATAAAACGCTGGCATCGTAAATTCAAACATGGCCACCCCCTTCTTTCATTGATGAGGACCTTGTCCGTCAAATTGAAGCTACCATTTTGGAAGATCGGCGCATTACTATTCGCCAAATAGCCCAAGATGTCAAGATTAGTACAGGGTCTGTGGAAACCTGGGTCCATCACTATGATCTAGAGACCAAAGCCCAGTCAATGTAGTGGAAGCACTTGGACTCACCACCTCCAAAGAAGGCAAGGGTACAACCTTCCGCTGACAAGGTTATACTCACAGTCTTCTGGGAACAGGACGGAGTGATGACAGATTTCCTGGCAAAGGGTACCACACTTATATGAGCCTATTATGCTTCACTTTTGAGGAAATTAAGGGAAGCTATCAAAATCAAGAGGCAGGGCAAGATCAGCAAAGGTACCCTCCTCCTGCAGGACAACGCCATGGTCAACAACTCGCATATCGCCAGATCAGAAGCACGGGCGTGTGATTATGAAATCTTTCCCCATCCTCCCTACCCTGCTGACCTTGCACCCTCTGACTTTCACCTCTTCCCAGCCATGAAGTTGTTTTTGAAAGGAAAGCGTTTCCCAGATGATGCAGCCTTGATTTCTGAAGTCATGTTGTGGTTGGAGGACCAACCTGGGGTGTTAAATTATACGTATGAAGGCTAGTGCAACTCGTCTTTAGCTTTCCTTGATGTATAGGTAACAAAACCTCCCTCAAATTGCTTTGCATTAATATATTGTAAACGTAAGTTTACTGGATTGCATACACGCTGAGATTCGTTTTGCCCTACCAAACGAAAGATTAATTTAATTTGGACCCTAACGCATCGAGCCCTTATGATTTGTTCTAAAAGAAGAACTTAAAAATTATTACTGACATTTATGAGTATTCCTCGATGTGATTAGGTCAGTCATCAAAAGGAAAATAACTGATTTTTTTTTTTTTTTTTCACACAGTGGTCACCACTTATCAAGGCCTGGAAGCCACTCACACTTATTGCAAGTACATTACGTTAGTGTGGAGATTTGATGAAGTGTTTACTTAAGGGGGCGGTTCATTAAGAATTTGTTAACGTTGGACTTGAAGACATCCAAGTTGTAGTCAGGTGGGAAGCAGGCAGACGGAACAGAGTTCCACAGGCGTGCAGTTCTAAGAAAGAAGCTTTGTTCATGGAATCCACGTTTTGATTTAGGCACAGATAAAGAGTGGGGGAAATTTTTCCCAAATAAAAATCCATGCGGTAACTAAAAGTATAATTTATATTTGTTTACCGTGGTTAGGATCAGTAAGTAAAAAGTTTGCTAACCAAATCAGCTCAACAATGGAAAGATGCTTTTTTGCTCCAAATGTACGTGTGAGGTGTTCTTTATGAAACCTTTAATAGCATTTTGTCGCAAAGATATTCTCCCCCCCCCGACCATAATAATAACGTAATTTAAATGTAGCTGCAGTGCTGACTACATGGATTAGACGTTTTTAAGACTTGATAGTAAAATCCAGCAGCACATACCTAGCAAAATCAAGAACGTGACTTACGTACCAATAGCCGTTCTTATTAACACGTCAGGGTCTTCTATAGCTGAACATTTGCTTAAAACCCCGGTATGTTCCACGAACTTTAGCACTGACTCATTCACTATTCTGAGTCATGCTCATTCGATCTATCACCTATCTTGGAGACTATTCACGTTCGTTTGGCTTGGGCTTGAATTTGATCAGTCTCTATCGTCATTATCGTTATCATAGACATATAGTGTATCCCGTTTTGTTTTTCTAATACTCTATATCGCTATTTTTTTTTAACACGTCGTCTCCAGTTCACTAGATTTTATTAATAAACAAAAGGAAATCCCTCGATCCAGACTACAAAAAGTGAGGGCGAAACCGGTTAACTACCCCCCTCCAATTAATTTTTTTTTATTTCCCACTTTAAATCCTAAACATCCAAACAGATCTTCCTGTCATGTTTACACACACACACACACACACACACACACACACACACACACACACACACACACACACACACACACACATGTATATTTATATTTATATTAATATATATATTATATATATATTTATATATATGTATATAAATTAATATATTATATGTTTATATATATTATATACATTTATATATATGTATATAAAGTAATATATTATACATATATATATATATATATATATATATATACATGCACTCGACTATAACCCTATAGTTCGAGGTTCGAGCCCTATTACAGTCAAGCTACGCTGAGCAGCGAAAGAAGTGTAGGTAGAGTACTGTTTTAAAAAGTAAAATAAATAATATATTTATTTGATTACGTCCAAAAAATAGGGGACATATTTCTTAGGGAACACTAATTCCTTTATCTCCGAGGAAGAGACGCTAATACTGAATATTTCATTATCTTTATCTCTAAAAAGTCAACAAGTGGGGGAGCAAATAAATACCATCTCTAAAAAGTCAACAACATGTGTGTGTGTCAGTGTGTGTAAATTTCCCTACCAAATTACTTTGTCAATTTCAGCCAACAGACTCGAGATTTGATAAATGGGGTACTGAGATTTCGGAAAAATTTTTTAATCTGTTTTCGGCCAGAAATTTAGCTGTCAAGGGGTCAAAGTTCAACAATTTGACCTTTAAAAACTCTACCAAACTCCTCCGCCAATTTTGGGTCTAAAGACTTGAAATTTTATATGTAGGTTACATGGATATAGATAAAACTTTTTAATTTGATTTGAGCCCAAAACAATAAATGTTAAGGAGTCAAAATTGGAGTCAAAGTTTAAAAAAATTCGACCCCTGCAGTCTCTACCAAATTACTCAGTAAATTTTTGGTTTAAACATTTGAAATTTTACATACAGTGAATTCAAGCATAGGGCAAGCTTTTTAATCGGGTTTGACCGAAAATTTGACTACAAAGAGGTCAAAATTGAAAGAGTTGACCTTTGCAGACTCTATCAAACTCCTCTGCCAATTTTGGGCCTAAACACTTGAAATTTTAGATGCGGGTTACCTGGACATGAGTCAAAGATT
>NC_136506.1:94965133-94970133 GCF_053919585.1 Euprymna scolopes
AGGGGGGGACCATAGATTGAATCTCAGTCGAACACTTTCCATGAAAATAACGATACATCAGAGACAAACTTGCAACATCTCATCTGTGAGATAGAGGTTGCAAGGAAGAGAAAAGGACATCTCCTACGAGGCTACAAAGTCTATTTTGAACTCTATCAAGGCAGGACAAGTCCTTTCTAGCAGCTCCTGCCCAGATGTGGCAACAGTATTCCATCCTTGGACGTACCTGGCTCTTATATAGATAGAGAATTGCATTAGCAGTGAGATATCTACTGGATCGATAGAAATATCCCACCATTTTTCCAGCGGCCTTGGCAACAGATTTGGTGTACGTGTTCCATTTAAGATCAGGAGTAATGGTCAAGCCCAGAAGCTTGTCAAAACTTGAGGCCTCCTGAAGACGAGAGCCATTCATTTCAATTGATGCCAGATGTTGTTAGTTGAGACAGATCATTGGTACCGTCGGTTTCAAGCCCGATAATAAGGCCCGTTTAAGGTATCCTTATCAAGCTCTCTTCAGCCAATATTCGTCTAGAGACGAATATTGGCTGAAGAACTAACAACTTTCTGTACACAATATATATATATATATATATATATATATATATATATATATATATATATATATATATATATAGTTATGAAAATATATATATATGGTAATCAAGTTACACAGAATATTCCGCGTTTCATTCTAGAGAGAATTCGTCAGACTCATGCGAAAAGTTGTGGTTAGCACGCCTTTTTATATACGCACATGCTATTAAATTTTGAGAGCGCTTGAATTATCTACTGGACATTGTTCTCAAATTTAAAATAACGAAGTTAAGCAAAGTTGATCTTGGTCAAGCTATTCTTGCCCAAGAAATGCTGCATGCAATAATGATTGTGCCCTCCCCTCACACGACCCCAATAGGTTAAGGGATTCATCCATTCAAACCCTGACTAAATTTTCGAATCCCAAATAAGATGCTCTTGACAAAAGATATACACTAGCTCATGCGAAAAATGGTTCACCTTCTCCCAGTGATGGAGCACACTTAGATTGGTGTTCCACCAGACCAGATCAATTTTTGTTCTTGAGTCCGGACAGACAAAGAGTTCACTAAAAAGATGCACTATAATATACGTAACTAGTAATCTGTGGAGAGGAAAATTAATCTTTTTCATCAACTTAGAAATTCAATTGTCTTTCAGTGGCATGGTCTCTGCCAAACTCCTCTGTCAATTTTTTTTTCACAGGTATGAAGATTCATATACAGGGGAACAAATTAGACGTGGTTTTTAATCGATAAAGCTGCTAAGGTGCGAAAAGTGATTAAAAATCGGTACTTGGTATGCGCAAATCGACTTAAAATGCTCTTGTACGCATGCACAAATATACAGTTATATGTTAAAGTCGGTTCATTTTTAATTATTTCTCATCTATCTGACAAGAGTTCAAACGGTAAGGCTGGAACGCTGAAAGTTTTGGTTTCGATTTTAGCAGATGCCATCCAAGTCATAGTTTAAAAAAAAAAATTTGAAATCACTCCTATATATTGGATAAATATTATAATTAATAGAGGATTTGTTCCATAATGACAAATACGAAATCTGCATGAATTAAAATATCATATTTTAAAGTATTTTACGACTAGGCTATTATTGTATATTATATATAACAATCAATAGAGAATTTGCTTTATAATAATACACTATATATATATATATATATATATATATATATATATATATATATCCGTGTGTGTTTGTGTGTCTGTGTGTATGTGTGTATGTCCTATGTCCGTATGTGTTGCGTGTGGAGAGGAAGAGAGACAGAAAAAAAGAGGGGAAATAGAAAGATAGATGGAATAAATAGATAGTTGTCAGATAGCATCAAAAATTTCACTAATTCCAACATCTAGTCCCTAGGTCAATTGATTGCAACCCCATGAACTACTATGTGTGGAGCGCGGTTTAGAACACCAAGGACAATCAGATTGCCAGCATCAAACTGGTGTTCAGAAAGATGCCGTGAAGGTTTGAGATTCAGGACCGGAGATCGTGTTGAATGTCGAAGGCAGCTTCTCAAATTGAACCGTTTTCAACAAAAGTGACTCTGAGAGATGCACATCTTGAATGTTTAGAACACGTCAATCATTGGCGGAGATGTGACATTTTTTTCTTCTGAATTTTGTAGGTGTATTTGTATTATTTGGATTCTTCGGACTTCTATTCTCCCCTTTAATGTCATTTTCTTCAAGGTTTCGGCCGATGTAACCTCCAACCTTTTTCAGGCATATCTTGTCGAACTCGGAAATATTTCTGTCGAACTCGGGAATCTGCATGAAATTTCGAACGGAACCCTTTATTTACTCCACGGACGTAACATGCTCTCGTTTCGTCTACCATGTTTGGGTCGAAGTTCGCAATTGGATTTTTTAGTGTCTCCGGCTCCGTGGATTGAATGTACAATCCTCAGAAGAGTGTAAATTCTGTGCAGATTCCCGAGTTCGACAGAAAGCTTCCCGAGTTCCACAAAACACACCAGAATATGGTTGGAATTTTTTCTTTCGTTTTTTCAAAAGTATAAAATTTATTCCGAACACTCTGTAGATATCGCATTTCTGAATTTTTGAGATGAGAATTGGTTATTCATATTATTTTGATTCCTCGGACCACTGTTCTCATCTTGAGTGTGATTTTCACAACGTTTTGGCTGATATAATCTCCGATCTTCTTCGGGTGTTCCTAGTCGAACTTAGGAATCTGCAAGGGTCCGTGGCACACTGGTTAGAGTACTTGGAAAGATTAATTGTAAAAGTGATATTCTCCTGAAGGTTGAAGGTTCAATTCTCAGTGTGGGTGACCGAAAAATACAATTGCGAATTACTTAGAACATCTATACAATCATGGCTGACGGGACAAGAGTATGCTATCCACGTGAAGTAAATAAAGGGTTTCGTTCGAAAGTCCGTCTAAATTCGCAAGTTCGGCAGAAACATTCCCAAGTTCGATAAGATATGCCTGAAGAAGGTTGGAGGTTACATTGACCAAAACGTTATGAAAATCACACTCAAGGTGACAACAGTAGTCCGATATGAATCCAAATAATACGAATAACGCTGTAGATAGATAGATAGATACGTTCTTCGTATGAAAAAGAAAGACCTTGGTCATGGATGAATCGCCGACTCGCACTCGTCCATTTAAAGAGAGTATTGCCAAGCGTGACATCTGGTGTCGCTCTGAAACGTCGTTACGTGGGCACAGTATCACCTCAAATACCTCCTTCTCATACGGGAAAAACGGACATTTTTTTTATCTTCCTCCAGATTTCCCGTCTTCAACATGCAGAAAAATGCTAGGAATTTCTTCACCCATTTCCCTCAGCGGAATCAAGGTTCGGGAAAGAATTTCCTTTTTTTTTTTTTTTTTTTTTTACTGAGTGCAAACAAGAATAAAAACTTCCTCGGGAAGAGATTTTCGAACTGAAATTTCATGACAAGAATTAAATCTAAAAATATCATCAGTCTAATATCCTCCTCGTATGAACTACTTTTTTTTTTTTTTTAAACTTTATTTCATTTCAAATGAGGTATAATGCCAATTCTATTGTATAGAGAATTGGAAAATGGGTAGCAGAAAGATTGGTGGGTAGAAATTCCGCTACAAGAATGTGATACAGCGCCACCTAGAGGCAATGCATATGAATAGGAAAAAGCGGGAAGAGCCAGCAGCAGACCGAAGTTGCTGGCGCAGTAGTCTTCAAAAAGGAAAGGCAGAAATAGAGGCAAAGATAAAGGTAAGGTCTGAACAAAAACATAGCAAAAGGCACAACCCTGCACTACTTGTGGGGAAACTTTCCACACTGAGCCCGGAATGCTACAACACAGTAGGATAAAATATCAAGACCTCGACTAGTCATCTTCAGCTATAAAGGACTGCATAATGATGATGATGATGATGATGATGATGATGATGATGATGATGATGATGATGATTGCCACTGAGACGTAAGGTGCTCATGTGATAAAAGGCCAGATATATAGGGAGAATTCTAAATGAGGATTTGTGCAGCAAAATGTTTATTCACCTTACATTAAAATGTCTGCATGTAGATACAAGGAAAACAAGAGGAATTTCAATAGCAAGCGGTCCGAGAATGGGTTTATTTTAATGGAAATTTTTTCGTCATCTTGGGACATCTAAATTGAAGAGGTGGGATTTTGTCGCTAGTCGGGTTAGTCGAGAATACTTACGTTGAAAAGGTACGAGCAGCAAGTTAATTGGAGCACATTTCATTGGAGTACTTGTAAAATAGAAACAGGGAGATAACATTGCGACGGTTGAACAGAGGCTAGAGCTTGGTAGGCAATGCAAAAACCTATTAGAGACTTTATTTTACGCCTTGTCCAAGAGAGAGAGAGAGAGAGAGAGAGAGAGAGAGAGAGAGAGGGAGAGAGGGAGGGAGGTGAATGGTGCACCAACCCAGACGTAGAAACAATACTCCATGCATGGGCGAATGGTAAATTTATAGAGGAACTAGTAGGCCGCCTGGCGTTGGCCGGTCGTAAAATACGCATAAATATTTTAATTAATACAGAAACTGAGCATTAGCATGCGAGTATTATGTTTTTTTTTCTAAACAGTTCATATCTTGTAAAAAGTAAAAATAAATAAATAAATAAAACTTGAGCTGAGATCAAAATCAAAACCTAAAGACAGTGAATCAAGTACGACAACCATTAGGCCGGCTTGACACGTTCTTTTTACAAACTTACTAATTTTTTACATAAAAAATCTGTCATTTGAACCATTCACGCATATGCATTCGTAGGACAGTTAGTAAAGATAAAAATCCGACGACCCCCCCACGTACCAATTTTTTTAATTTTTACCCCTTAGCAACCCCTTTTTCCGGATGAAAACCGATTAAAAAGTTTTCACATGTTTGAACATCCTATATAAAAAAAATTCAAGTCTGTAGGTAAAAATCGTTGAGTATATAGGTTGAG
>NC_136506.1:94975133-94985133 GCF_053919585.1 Euprymna scolopes
AAATATTTTTATTATAATTAAAATGATTAGATTCAACATTGAATAATCTAAATGGGTTTAATCTGTTAGAAAAAACATTTTCTTTATTATTACAATGGCAGAATAAAAACATAAAGCAGGATGTCTATATATCTTAAACCGCAAATGCACGCATGCGCAGATAGTTAAAAGACATGGCCAACACAAAAACGCCCACAAATATCAGAAAGGCAATCGAGACTATAATATAGCAAAAATGCTGACCATTCGTGAGGAAACAAAGCGGAAACGGGTGAACGGAAAAAGATTTCGACTTTGACCGGAAAACGGAATTTTCGCCGAGGAAATTAAATTTATGCCAATAAACAATGTAGACATTTTATTTTGATCGTCCACAAACAGAACATATAAGATTTATACTAAAAACATATAAAAATATGGGAAGAAACAAAATATTTTCTTTTTCATTTTCTTTCAACTAAAGCCGAACCAAAATCATTCCATATCCATCGTCTTTTAAAAAAATATTTTAATAAAAAAAATTATATACGGCACAATCACGTTCATACGCCTTTTCTCGCCAAATCACCGAAGTTAAGCAACGCTGAGCCTGGCCATTACAAGATGGTTGCCCATTTAGAAAGGCGAGGCGCTGTATGTACCGCTAGGTAAAATACCAGGCTGAGAAACTGGCGTACTCTATCCTTCTCTTGAGGGTAGATGAGACTGTCTTGAGCCGTGGTAGGCATACCATCTAGTGATGGCGCCACGATAAAAAATACCCCTGATAGACCTGGCGAAGCATCAAGTATTCAGTTACCGACAAGGGTTGAATTACACTACAAACTCGTGTAGTGAGTTCAATCTCGGCTCCGTCTGCGCTGGATGGTAAAAAGATAATGTTTTGAGTGACTGACTGGACATTGTCATACTGATTAAATTTAGACAATTCTGTGAAGGCGACTTGTTAACTAATCATAACTGACCTATAGACAGAAGTAAAAAATGTTGACTTAGGTCTGAGATTTGAATCGTGTAACAATCATCATCCACACTGATGACTCCTGTAAAAGGATGAAACACATGCGTATGTGGATAAGAAAATTCTAAAATATTTAATGTTGTTTACTGCCCGATTATGATAGTACAAGTTGTTATATACAGAGTATCTAAAAAATGGACTCGCAAGAGAGTTTTTTTTTTTTTTTTTTGGTGACGATTTTGCAAATTCCCTACTGAACCCTTTTTTACAGTTCAGGAAGAAAATGTACTAAGTTGTGAATGCATTTTAGACGCTATAATACTACAAGTTAGAAAAGCATTTCATCCAAGGCATGAAAATTGTTACACAAAATGTTTTTACTATAGGCTTTTTAAATAAAGGTACAAGATTCAATTTGAAATTTATTTATCTTCAAAGTGCACTTTTATAAATTTTACAAAGTAAGGTATAAAAATTTAATTTAAATTGAATCAAAAATTTACCTTGGATTTATTTTATGTAATGTACATTATGTTGCACTAAAAAAATCATTGAAAATTTTATATCTATATCATTAATTGTTAGATGAAAGATAATATTTTAAAGTGCACCAAAATATACATTGCATAAAATGAATCCAAGGTAATTTTTGATTAAATTCATCCGATAAGTATCGAAAATCGAAAAAAAAAATCAATCTTAAAATACTCTTTCTGTCTTATAGATAAAAAGAAGAATTTTTACACGGTAATATTTTACGTTACACCGGCAAATGGAAATAATCAGTGTTGCCAATTTAGCGGTTTTCCAGCTAAATCTAGAGATTTCCTTTGCAATCTAGCGGGTAAAATTTTGATCTAGCGGCTACCGGTTTTTTTTCTAGATAATCTGGAGATATTTCACATCCACAAACCCGCAATTTAAGATTTCAATAACAAAAAAAATGCACTTGAAAATACTTTAAAACATAAACTGAACTCATTCAGGTAGGTAGAATGTAGCATTTATTACCATTTCGTAACAAGTATTTATTTACTATTTTCTTCTTTTCGCCATTTGTTTTCGGTTAACCATTCTTAAACTCACTATAAAATCGATTTTACAAGTACATTTTATTGGGGGTTGCGTGCAAGCCTCTATAGATTAAAATACGATTGAAGCACTTCCCTTAATTAAAACGTATTTATCCACTTGGTAAAAGTGTAGAAAATTAAGTCAAAATTATAAAATAAAAGGGATCAAGTAAAGAATAGAGACCCTGTAACAGAAGATGAGGATTGGCGCACATTTCAAGTGACACCGGTTGTTCGACCTAAACATTGGCGTTGGTTGTTTGTAAACACGTCAAATAGCAGACATGGTCGAATGTTCGCGAGCAATGTTTTTTAAAAATATATTTACAGAATTTTTTTCATAAAACTAATAATAATAATTGTAATTAGAATAAAGACAAATAAATAAATAAAAAGAATGTGCTATATTAATTTAAAAAAATATTAAAAACCGATGTTATAACTGGGAATTTCGGACGCTGACTCTCCTCTCTATAATAAAACACATATTTTAAAAAACTATTAAATAAAATTATTTAAACAAACTTTTTAATGGCAGAAATAAATATAAAATAACTGACTTGTTCGAATTTTTGCAAATGCTTCGCGTTTTTTTGCGACCAAGATTGATTTTTTATGTACAGTGTTTTTTTGTTTTGTTTTTGTTTTGTGCGTTTATAATACAATTCAATATTTATTTAGTACTCAGTGGAGGAGAAATCCTTCTAGACCGAGGTAATGTTTATGCATAATAAAATCACAAGCACAAGCAACAAGTATAAACAATCAAGTTTAAAAATATATTATTTTATTCACATGTCTTTTTATAACTTTTATTTTTATGATTTTATTTTTATAATTTTATTGTTATAATTTTATTTTTATAATTTTATTTTTATAACTTTTATTTTTATAATTTTATTTTTATATTTTTATAACTGTTATTTTTATAATTTTATTTTTATAATTTTATTTTTATAACTGTTATTTTTATAATTTTATTTTTATAATCTTATTTTTATAATTTTATTTTTATAATTTTATTTTTATAATTGTATTTTTATGATTTTATTTTTACAATTCTATTTTTATGAAATGTACTATCACAGGACACACAATTTTTAAAACTTTTTTTTTATTAAAAAAAAAAACAAAAACAAAAAAAACTTGCTTTTTACTTACTTTTCCACAAGGGAAAATTAAGGTAAACTTTTATGACGTGCCCAAACGTATTATAAACACCTCAACCTCCCCATGCTAAGAACGGCTTTCGGAATAAGCACACCCAGCCTCGAAAGCCTTTCTTAACATGGATAGGTTGGAGGGCGTTTATTCCGAAAGCTGTTAAAATTTAATACAAGTAAGAGAATGGGGACAAAAGTGGTTGGTCGCGTTCAATGCTGCCAAGACTAAACTAGTTTCATTCAATAATTACAAGAAATCTTCTCTACCACCCATAGCAATGGCCAACGACTCTTTATCTGAGAGTCCATCTTTCAAACTCCTTGGCCTAACGTTCACAGGAAACATGAGTTGGAACAATTACATTGAAGGCATTGCCAGGGCCGCTGCAAGAAAGGTGGGCTCTCTCTACCGTGCTAGAAAACTACTAACACCCGAAAGTATCCTGTACCTCTATAAGGCCACCATTCGCCCATGTATGGAGTATTGCTGCCACATCTGGGCTGGTGCATCTGCTACTAGTCTCTCGCTCCTTGACAAGGTTCAAAAGAGAGTCGCAAACCTGATAGACCCTGAACTGGCATCTAAGCTTCAGCCTCTGTCCCATCGACGAAATGTTGCATCCCTCTGCCTTTTCTACAAGTATTTTAGTGGTGAATGCTCTGACGAACTGCAATCACTTGTACCCCTACGACGTGAGCACCCTCGACAAACCCGACAGGCTGCTAAATCCCACCCCCACACTGTAGAGATCCCTAGATGTAAAAGATCTTTTTATTCCAATAGTTTCTTCCCCAGAACCGCTAGACTCTGGAATTCCATTCCAGGTCCCTGCTTCCCCAACAGTACTGACGTGCAGAAGTTCAAGTGTAACGTGAACCGACATCTTGCTGCCCAAATCCTTACATAGTACCCCAGTAGTTGTTGCCCCTGATAGTAGCCCCCTACACCAAAGTGGTAATTTGCCTTGTTTGGGGTGAAAATGTAATAAAAAAAAGAAAAAAAAAGCTTTTAATGTAACGAAACAGAACATTTAAACAACATATATTTAAATAAATGTAAAAATTCTTACTTATAGCATCGGTTTTTTAATTAATATGGCTCATTCTTTTTGTTTATTTATGTATTGTTTATTATTATTATTGTTGTTATTATTATTATTATTATTATTATTATTATTATTATTATTATTATTATTATTATTTGTTTTATGAAAAGTTTTCTAAATATATTGAAAAACCGCATTCAGAAAGACACTCATATTTAAATATATTTTGTTTAAATATGTTCGTTTTGTTGCTTTAAAAAGTTGTGTAAATAGAAAAAAAAGTTGTTTTTAATCCTTAAAAGTTTTGTAAATAGAAAAAAAGTTGTTGTTTTTAATCCTTAAAAGTTTTATAAATATTTAATATTAAAAAAAATAGTCTGTAAATATATATTTTTCTTTTAAATCTTAAAACGTTTTGTAAATATATTTTTAAAAAATCTTGCTCGCGAACATTCAACCACGTCTGCTATTTAACGTGTTTACATGTGGTTGTGTCAATGTCAAGCTCGAATCACCGGCGTCACTTAAAATGTGCGCCAATCGTTGTCTTCTGCTACAGGGTATCTATTCTTTACTTGGTTCAATAAAAGCAACAACAGCAACAAAAAAAAAACTTATATAAAACGCACTTGAATCTAATTATCTACCGATATGTATACTTTTAACGTGCTAAAACTAAGTGTTTTCTAATTTCCAAATATGTTGTTGAAAGTGTTTTTACAAAAAATTAAAAAAAGAAAAGGCCGCTTATTGCTTAATGTAGCTTAATTACTGAAAAATTGTTCTATTTTACTAATAACCCTAAGTTTGAATTACACTCCCAAATTTAGAGTTAGTGGTAGTTATAAATTATTGTGTGCAATTTTTCAAGAATAAAGTCCAGAACGATATCTTGTAAAGACAGCTAAAAAATGAAATAAAAAGAACGTACACACAATTTCAGCACGTATAAAAGATACTTGGATTTGCTGAGTTTGGCATAAGGTATTTATTGATTTTTGTTATTTTTTATAATTTATCGACTGTTAACTCCTCTACACTTTAACAAAGAGCCAATATTTATGCTTTTACTTATTTTTACTAACTTTTTCAACATATATTATTACATTTAATTGTCAACAGGAACCAACATTTTAAAGACGCAGTATATGCTAACACCTCAGCAAAGTTTATTGTGTTTATTTTTAAGTAAACATTAAAAACAGAAACAAAATTTTCCACATGTGTAAAAAAATTACTTGCCTCCTTACGATGGCAATGTTAGACACAAGGTCAGTTTTTAATGCAGTGAAAACTTCGATATCCCCCAAAACAGGTATTCGGGATTGGGGACATTTTTTTAAAATCCTCAATCTTAAAGGATTTTGCCTTCATTGACCAAGAACAGAAAAGATGAATTACATTATCAGAACAGATACTATACTTTAACGTTGAATTTATTTAGAAAAGTTAAAAATAATACACATGAACAGAAAATAAAATGATATCGTAAAATTGGCAAATATTTAAATCGTATTTTTTTTTTAAATGAGCAAACAAAAATATACTCGATTGCGAATAATAATGGCCAGGAATAATTCTGCCCAATTTAATGTAAACACTGCTAAGGGGACAAATTGAAAAACTAGAACTCACCAGGCGTAAGTTGCTTTTGTACGCATGCGCAAATATACATATATACCCTAATGTAACACCCTGGTTTCAAAAGCTTTTTATCGGTTTAGGATTCGAAGACTGTTCAGCATTTTTCTTTTTTCTTCTTCTTTTCTTTGCTATGGGAGATAAATTCTGTATGTTTTAATTTTTAAAGTGATTTCGTGCGGTTTTATGACATTGCGAGTCAGACTTAGGATTAGACAGCCATTAAAGATTAGTTATCTGTCCCGAAAAGTTAGAATGTCTTAGAAATGCGGGATCATTTTAATAAATATTTATATGAAGAAGATTATTCGGAATCGGGAATCGAAAAAATCGGAGCTTGGGGGGAGGTATCAGTATCGGTATCGGAACCGAAAAATTTTAGCCTATTTTCCGATGCCAAAACCGATTCCTTAAATTATCTTTTTTATTTGATTTTGGTTTAAGAAAAATCTTCCACTGCTTGTAGTAATAATAAAATAATAAATATTTATTGATTTCAACTTCCAGTAAGACTAAAATCTTTAGACCACCCTCCTCACAAGTGTGTTATTACGTTTTGGAAATTATGGGGACATTTAAGGTGTGTCGGGACAAAAATATTACTTTTATAGTTAAACATTTAGAGATTTATAAAGAATCGGTATCGGTAATTGTATCGGAATCGGGAAAACTATTGGAATTGTCCCATCACTAGTGTTAATTAGTCAACCGGGCAAATTATTCCTCATAATATATAATATTCAATAGAGGATTGATTCTATAATAATACATACGCAACCTGCATGAATTAAAATAGGTAAATTTTTACGACGTGTCCCAGCGTATTATAAGCAGCCTAACCACCCCATGTTAAGGACGGCTTTCGGAATAACCCCCCATCCTTGAAAGCTATCCTTAACATAGGGAGGCTGGGGGAGAGTATTTATTCAGAAAGCCTTTCTTAACATGAGGAGGTTGGGGTGTTTACAATACGCTGGGGGACCTCGTAAAAATTGACCTTAAAATATCATATTTAAGTATATTGTACGCCTGGGCAATGCCGGGCGACCAGCTAGTGTAATCCATAAAAAAGACAATAATGAAATAATGATGGTTGATTGATAAATATTTACTAAAGTATAACATAAGCATAGATAGTCACATTTGAATGAAAAGATGAATCTCTTCGACGAACGCCCAATTTGTAGAACCGGAGCAGACATTTTGCGAATTAGAGTTAATACCGCCTTAAAAGCATTTCGACTGGTGAAACACCGAATACTTTGGTAAATACTTTTATTTTATTTATTTATTTATTTATTTTTAGCTAATCGCACAGAATACTAAATTGACCTCAACTATATCAATGAATAGAGTTCCCAGCAATGGGACGCCGACCGATTTCAGTAGACCGTGCATCTCACCGCAAGATAATTATATTTATTTTACTTCCCGATAAGTTCGTTCAGTTTTGATACGAACGCCGGTTACTTTTTTTGTGTCTTTTCACTTTTCTGCTGAGCTAAAAACATTTTTTATTTTTTAACATTTCAAGCTTTTTATCTTTAATATCACGTTTTCTGGTTCTCCTCATCTTTTCTTTTTTCTTTTCTCGCTTATCTTCCTTTTAACTTTGCGCCTTATCGCTCCATTTCTGGCTTATTCCTCGTTATCTCCACCAGGGAGGGTTATATTTTAATTGAAGGATGGAGCAGAAGCATTAACCTGTTCCTACCCACATAGGCTTCTATTTGGACCCGTCCAATGCGTATTAAAATCGTTGATGAACGCACGGTCGTCGAATATTCTCCCTGACTGCCAGAGTGCCCCTTTTGGCCCTACTTTTGGGGAGGTGGTTTTCCTTCGCATTAAAAACGACCTTGTGTCACATTTTGCTTTCATGGGGAAGCAAATAGATACCAATACGCTCCTTGACTGCTAAGTCAAACTTGGCATTGTTGACTGGGTTCAAATCTCCCGACCAGTAGTAATTATCGATCCCTACACTTATAATTGCATAAAATGAAGCACGAGTATCTGTATGCATAAAAATAATTAATATATATCTTTAAAAAAAAAAAAGAAAAAAAAAACGTAGAGAGACAGATGTTGATCAACGCACTTTTGGAACGAGCTACATGCTAAATAGAAGGCCTATTTTTTTTTTTAACTTAAAGTAAGAAATGTTAATGGACTACAAAGACGGGAATGGTACAATTAAAACGAGTGACCTTTTGTGCTCCAGAATTTATTTTTCTACATAGTTAGCATCATCTGTCACCACTCTAAAATCGATGAGCCAATCAAACTGTACCGATATCAACTGCATCAACTTCAGAAACGTTGAACATGATAACTACAAATACTTGGGGGTGTTGGAAGCAGACGCCATCAAAGCAATGGAAATGAAAAAGAAAATATGAAAAGAATGCCTCAAAAGAACAAGAAAACTCTTCGAAAATTAATTAAAGGAATAAACACGTGGGTAGTGTCACTAATAAAGTTCTCTGTATCGTTTATAAGCTGGACCAAAGAAGAACTAAGGAATATCGACTAGAGGACCAGGAAACTCATGACAATGAATAATGCACTACACCCGAAGGATGATACTGACCGACTGTATTCGTGAAAAGGAAAGATGGAGGAAGAGGGCTGGTCAGTATAGAAGAGGGTAAATTACACACACACACACAAAAGAATTAGCAAAATACATAATGCAGAACACCGAAAGAATAATTACTGCAGCAAGAGACAAAGAAGAAACAAACAGGATAGAAAAAGCGACGAGGAATAACACAAGGAAAGAAAAGTGTGAAGAGAAACAGCTATATGGACGATGCATAAGGATTACATGGGAAGAGATTAACGAAAATACTTGGAAATGGCTACAAAAAGGAAACCTTAGCAGGGAAACTAAATCAATAAAAACAGCTACACAAGATAACGCAATTAGAACCAATCATATCAAAGCAAAGATCAACAAGACACAAGAAAGCCGAAAATGCAGACTCTGCGGGCAAAGAGACGAAACAATAAACCATATAATAAGTGAATGCAGCAAACTAGCCACAAAAAGAATATAAAAATAGACACGATGAAGTTGGGGACGTAGTACATTGGCAATCATGCAAACAATTTCATATCGAACACACAGAAAAATGGTACAAGCACAAACCGGCAGCAGTACTGAAAAGCTGCAGACCACAAAGTGAAGATCAAGGAGATTGAGAAGCGCAGCAAAAACACGGAACTTGCCAGAGAGCTCAAAGTTACTTTGAAAATGAAGACAGTAAAAATAACACCACTAACAGTAGGAGTGCTCAGAACGATACTGAAAAACTATGAAAAAAGAATAGGAGAGATTGGAATCAGAGGAAGATACAACGAATTTCAATAAGGAAAACTGCATAAATATTAAGGAAAAACCTTGAATGTGGAAACTAACACAACACATAAATTACACACAAACTGGACACCGACTGCTACAAATGCAAAACACAAAAGAAACAGTACATGGAACCATGAAAACTGAAACTATATAATCCAAAAATACCGCCTCCATTTTTTTTAGTGTCATCATAAACGGGCACTACACCAAATAATGAAGGTCAAGGAGGAGTGAATAACCGAGGAGAGAAAGCACTAGCTAGATCTCCGCTGGATACGTGCAAAGAGGACTGGGACCTTGGGGAGGCTTATTGCCACACAAATTCCAGCGAAGACCACTGGTCGCCGCCAATCAATGGTAAGCGGCTGGTGCGATAACGCAAATTCTTTTGCAAAGGTTTTCGAAAGAGGTGGAGAGTACTGGAAATCTGAGGAGACTTGTTGTAACTCAGACTCCAGGGAACACTGCAAGTTGTTCTCAAAGAGCAATCTGTGCCTATAGCCGGTATGAATACTCCTAGTGAGTAAACAATAATAATGATGATGATGATGATGATAATAACAATAACAATAACAATAATAATAATAACAATAACAATAATAATAACAATAACAATAACAACAATAATAATAATAATGTAAAGAAGGACATAGTACACGTTTACACACGTGTTAACATGTAGACACTTGGAACCCAACACGTTGTAGTCTCCGTCGCAAAGAGACTAAGTCAAGGAATAACTCGACTAA
>NC_136506.1:94992633-95025133 GCF_053919585.1 Euprymna scolopes
TGATAATTACTTCGAATGATTCGAACCCAGTCACAAACTCACCTTTGACTTTGCAGCCTGTAATTCAATTATTACACGAAAAGAAATAGAATCAAGTATTATATATAATGTCGAAACAAGCGGACATATACAGAAAGCTAACCAATCGCTAAATAGTGGTCAACAGTGGCCCCGGAAAATGCGTTACTCTAAAATTCACAGCTTATTATAACTGTCATCAAATGCCCAATCCTGGTTGAAAGGAGATTGAAATAATATTTTTACAAATACATAT
Source organism: Euprymna scolopes (assembly GCF_053919585.1). NCBI lineage: Eukaryota > Metazoa > Mollusca > Cephalopoda > Sepiida > Sepiolidae > Euprymna > Euprymna scolopes. The sequence goes on from NC_136506.1 coordinate 94,992,908, forward strand.
AAATTTATGGTTAAGTGATGATTATTGCCGATGGAAGAAATCGAAACCAGTCATAAATACCTATATATATATATATATATATATATATATATATATATATATATATAAATAATATAATAAATTTTCCGGGGCCACTGTTGACCACTATTTAGCGATTGGTTAGCTTTCTGTATATGTCCGCTTGTTTCGACATTATATATAATACTTGATTCTATTTCTTTTCCTGTAATAATTGCATTACAGGCTGCAAAGTCATAAATACCTATATATATATATATATATATATATATATACACTTGTGCCCGATATTATTCATACCCCCTCTTGAAAATTGAGTTTATTAGGTGTAACTTTGTAAGAATTTATTGTTTACGTCCATATTGATACATATTCTTAATAAACCTCTTCTGATCATTTTCGTCATTTTAAAATCTCGGGATACTTGTTATAAAAGAAATATACAGCTATTTATAAAATCTGCAATGTTCAAAAATAATCATACCCCTTATTTTTTCAGTATTAATCGAGTTTCTGACTGTTTGTTTCCTGTTTGATTCTTATTTTGAATGCTTTTATACAACCTTTGATTAATTTCATTTCGTTTTTTTGCATTTTTCAGAAATTAAAATGATATCAACTGAAAACCAAAAAAAGAATAAAAATTATTAGAATGGGGAAGAAAAAAGAGCTTAGTAATGATCTTAGGACTAAAATTGTGAATTCACATAAGGATGGTTTAGGTTACAAGTCAATTTCCAAGAAATTTGAGGTCCCTACAGCAACAGTACAGAGCATCATCAAAAAATTCCAGAGCCACCACACAACAAACAACTTGATTGGTAGAGGAAGGAAAAGGAAACTGTCTGCTAGAGCCACCAGGAATATTGTAAGAAGTGTTAATGCAAATCCAACCACCACTACTAAGGACATTTTAGAAAATCTGGAGTCTTCTGGCATAAAAATATCAAGGCAAACATTGCAAAGGACTCTGCATGAAAATGGTCTGAAAGGAAGAAGACCAAGAAAGACTCCATTGCACACCGGAAAACACCTTGCAGCACGTCTAAAGTTTGCTAGGACCCATGTGAATTCTCCAGAGTCCGTTTTCTCAAGTATTTTGTGGACTGACGAAACAAAAATTGAATTGTTTGGCCATATGGATGCTTCTTACGTTTGGAGGAAGAAAGGAGAAGCTTACAACCCAAAGAACACCATACCCACGGTGAAACATGGTGGTGGTAGCCTAATGTTTTGGGGCTCCTTTTCGGCTAGTGGTCCAGGTAGTTTGGTCAAGATAGATGGAACCATGAAGAAGGAGCAATATTTGGAGATACTCCAGAAAAACATTAGACAGGATGCGGAGAAGCTCCATTTAGGACCAAACTGGGTCCTTCAACAGGATAATGATCCAAAACATACTGCCAAAATAGTCAAGAAATGGTTTGAGGATAATCACATTAATGTTTTGGGATGGCCTAGCCAGAGTCCTGACCTGAACCCTATCGAAAACCTCTGGCACATATTGAAAACTGAGGTTAAAAAGCGGAAACCTAGAAATTTGAGGGATTAAGAGAACTACTGCATTGAAGAATGGTCAAAAATCAGTGTTGATGCTTGTAAAAACCTTGTTGATAAATATCCAAAACGGTTACAGGCAGTTATTAAGAATAAAGGGCATGCTATTGACTATTAGTAAGAGAGGTATGAATAATTTTGAACTAGTGCCATTATTGTTTTTCTTTGTATAATGCTTCAAACTTGCATAATTTATTTATTTGTTGAGTTTAAATTAAATGCTTATGTTTGATTTATTGTTTGAAATCCCTTTAATATTGTCTATCTTCTGGTTTGAGCAATATTCTTATAGAAATCTCAAAGATCCGAGGGGTATGAATAATATCGGGCACAAGTGTATATATATATATATATATATATATATAAATAATATAATATAATATATATATTTATATTATATATATATTATATATATATTATATATATTATATATATATTATATATATATATATATTATGTTATATATTATATATATATTATATATATATTATATATATATTATATATTATATATATTATATATATTATATATATATTATATTATATATATATATATATATATATATATATATATATATATATATATATATATATATATGCTAGTCATATAAATAAGCTGAAACTGACTAATGTCGATAACTGTAAACTGTGATAAGTGGGTGGTGGTGGGGGCGTGAAATGTGTGCGTGTAATCTAAGAAAACATATAAACAACCGTTGTCAGTTTCAGCTATCTGCAAACTAAATTCTCTAAGGCTTACTATAACATAAGGAAATACATAAGGATGGGTAGATGAGCAAAGAATGGGATAGATAAGTATGGAACATGGAGCGATGGGTACATAGATAGGAAGATATATTTACTGGAGTGGCCAACCTTTTTGTTTTCATGTGCCAATTTTTTTTTTCACTTCTAACATTGATGCGCCACAGAAACGTATTCGCTCTTTTAGTTCCGCAAAATGTAATAATACTAGCAGGGCCTGTATGTCGGCGTTGCCTGGTAAAATATATAAAATATGATAACTAAAAGAAAATAGTATTAAATGTTCTTGTTGAATCGCAAAGTGTATTTTAATTTATTATTTTATTATGTAAAATATATTCTTTTGTGTTTATTCGTACATGTGTTGTATACTGTTTGTATAAATGGCAAGTGTATATTCGTATCTACATAAAGGTATATTTACATACCTATTCATCGCGGTTCGTATCGTCTAGGAGATGTGTGTGTATATACATGTCTGTGTTCATCTGTGTGCGAGTTGTTACACATATATAATCAGACAGTTCACAACTGGACAATTAATACTTGAGAGACAATTTTTTTACGAGACGAATAACATTTCCTATGGGGATACCAGCAAAAGACATATACCTTGTTTTGAGTCACAACTCTTTTGACGTATAGTCCTTCATGCTGCTATGCTACAGAAATCCGAAAGAAAAAAGCAAGACGCAAATTATTTTCACATATACACATTTATTTCACAGCTGAATTCCTTCCGAGGTATACAATGTTTGTACTGTCTTCATTCTGCTATCCCACGCCAATCAACTTCCGGTACGTCAAGTGACTAACCCTGAAGCCCAAACCCCGTCACCAATTATATCTCCAACTCTCAGACAAACAACTCTCTGACTACGTGTATAAATCAAACTCTTTCTTTGTTTGATTCTACGACGTCACTATTCGGGTCACTAACCCGGTGATCCTTTGTTTATGTCCTTATTTTTGTTTAAAATTCCAAACTATTATTATAAAATTCTAAATGTAAATATGTCCTTGTTTCGCAAAGTTATTTATCTTTTTTAAAATGTTTGCCCCTGTAAATATTCTATTGCGACTCAAAACCGTATTGTTCTATCTTTTCAAATTCTTTTTTGTTTGTATTGATCATCATTGGAATTTAGATAGCGACTAACCCTCCACCGGATAATTATTCTCATCTTGGGTTTTATAGGCAAAGCATTTCGGTCCTTGTACCCTACGACCTTTTTAGGGTGTTGAATACATGTTTCATTTTCTCTGCATTACAAGAATTCGAACCGTGGGTTTGAGGGTGGGTCCGTAGATTATAAAGAAAGTTCAATCTTCAGGGTTCACTAAGATACTTTTTTAAAGGTTTTTCTATGATTCAATTTTTGGGGATATATCTGCTAATAGTGAAAAAAAAAACAAAAAAAAAAAACATTGAGTCATAGGAAAGCCTTAAAAAAATAATAAAATCACATTATAAAAGACAATGTTTAATTTACTCCCTCTGTCCAGCACCTCTTGACAGACAATATTTTCGTTTTTGCATTGTTTTTTTCCAATTTTTCCTTTATTTATATGTTTCACTGGCTTCTTTTTTCAGTGAAGAACAACTACACGACGAAATTACTATGAGTTCCATTCTCACACCATTACAACAATGATCATATATTGCTATAAAAATATTCTAAACCCTACATTAAAGGGAGGTCACTCTCATACTTTTGCCTAGGAATATAAGCTTATGCTTTTAAAAGCCAAATTTCGTATTTTGTATTTGGCTTTTTCAAACCATAACATACGGACGAAGGAAAGAACAGGTAGAATATTATATAGGTATATTAATATTATATAGGTATATTAATATTATGTAGATAGATTAATATTATATAGGTATATTAATATTATATAGGTATATTAATATTATATAGATATATTAATATTATATAGGTATATTAATATTATATAGATAGATTAATATTATATAGATAGATTAATATTATATAGATATATTAATTTTATATAGATATATTAATATTATACAGATATATTAATATTATATAGATATATTAATATTATATAGGTATATTAATATTATATAGGTATATTAATATTATGTAGATAGATTAATATTATATAGATAGATTAATATTATATAGATATATTAATATTATATAGATAGATTAATAATATTATATAGATATATTATTATTGTATAGGTATATTAATATTATATATATATTAATATAATATATATATTAATATTATATATATATTAATATTATATAGATATATTGATATTATCCAGATATGTTGATATTATATAGATATATTAATATTATATAGATATATTATTATTATATAGATATATTATTATTATATAGATATATTAATATTATATAGATATATTAATATTATTTAGGTAGATTAATATTATGTAGATATATTAATATTATAAAGATATATTAATATTATATGGATATATTGATATTATATAGATATATTAATATTATATAGATATATAGATATATTAACACTGTCAATGTTTTTTTTTCTATAAAAAACATTAAAAATACTATGTAGGTTAGAATTTGTACAGATTAGGGATATCATGGCAAGGCTACCTGATATTGTCTGGGGAGATAAAAAAAAAGCTAAATAGTAGATGTTAAATAGTGTTAAGTTTCTTTTCACCCTCTTAAAACAAAAATACCTTTTTTATGTGAGGAGTGAAAAAAAAAGTAAAGCTTAGGAGGCCTACAGAGCGCTACTAAAAGAGCCAAATTAAATTAATGATGCCTTAAGAGTACTACTAAAACTAAACCCCTCGGTACAAAAAAAAAAAAAAGAAAAGCAATGAAATTGTTGCTTGGAATCGAACCTCGTGCAGCCTGAGTTTTTCCCTCGGCCCCCAAATCAAGAGATTGGACCATTCCTGTAATGACCTGTTTCTTGTTGACTGTAGTGTGATGCTGGTTCTATGCAACTCTAGGAGGTTCATCATCCCAGGCGTTGCCTTCTTTCTTTGAGAAGAGATTAGTTTGTTGCTAATTACCATGACGTGTTTTTGCCGGGGAATGCCGACGGGGTTGCGCAGGTATTTTTTGTAGGGTCAGGGTGTTCTTCCTCTTGAGCGCTGATATTTCAATCCAACTTTCCAACACTTGTGTCACCTTTTTTGCTGTAGGAGAGAAATAAGTACCCAGCCAGGTTGGTAGTTCATGTCAAGAAGTGCCCCTTTTTTTTGTGTGTTTGTCATCATAAACTGGACCATACCAAATAAGTGAGGCGAGTCAAGAAGGATGTAAAGACCGAGGAGAGAAAGCACTAACTGGACCTCCACTCGATGAGTGCAAAGAGGATTGGGACCTTGAGGTGTGCCATCCAAATTCCAGTGAAGACCAATCATCTCTGCTAACGAGAATTCAATGGTTAGTGGCTGTTGCGATAATGCAAATTCATCTGTAAAGTTTATAGAAAGAGATGGAGTGTACTGGAAATCTGAGGAGACTTCAGAGAACAGCACGAGTTGATGATGGCTTGTATGACTACTCCTAGTGAGTAAATAATAATAATAATAATAATAATAATAATAATAATAATAATAATAATAATGATAATAATAATAATAATAATGATAATAAGGATAATAATAATAATAATGATAATAATGATAATAATAATAATAATAATAATAATGATAATAATAATAATGATAATAATGATAATAATAATAATAATGATAATAATGATAATAATAATAATAATAATAATAATAATGATAATAATAATAATGATAATAATGATAATAATAATAATAATGATAATAATAATAATAATAATGATAATAATAATAATGATAATAATAATAATAATAATGATAATAATAATAATGATAATAATAATAATAATAATAATAATGATAATAATAATAATAATAATAATGATAATAATAATAATGATAATAATGATAATAATAATAATAATAATAATGATAATAATAATAATAATAATGATAATAATAATAATAATGATAATAATAATAATAATAATAATGATAATAATAATAATGATAATAACAATAATAATGATAATAATAATAATAATAATAATGATAATAATAATAATAATAATAATAATGATAATAATAATAATGATAATAATAATAATAATAATAATGATAATAATAATAATGATAATAATAATAATAATAATAATAATGATAATAATAATAATAATGATAATAATAATAATAATAATAATAATGATAATAATAATAATAATGATAATAATAATAATAATAATAATAATGATAATAATAATGATAATGATAATAATAATAATAATGATAATGATAATAATAATAATAATGATAATAATAATAATAATGATAATAATAATAATGATAATAATAATAATAATAATAATAATGATAATAATAATAATAATAATAATAATAATAATAATAATAATAATAATAATAATAATAATAATAATAATAATAAACCGGAATAGAGAAAAGGTTATGAAGATACAACAGATTGCAATAATGAAAACGGCTGAAATCTTAAGGAAAATCCTAGAATGCAGAAACCAGCCCAAATAAACTTCCAACACTAACCAGTAACTTGAATACTACAATAGAAATAAAACAAAAAACGGAATACGAGCATAGAAAATCGAGAAAACCGAAACTGCAAAATATTAAGAAAAAATGGTGGCGTCTACATTGGATTGCACCAAAGAGTCATGAACGATCAGAAGAGGAAGAGAACTGACCAGGCCTCAACTGGAAAAATGCGGACAGCTCTAGAGCATTGCGGTGGTCTTTTGCCACCAATTCTTCAAGGTATATCAATGGCCTTTGTCAGCGAGAGTTCAAAGGAAAGCGGCTGTTGTGATAATGTAAATTCATCTACATTGGTTATTAAGAGAAGTAAAGAGTACTGGAAATCTGGGGAGACCTGTTATTACTAAGACTCAAGGGAACACCACAGAATATTATTATTGAATGATCAATGGTGATGGCCTGTATGTAAAAGTACTAGTGAATGTCTACTACTACTACTACTACTACTACTACTAATACTAATAATACTAATAATAATAATAATACTTATAATAATAATACTTATAATAATAATAATAATAATTCTGATTTCGTTTATCAACGTCTTTCTGGAAAAGGATGGGATTCATTTCCAGAGGATTTCCCTTAATCCCCGCTTCAAACCAGGAGCTTCAAAGATCAAGGGTTTTCCTAAGGATGTTGGTGGTACCTATAATTGCAGAGATCTGAAGGCCGCCTAAAACATCGGGAATTTGTAGTTTTTATCAATTGTCCTTCCAGACGACTTGATACTACTCCTAGTGTACCAACTACAGATTATTTGTCTTTTAACCCCGTGTATACGACTTATCTCCAAGGCCAATGGAGCATAATTGCTCCACTTCTCATTCTCCTTCTCTCTGACATTCCTGTCCCAGGTTACTGAAAAGTCTACAATCTGCCAGTTTTTTTTAGACCTTGTCAATGACGACCAAATCCGGATGATTATGTTCAAATTGCTTGGTCGTTATGACACTTTTGTCCCACTATACCTCTACCTTGCCATCCTCACTTGTTCTCACTTCATCAGGCATCTCCACAAACCATTTTCCAGCACACTTCACCCCAACCCTCTGGCACACCTCCCAATATATCTGGAGTTCCATGCGATCGTGTCTTTAGTGGTACTCTCTCTGGGTCAGTCCACTACACCCTGCTGCAAGGTGCGCAATTAACTCTGAGGTCTTATCACAAATCCGGCATTCTGCAGCAACTTCCTCTCCTAGAACTACTTTTTTGAACAATCGTGTTCCTAATGCCTGCTCTTGGGCTGCACAAACAAAAGCTTCAGTACACTTAGCCAGATACCCAGCTCTAAGCCATTGTCATGACCTTTCATCAGCCACTTCTGCTATATCCTGGAAGAACCTTCCATGCATTTTCTTCCTAGTCAGTTCCTCTGCCCTTTCTCTATCCATACGTTTCACATAATCAGCCTTGGTCTCACATATCTGCACTTCATTAGCCACAACCTTAAGCATCCACTCCTCACTTCTAACCACATGCTCTTTCAACGACATCTCCTCTGTTCTCACACAATCTTTTATGCTTTTCAATCCTCTCCCACCATCTTTCCTATTTTGATACAGCCTTGCTACGCTACTTCGAATGTGAAATATACCAAGTGTTGCTAAAACTTTTCTTGTTTTGATATCCATGGCATGCAAATCCTTGTCAGACCATTCTAAAATTCCCGCACTGTATCTCAAAACACTGACTGCCCATGCAGTGTTGTCATTAGGTTTCCTCCATACAGTTTCGACTTTGCAATTAGTTTCACTCTTCTAAGATACTCCTTCCTGACTTTCTCCTTCATTTCTCTGTTCATGATGCCTACACCCTCCAACACTCCCAAATACTTATATCCTGTATCTTCTATTTCTTTCATGATCTCTCCATTTGGCAGCACTGTTCCATTCGAATGCATCTTTACTCCTCTTTTCATCACAGCACCAGGCATTTACTAATCCCAAACTCCATCCCAATGTCTTCTGAGTATGTCCCCACAAGTTCTACAAGTCTCTCCATTTCCTTTTCATTTCTACCGAATATTTTCAAATCATCCATAAACAGTAGATGGTTGAGGCGTCTGTCACCAGATCCAAAGTTATCCCTCAGTTTTTCTCTCTTCAAGAGGATACTCAGTGGCATCATTATCATTACAAAAAGAAGTGGCGATAACGAATCTCCTTGAAATATTCCACGTTTAATGCCAACTTGCCCCATCTCCTCTGTTTGCTGTCAGCACCGTTTTCCATTGAGCCATACTTGTCTCCAAAAGCCCTACCACATTCTCAGCAACCTTCATCATCAATAGTGTTTCACGTATCCATGAATGAGGAACCATGTCATAAGTCTTTCTGTAATCGATCCATGCTACACTCAGATTCCTTCGCAAGATGTTCCAGCCTCATTCACGTCGTTATTTTCAATATTTTGATTTGACATTCTCCCATAAATGGGGTTAGTGAATTTTAGATTACACCACCACCACCACCACCACCACCACCACCAATAGTTTTATCGAGACATCATCTCTAGGTGGGTTCCCCGCCAAGGTCAAAGATCCTCTTCCGAACTTTCTCCTCCACCACCACCACCACTGTTACCATTACCACCACCAACAACAATAGAAATAAAATCTCCAATGATAATAGTAACACTAATATCGGTAGAAATAATAACAGCAACAGCAACAATAGCAATGACAGCAAAAAACACCATCTACCATTAAAGCTACAGTAATAATAAAACATACCACAACCACCACCACCATTATTACTACTACTAGTAATAATAATAATAATAATAATAATAATAATAGTAATAACCAATAAAAGTAAATTTCTGTCAACAGCCAGTACACTCTACACTCAGTGTAAAAGAAATAAATAAAAATAATAATAATAATAATAATAATAACAACAACAACAATAATAATAATAATAATAATAATAATAATAATAATAATAATAATAATAAAAGCAACTGGAATTGCAAGAAATCTTACAAACGGTCCCCCCCCCCAAATATCTCAGCATCGTCTGATACTACAGAAAATGGTTGTGAAAGATCAAGGAGGATAGAAAGACCGAGAAGGAAGAGCACAAAACAGACTACAACAGAAAGAGTGTAGAATGTACCGAGATTATGAGGAGGCTTATTGCCACCTAAATCCAAGAGAAGACCACGAGAAATGAATGATAAGCAACTGCGACGATAACGTAACGTTATTTGCAATGGTTATCAAAACAAGTGGAGAGTACTGGAAATCTGGTGAGATTTATTGTCAGGGAACACCATCAGGTATTATCAGCGAAGAATCACTGAAAATGGCCTGTGTGAGAAAGGTTACTGTGTAAATAATAATAATAATAATAATAATAATAATAATAATAATAATAATAATAATAATAATGGGAGAAATTGGAATCAAAGGAATGACTGGAAACATACAACGAACAACAATAATGAAAACAGCTGAAATATTAAGAAAAAAAACCTTGAATACGAAGACTGATACATATGAGCCGCATGAACGGGCCAGACAAACTGCTGCAGAGACGAAACATACAGAAGCGTTATATGAAACCAAGAACATTAAAGCTGTATATCTATGAGTTCACTATCCTTTTCCCATCCCTTCCAATTACCCCATCACCGCTCCACCAAAAGAGTGATACCAAATAGCCGAGAAGGGTCAAGGAGGATGGAAAGACCGAGGAGAGAGCACTGACCAGACCTCCACTGGACAAGTGCGAAGAGAACTGGAACCTTGGGGAGGTTTATTGCCACTCAAGTTCCAGTGCAGATTAATGGCCGCTGCCAGCGAGAAACCAATGGTGGGGGGCTGTTACGATGACGCAAATTCAGTTACAAATGTCATCGAAAGAGGTGGAGAGTACTGGAAATCTGGGGAGACTTGTCACTCAGCTTCCAGGGAACACCACAAGGAGAGATGTTTGATGATCTGTGTGAAAGCTCTTTGTGAGCCAATAATAATAATGATGAGGATGATGAGGATGAAAACTGCTGAAATTTTAAGGAAAACCCTCGAATGCGGAAACTAATTCACATGGGTTAAAACGCTTGGTGGTCATATGGAAACTACAACAGAAGTAAAACAAAAGGATGGAAGGAACACCGAATGGAACCAAGAAAACTGAAACTGTAAGTTAACTACGCCCCTCCCCCACCTAAAAAATTAGTACCAGCACCGATTGGCGCCATACCAGGTCAAGGAGAATGGAAAGAGCGAGGAACAAAAAACATAACCAAACCTTCATTTGAATGAATGCAAAGAGGACTGGGACCCTGGAATGAGAGAGTTAGTTGCTATCCAAATTTCAATAATGGTCAATGGTCGTTGCGCGCGAAACATCAGTGGCAAGCGGCTGTTGCGATAACGTAAATAATGCATTTACAAAAGTTATCGAAAGAGGTAGAGAATACTGGGCATATAGGGATTGTCACCCAGACTCTAGGTAACACCACTGATTGTTGATAGAAAGAAATCTTTGATGATGGCTTGTATGAAAACTGCTAGTGACTACTACTCCTCCTCCTACTCCTACTCCTTCTCCTCTCCCCTCTCCTCCTTCTCCTCTACCCCCTCCTCCTCCTCCTCCTTCTCCTCCTCCTCCTCATCCTCTTGTTACTACAACAACAATAACCACACCACTGGTCTAGCTGAAATCACTATCAATAATTTCCCCACCTCTCTAAAACCACTATCAATAATTTCCCCACCTCTCTATCTGTGCCTAAACCTAAACACGTATTCCATGAAAAAATGCTTCTCTCTTAGAACTGCCCACCCGTGGAACTCTGTTCTGCTGGCCTGCTTTCCAGCTGACTACAATATGGTCGTCTTCAAGTTCAACGTAAATAAGTCATTAGTGAACCGCCCTCTTAATCATGCTACATTTTCACTACTAACGGTTACTACGATATTGTCCTAATGACTATTGTACACTGATTAATCCTTATCCTCGATTGGTTCCTGGGCCTTGAGAAATGCTGATTCCTTTGTAACAAAAAAAATATATAATATAATGATATTAAAAAATGTTTTAAAATTAAAATTATATTTCCATATAAGCTTATTATTTTGAGTTATGCGATAAGAATGGCAAAAATATGACACAGTTTATGAATTGTTTAATGGAATGGAAGTAGAATAATAATTGTAGCAGTTGTGACCTAACGAGTCACGGGTACGTCAAGTGTTTGATAAGTTTGTTTTTTTTTAAATTAAAAGTATATTTCCGTATGAAATTACGGATGGGTAATTTTCCCAAAGAGTGAGTTAATTACCTATGTCGGTTAGTTGAAAGTGAAGGTGAAAAGATATGTATATGTATATATATATATATATATATATATATATATATATATATATATATATATATATATATATATATATATATATATATATATATTTTTTTTTTTTTTTTTCGTGCAATGAGCAGCAGGCATCGAGCCGCCCTCTTTAGCAGCCTCGTTTTCATTTCTGGGTGGATTTATAAATATTCGTAGAGACGGAATACCTTTCGGCAGACAGGAGGTGAACACCAAGTTAGGTATGGTGGTACTTCCGTTAGCAGATTCGGTTTCAAGTGGTGGCGTTATCAACCAACATGCCAATAGAATCATTACGCTGGAGAAGAAAGGAGAACTGAATGGCGATGATGAGAGAGGGCGAAGTGTTATGAGAGATAAAGATAGAGGGTTGAAGTGAATGTGTGTGTGCGTGTGTGTGTATGTGTGTGCAGGTGTGTGTGTGAGAGAGAGAGGGAGAGGGAGAGGGAGGGAGAGAGAGTGCATTCGTGTGTCAGATAGCTAGGTAGAAAGAGAAAGAGAATGAATGTGAGTGTGTGTGCAATAACTAGTTAAATATATACATAGAATAAGTGGGCAAATATGTGCGCGTGCGTGCGCGCGCGCGTGTGTGATATTTTCCTATTTAATTATCATTTACTCACTAGGAGTAGTCACACAGGCCAATATCACATATTTCCCTTTGAGAACAACTTGTTGTGTTCACTGGAGTCTCGTCAGATTCCCATTACTCTCCACCTTTTTCGATAACATTTATAGATGAATTACCATTGATTTCTCGTTAGCAGCGATCACTAGTCTTCACTGGAATTTAGATGGCAATAAGCCTCCCCAAGGTGTCATGCCTCTTTGCTCTCATCCAGGGGAGGTCTGGCTAGTGCTCTCTCTCCTCGATCTTTCTATCCTCCTTGACCTTCACTTATTTGGTGTGGCGCCATTTTATAGTGACATACGAAAAAAGAAAAAAAGAAAAGGTTAACCTACAATTGTACAGTTTCAGTTTTCTTGATTCCATGTGACGTACCCTTGTGTTTTGCATCGGTAGCAGTTTCCATGTGTCCAGCTTGTGCCTTTAGCTCATGTGTCTCCAAATTCAAATTGTTTTTCTTTATATTTCAGTTGCTTTCATTATTGTTATACGTTGTTTCTTCGCGTTTTTTTTTTTCAAAGTTTTCGGCATTCTTCCTACTGCTCATATTGTTAGTGATATTACCTCGACTTTCTTCATCTTCCATATCCCTTTGAGTTCTTTGGCCAGTTCCGTGTATTGGCTTCGCTTCTCTGTCTCCTTGCTCTTCACTCTGTGGTCTGCCGGAACGGTAAAGTCTACAATCTGGCAGGACTTTTCTTTCTTGTTGATTATTATGAGTTCGGGCGTAAAACTACATATTTACTTTTAATGTGCGACAAATTAAGGCAGGATAAACGTACGATAATTTCACCTGCCGATTCTTCTATTCGTGTGATATTTAAGCACGACAAATTTAGGTACGATAATTTGAGGCCTCCTGCTGCTTTTTTTAGTTTCTGCAAAAAAAAAAAAAAAAATTGTAAAAAATAAACGTGTTTTTTGTTTTTGTAGACATGGGGAGAATATTATAATAATACGATTCAACACGAGAAAAATATTTGTTTACTTGTTTTTTAAACCGTAAATATTTTTTATTTAAAGTAAATATTTTAATAGTAAATATTTACACAAAAATAACAATGAAATGATATCAGCAAATTATTTAATTTTTTTAAATCTCTGTCGTCAATCTGAGAAAAAAACTTCTTTATTTTCTGCAAAAAAGTTTTTAACGAAAATAAAGATAAAACAGTTTGCTAAAACCGTATAAATTATGATCGGTTGTTTCTTGTTTTAGACACGAATCCTAGGTTGTTCGAACGACGTGCCTAAATACCACATGAATAGAGAACTAGCAGAATCAGTTGTCGTGACTTGTACATTTATGACTTGACAACACTTAGGGTCTGATCCCAAGTCCACGGCACCAAATTATGACATTGACAGATCTCGAACTCTGACAGTCACAGAGTCTTATATATATATATATATATATATATATATATATATATATATATATATATATATATATATATATATATATATATATCCGAGCTTGGGTACACATTGCAACCGTAATGACACTTCGCAGTCACAAGTCACTGAGTCTAATAAGATCCAAAGTTCCTTCAACTGAACCATTCAAGTTTATGATCGTCTCTACGGCCGAAATAATAACTCCTCCACGTTATGTTGTTTGCAGCGCCCACACTCTCCAAAGGATCACTCGTTCACGTTGCAATATTGCAGCGCTATAGGATTTCAATAACCAGTTTTAGGGATTAGTTTTAGGGATACGTTCACGCCAGTTTAGGGGGGGGTTATATTTTAGGATGTTTTGTAACGGAAGTACTTTTGAGATGAGTTGGATCCAGAGAAACATTTTCAGTTAAAAATGTCTGCAGGTTTTATAATCAAATGTGAGAAAAACGAGATACATTGTAATGTGAAAAAGAAAACAAAATAATGAGGTAAGAAGACATTTATTCGCAAAAGAGATATTTTATATATGTTTAAAATAGAAGTTTACAGCAATAGGACAAAAATGGACTGTTCGTGAATATTTTAAGATTTCTAGTAAAAACAAAGGGGTTCATTAGCTGGCACATTAGAGAAAGTCTGGATCGATTAATTAAGAGCTGCAAGTTTCAGGGGTCAGGAAAATCGTATTCGAAACTTCTCTGCTCTTTTTCACCAATTATAATTCAATGAAAATTGTTTTTTTAAGGGTTTATGTTCTTTTGATCTCGTATTATAATTGGAGTTCAGTGAAAAAGATTGGAATATGTCAATGAATAAAATTTATGCGGATTTGTAGACGATAATAAGTCAATAAGTTGTGTGTGTCTGTGTTCGTTAATGTGTGTGTGTGTGTGTGTGTGTGTGTGGAGAGAGAGAGAAATGTTGCAAAGATGAGCAACTACAGTGGGGTAAGTAGCGACACCGATCCGTAGACTCGGGTCAACTGAGTTCCACCGAGGATTATGGAAGAAAAATCTGTCTTTTAAAGGGTTTAGGTAGCTCCCAGAAAGATCATTTCAAATAAATTCAGAAAGGTTTCTGATTGGTCCAAAATATTCAGAATAGTGTATGCGCGGACAACATGCATATAAATGCGTTAATGCATTTTGATTTTGTACGCCGATGTGTTAACATCGACCGCTATAGCGCCTCCACCTTCCAAGGCATCGCTCATCCACGTTGCGTTACTGCGGTGCTTCCACTCTACAAAGGATCGCTCGTCCACGCAGTGTTGCGGCGCCTTCACCTTCTAATGGATCACTGTAGAAGAAACTGCGTTAAACGAACATTCCAAGAAAAGACAAGTCTGTCTGTTCCAAGATATATGTATTGTCTAGCTAATTAACGATTATTATTTAATTGGAATTCATTATTAAGATGAACATCGCTTTATTAATTTTATTTATTGCGGACTATTATCCTCATCTTTTTCTTAATTGTTTCACGACGTTTCGGCCAATTATTGCCGTGGCGCAGTTGATAGAAACGTTGAATTGTCTGAAGATAGCGGTTCCAATCCTACCCAAAAGTCGGCCAGAGGCTTACTTACGTGGTGAGACGACAATAACTACGAAAGGCAGTAATTGCAGTGGATGCAGTCAGGAGATTCAGAGTTCCTATCCGCCGCGGTTATCACCTGACAAAGGCCAGAGGAATAGTTGGCCGAAACGTCGTGAAACAACTAAGAAAAAGATGAGAATAATAGTCCGCAATAAATAAAATTAATTAACGATTAATTTGAAATAATTTGTACAAAGTGTTCTGTTCACAAAAGAAAAAAAAGGACAAAAACTATTTATGTGTTTCTTTCCTTCTTTTCTCACACCTTATCGACCAATTTGCTTAAACTTTTAGCAAGGGAGAAGTTTTCCTCTCTCTTGTTAATTCTCCCACTGAATTGACGTTGAAATACTTCTATTTAGTCTCCCTTCATGGGAAGAGCGAATAAGGATGTTCTCTTTGCATAAGCAGCGGGTATCGTTTCCTTTTTTTTTCTTTTCCAGAGACTTTTTGTCAGAATTACGGGTTTTAAGCTATTGGCCTTGTTTTTCTATAAAAGTTGAATATCTGATCGGCTCTTCACCCGACTGTTTGCTTTTCATACTGTTCTCAACTCATCGTTCCCTCTCAAAAAATCACTCGTTCAGCCCTTTTTATATCGACGAAGATGGTTAGGCTGTAAGACGCAAACCCTTTCGATAACCAATCAAAGCTAGTTACGTTTCCCCTGCTAAGAGCGATTTGTCAATGCCAATTACTCTTTCTTGCTTTGGCCTTAGATTAGATTCCAGTAATCATCTTCAATTCCCACGGATGACGACGATATTTAGCCAACCCGGACGACATGTTGTCATCAATGCAATTTCCAATAGCCAACCGCCATTCGCACCTGCCCGAACGCTTAACCAAAGACGAAAAGTTATATTATCTCGTATAGTTCATGAGAACCCAACCGACCATCATTTATTTAATCTGTTAAAAAAATTTTTTTTTTAAACGAGGAAAAGTTATAGCCTGCCGACTTAAGATAAGAGCTTTGTGCCCAATTCAATTTTATTTCTTCTGAGTTTTATAAACGATCTTCCTGATGCTACTGCGTCTAAGATGGGTATATTTGCTGCTGACATCACGCTCCACTCTCGACATAAGGACAAAACAATGGCTTAAACGTTAGAAAATAACCTCCGGTCAAACAAGGTGAACCCAAAAGATTCAACTATGGAAAAAAATGAATTTAAAAAAAATGAGAAGGATAAAATGCATTGGCGAAATAATTTCGAAGTATATTCAGCACGAAATCAAAATATCAAAGTTCAAAATGGCTGCCTTTTGCTTTGATCATTCTCTCAACACAGTTTGTCACGGAAGCACAAGGACGCCGCAGTACTTCTTTGACTAAATTAGTCTAACGATTGGCCTCCTTCAATAAATCCAGATTGGGGTAAGAACGAGTTGAAACTTTGTCTTCCAACATCGATCAGTTTGTGAAATCCATAGGATTGATATCGGGATTAAAGGGCAGCCACACTGTTTTGTCCCCAAAGCCTTTTCCTTCATTGAAGATAAAATTGGTTCCAAATTATTCATGGAACCAAGGAAGGACTGTTTTCCTAAAAAAAACATTAAAATAACCAGAACTCGCACAACAGGAAAAAGCTATTTCAAGGATGCCATATTAGCTTTGGTGACAAGGGAAATAAGCTCGGGCTAGTGGAAGCCATTTTATAAATAGAAGTATCATGTTCACCTTCCGACTAATGCATTATGGGCATTTTCAATATATATATATATATATATATATATATATATATATATATATATATATATATATATATATATATATAAAGTTATTATTATTTATTTATATTTATGCCTCGGCATTAGAGTGAAAAGCATATCTTATTTTTCTTTTTTTAATATCATTGGGATTTTTTCCTTTTATCTCTTGTACACATTTTTGTGAATTATTCCATGGATTTCTGCCTTTGGATTATTTTGGACCATCTTCCAATTACGGGATTTCCTTGGATTTTACTTGTGTAAATGGAAATTCAATTAACTTTCTTGAAGTTATATATTTGGATTTTACCGTCACTGGATTATTTATCTTCCACCAGACTATTCATTTACGTGTAATCACCTTTTTTTTTCACCATATTCCCTCTGCTTCACTTTTTTGTTATCAAATAAGATCTTTGACTTACTTGTTGTTTCATCAAATACTTTTGCAGGCAAAATCCGATCCCGCATTTTGCTAATTCCTACCCTGTGACGAGAAGGAAAGTATTTCTTCTAAACTCCGCGGATTAAAGCCTATCCACTTATCTAGTGTTTCCTTTTCAGATTAAATGTTTTTAACTTATTTCAAAGTGTTTTTTAACATGTTTTATTAACTGTTTGCTCGTATATATATATATATCACATTTGAAATATGATTTTATCTTAAAATCACCTTCAAATAATTACACATAAAATATAAACGTTTCATACCCTTGGCTGAGCTCCTACTGACTGTATTCCGCCTGTTTTGTCCTCGCCCGGGAAATCCTTCTACAGGACAGCAATTTTATCATTTTTTTCAATCCAGGGTGCCCCTTTAAAGAAGCTGGATGTCCCCACATTAAAATCCGGCCTTGTGACAAACTCTATTCTTGTGGGGAGGCAGGTAAATATTAACATATATATTTATGAGGGTGCGCATGCGAGAGCGCATCCATGTGCTAAATATAATTGGAAGTTGTGAACATGCGTGCGTACGTATGCCCATGTGCTGTGTATGTATAGGCACATGTATTAATACCGTAGTACCTTTAACGTACGTACGTGTGTTACGTTATCCAGATTGTAAATTATTTGATCGGGAGATCCTATTTATTAAAAAGGAGGATAGAAAGATGTTACTCCCTCTATATATGTCTATATATATATATATTACTCTCTCTCTCTCTCTCTCTCTATATATATATATATATATATATATGTGTGTGTAACTCCCATACTATATATGTTACTCACGCTCTCTGTCTCTCTGTCTCTGTCTGTCTGTCTGTCTGTCTCTCTCTATCTATCTCTCTATCTATATATAAATATATGTTTCTCACTTCCTATATATCTTACTCCCTTTCTATATATCTTACTCTCTCACTATATCTATGTTAATCCCTTGATATGCATATTTTACTCCCGCTATATATATGTTACTCTCTGTATATATTACTCTTTCTCTATATATGTTGCCCCCCTCTCTATATATTACTCCCTCTATATATATATTGCTCCCTCTCTATATATGTGTTGCTATTTCTCTCTATATGTTTATATGTGTGTGGTTGAGTTATAAATTCAAATACAGGAAAATGTATGGCTAATTGATTCTAGTAAGTATTCAAGTTCTCTCCAATAAGCTTCACAAAATAACATATAAACGATTTGAATCGTTATTTGAATTTGTTCAGTTGACTGATCTCGATAGAAAAGAGTGAAAGAACAAGAGCACACATTCTGGCAGTAAAATTCACAACAAAAACGGAAAATTAAATTTCACTAAAGCTAAAACGTTTACTTTGGATAATTTTTAGAACGTCATAAAATGAATTTTAATCCTGACCCGTTCTATTCAATGCACTTTGCATACCGTGAAACAAAAACAAAAAAAATTAAATAAATAAATAAATAAATAAAAATGGACCTATAAACGTCCTACAACATTTTATCCGGTATTTGAACACATTCCGTTTCAATTGCCTCTTCCATTTTTTGGCAGTTGTTTCAGATATCCCGCTTTCAACGTTGTTAACTGTTAGTATTTTTTTTAATGAGTGTTTTTTTTTTTCTGTTAATCATGTTTGCGAGTAAAAATCAGGAAATCGAGCGAGTTTCACGATTCAAATGGCGGATACATCGTTTTGAAACATTGTGTGCACCGATTTACAAATATATGAATATATAGGAGTGTTCGCACTCAGAAGAAACGCGCATACATACTCACGCTCACGTATATATGTATACATACACCTGCACAGAAATACTGTCATAAGCCTATCTCTACTGTATCGCTATTTTCATGGCAAGTGTTCGTAAGAGTTTCAATCTATGATCCCCACCTCTGTCCCGACTTTCACGAAAAACACAATAACTGAAACCACTATCAATAATTTCCCCACTCTTTATCTGTGCCTAAACCTAAACGTAGATTCTATGAACAAAGCTTCTTTCTTAAAACTGCACGCCTGTTCTGTTTTCCTGCTTTCCAACTGACTACAATGTGGTTGTCCAACGTGAACACATTCTTGATGAGCCGTTCCCTTAAGTAATCCAATTTACCAAATTTCCACTACTAACGATTACTACGACATGTTCCCATTGACCACTGTACACTCATTAACCCTTATCCATACACATACTTACAAACACACACATGCACACATACACATACACACATACGCACAAACACACACATACACAAGTTGTCTCCGAATTAACCATCTATTTTAATACTAATCTATATTTCAAAATAGATGAATACTTTTTTTTTACAAGGAAATCACCACTTATCAAGGCCCGGAGGCCACTCAGGGATAAGGGTTATTGCGTGTACAGTAATCAATGGGATAGTATCGTAGTATCTCTAGTATTGGAGATTTGATAAAGTGTCTTACTTAAGGGGGTGGTTCATCAGGAATTTGTTTATGTTGGACTTGAAGACATCCAAGTTGTAGTCAGGTGGGGAACATGCAAACGGAAGAGTGTTCCACAGGCGTGCACTTCTAAAAAAGAAGCTTTGTTCATGGAATCTACGTTTTGATTTAGGCACAGATAAAAAGTGGGGAAAATTACTGACAATGGTTTCCGCTAGACGGGCGTTTTTCGTGAAAGATGTGTTAGGGGGGGCTAGAAATTGGAGCTCAGACGAGCACTTCCCATGGAAATAACGATAAAACAGTGACAGGCTCGCAACGTCCCTTCTGTGGGAGAGAGGTTGCAGAGAAGAGAAAATTCCTCCCCCACTAAGCTACGAAGTCTATTTTGTACTGTCAAGGCAGGATAGACTGTTTTTAGCAGCTCCTGCCCAGTTATGGCAGCAGTACTCCATCCTTGGACGTACTTGGCTTTTATATAGAAAGAGCATTGCATCAGCAGTGAGATATATACTGGATCGGTAGAAGGGTCCCACCATTTTTCCAGCGACCTTGGCAACAGATTTGATGTACGCGTTCCATTTCAGATCAGGAGTAAAGCTGAATCTCAGAAGCTTGTCAAAACATGGAGCTTCCCCAAGACGAGAGCCATCCATTTGGACGCCCTGTGTCTATTGTTCGGGTATTTAAAATCTCAAAGATCATAATACAACTCCGTAATAAAACGTTTCAAATCGTAATTAATATGTATTAATTGCTGTATTGTTTCGGCTTATGTAACCTACAGCCTTCTTTAGGGGCATCTTATCAAACTTAAGAATCTTTCTATCGAGCACATGAATCTGTAAAGAATTTCGAACATAACCCTTTATTTAATCAACCGGGGGTAGCTTGTTTGTGTTCTGTCAGCTATGATCATGGAGAAGTCTTAACGAGTTGTCCTTGTATTCCGAGTATCGTTCATACTGAAGATTGAACCTCAACCTCCAGGAGACTGTCACTTAGAGTTATGGAGTCCATAAGATGAATAGCGCGATTAGTGCGCGATATCATTGAATGCGATGGGGTTCAAGGGTTACCGGTAACATATGTCAAACCCATTGACTTCCATTGATAATGCTACATCTGCATGCAGCAACGGGTCACAAGACAGGTTAGTAAATGTATTTTAAGAGCAAGCCGGTTAATGGGGGTTACTGCCCCACCCATACACATACCATAGAATAACTGTCTCAATCCTCAGTGCAGGCGATATTAAGAATACAATTACGAATTTCTTAGGACTTCTATACGGCCATGGCTGATGGAACAAGAACAAGCTATTCCAACTTATTCAACGAAATAAACAAGCATACACATATGTAATTATTTAATATTATCTCTGTACGTGTATATATATGCGTGTGTGTGTGTGTGTGTGTGTGTGTGCTTTCCATTCATCTCTCTCTCTTCTTTCTTTCTTTCTCTCTCTCTCTCTCTCTCTCTCTCTCTCTCTCTATATATATATATATATATATATATATATATATATATGTGTGTGTGTGTATATATATATATATATATATATATATATATATATATATATATATATATATATATATATCAGTACTTCTGGTAATTTTGTAAAGTTCAGTCGACTGAGCATCAGACTTCAATCACTGGCAGCCAGATTTCGAATGGAACTAGTTCTAGCCACACTGCTGAGTCGTGAGTTGTTTATTAGTCAAGAAATATTTCGCACGTATATATATATATATATATATATATATATATATATATATATATACACACACACACATATATATATATACATATATATATATATATATACACATATATACACACACATATATATATGCCACGACCTCTATTAGTTTTGTGAAGTTCAGTTCAAACGGGACTAGTTCTAGATACATTGATGAATAGTAGAGACGTCTAAACACTTGTTTTTTGATAAGAAATATTTCATATTTTTAATAAGTTTAATGGATTCGTTTGAAGTGTACGAAAAATAGTTTGGTAAATAACGCACACTTTTATCTTAGGTAAAGACAAGCAGCAAAGTTAAGAAAAATAGTTTTAATGGAGGTGGTGTTTGATCAACACTGCTGGGAAGCCATGATATAAAATACGGTTTTGGTTTTTAAGTCTTAGGAATTGTTTTTCATGGTAATTATTCCTACAATAATGTTAGAACTAGAAACATTTTTTTCGGAACTTACAAATAAATGGATTTTACAAAATAGGATTGCGATTAAATTTTTTTGTAGTTTTAAAAGTTGGAAAAATTGTCAGACTATATACATATAATAGTTTTTCTTCTCTTATAGATAAAAAGAATTTTTATCTATAAGAGAAGAAAGGCTGTTTTTAAGATCGTCAAGCCTAAATATCAGCTGACGTTATATTGTAAACAAACACAGACGGAATTTGATGAACAACATTATCATTATTATTTTTTAAAAAATGTTTGCGTATTAGTCTACCAGGCAATTTATTCCTCTTAATATATAATATTCAATAGAGGGTTAATTCTAAAATAATACATACGCAATTTGTATAAATTAAAATATCATGTTTTAGCGTATTGTACGACCGGCCAACGCCAGGCGTGCAGTTAGTATATATATATATATATATATATATATATATATATATATATATATATATATATATATATATTTTAAAGGAGATTAGAACAATAGTCTAAAGAGTTGAGTGTATTTTAATGTAACAGTGAAATTACTAGTTTAATTAAAATACAGGAAATATAAAGTGCTCGTTATAATTTAGATATATAATAAGCTCGATAGTTAAATGTCCTAGAGCTAATTCAATATTAAGTAATGTGATTTATAATTTAAATTTTAAAAATTTAAAAAATTTTTAAAATTTAAAAATCAAATTTTAATTAAATTAAAAATCAGTTTCATAAGAAGGAACAACAACAAAATCAATTATCTGTACGATCGTTTCGGAAATCCGTGCTTTTTATTGTGGTATACATGAAGTTATGTAGAACAATTATATATAGTTTTTTTGGTAAGCAAACTATATATATATATATATATAGGGACTCATAAATGTCAAGCATGCTGTATTAGTTCGTTAAACAAAAAAGTAATGCGTCGCTTTACACACACACACACACACACACACATACACACACACACACACACACACACACACACATATATATATATATATATATATATATATATATATATATAAAGTGATGCATCATTTTTTTGTTTAACGAACTATAACAACATGCTTGACATTTATGAGTTCCTTTTTATATCAGGTGGCATTCCCCATGAAATTATACGCGTTTTATCAACGTTCTCAATGCGTGAATGTGTATTATGCAAGATACGCATGATAAAAGATGTGAACATAGATTCATATATATATATATATATATATATATATATATATATATATATATATATATATATATATATATATTTACTTTACTTCATTTCTAACGACCCAGACCTTTAGAAATACATAAATGAATTTAATAGATTGTAGATAGCACAAAAGTTATTTGGAACGGCATACATTTAACAAAAATGCTTATTCATATGTATATGAGAACGAGGGGGGGGGGAAGACGGAGAGAGCAATAGAAAAGGAGAGGGACATAGATAGATAGATAGATAGATAGATAGATAGATAGATGTTTTTTTTTATTTTTACAAATTTTATTAGCTACGCATGTTCATATATGTTTCAGCTGTGATTTCTGTCGGAATCCAGTGTCATCAGTCCACTAGTCTCAACTGTTTTTAAATGTTTGCAAATACGAAACACACACACACACACACACACACGCGCACACACACGCACACACGCACACGATTAATTAATTAATTAATTAAATTGTACTTCGTAAGGTTGGTTAAATATATGGAATCCGAAGTGTTAATGGATTATAAAGGAATAAAAAAAAGTTAGGTAGCCGTTGATCGAACCTACAACCATTGAGTTGACAGTCGGCAGTTCTACACGTAAGTCATCCTGAGCTGCTAATTTTCTCAAATGGGTTTTAATTTAACTATTAGGCGGATTCTACAGATACTAAACTTACTTTTTTATTACCTATAAAACATTTTAGAAAATTAGCAACGCGCGATGAAATTCAATAAATTTTAGAGCAAATTTTTTGTATTAAAATAATTAATAGGTCAATTTTTATTTCAATAAATTAAATTAAAAAATTTAGAGTTATCCCCCTTGAAATGGATTTTATGAATTATTTTGTCGAAGTGGAAATAAAAGTTTTACAATAATAAATACTATTCCTTAGCATCCTAAGATATTAGTAGGGAATATATATTTATTTTATTTTATTTTATCTTATTTTATTTATTTTGATATACAGAAAACATTCACATTGCTGTAACCCCCACGTTAAAATTAAAAATCAATGTGTAACACAAAAAAAAAAAAAATACACAAAATACGAAACTTTCCACATGTGATTTTAAATTTAGATTGAACGCTAAAATCCAACCGAACTTCTTCAGATCGAACAACAAATTGTAAACAAAAAATAATAAATCAAATTAATTAACCATAAACCCCATTAATTCAGAATCTTGTCCGCTTCAAAATAGTCCAGATTAAGCAATTCTCGCCGTAATTTTAAAACAGAACTACGAAAATAGGGGCCCATAAAAATATTTCTCCAACACCGGTTGTGGATTCATTGAAAAAAAAAAACGATGAGACCGTACACACTGCTTGATGCAGTTAATAACAGAATAAAAATGTGTTAATATACGGATCAACCCTGTATTTTTTTTTTTTTTTTTTGCAACTTATTTGATGAATTGTTTACTAGGAAAATTTTCCAATAAAATAAGATTTAAATTTGTCTGGTTGGTGTCGAAACAATTGTAATATTAACAAAAAAAACTAATATGATGTTATTTTTCTCCTTGTTTTTTTTTTTGGGGGGGGGTTGCAAGTATATATAAATTCTCGATCACAGAAATGTTAATCATGTTGATTAATATTTGAATCAATTTACATGGCTTAAATTTTATTGATATATGTACATTGCGATTAGCTAATAGATTTTAATATATTAACCCTTTGGAAAAATCTTATCTAATATATATATATATATATATATATATATATATATATATATATATATATACATATATATGTTTGTCTTTACATAAGCAGTAGTTTATTGCTACACAGTCATGACCATGTTTCGGTCTACTAGTATTTACTAACTAGAGACCTCATCAGGCAACAACCTTTATTTTCGAAAACGGACTTAAATTATATATATATATATATATATATATATATATATAATATATATATATATATGTATATATATATAATATATATAATATATATAATATATATTATATATATGTATATATATATATATTTATATATATATTTATATATATATATGTATATATAATATATATATATATATATATATATATATATATATATATATATATATAATTATTATTTTTTTTTTTTTACTATAATAATTAAATACCTACATTGGAACGATAAACTTGTCGCCCTAGAAAAGGCGACATAATTCCGTTTCCGTTTCTCTTTTCTTTTTTTTTTTGTTGCAGTTGTGTCCAAATCCCAAGAGCGATAGGAGCCTCCTATCTTGTCTGAAAGTAACACAATATTCAACGAGCGAGATCGGAGATGTGCCGCTGTACAACTCATGCTCTACTGATCGAAGTAATGACAAAAGAAACATTGCCAGCATCCTCAAAATACAAATCCGGATGGTTCAACGCCTGAGGGCACAGACCAACAAAGTTTCCGGACATGGTTATGGTCTTTGGTGTGGTTTCACTTTATGCTATCTTACATCTTCGAAGTTGGCTTGACAGTCAATGCCAAAGTGTACCTGGATGTGCTAAAGAGTGTGATGATCTCCTGGTGCAATTAGGTGGCCGCTGACAGACCCTGGGTATGGCAGCAGAGCTCGGCGCTGCCCACAAGTTCAAAGAAACCCAGGTCTGGCCTCAGACAAAGTGCTACAACTTTGGACCCTTCTCTCACTGACCCCGTCTCTTCACCCGACCTGAACACGCTGGAATACTCCGTTTGGTCATACGTCGGGAACATCACCAGCATGACCTTCCACAACACCAAAGCCAGCCTGATCGCCGAGTATTCACCGAGCTCCTGCCGGCGCTTGTAAAAAAGGCATGCTCCTAGTTCTGGACCCTTATCGAAGCGATGATTGAGAATAAAGGCGGCTACATTAAATAGATGTCAGCTCGACTACATAAGTAAGTGACCTGAATTGATTTAAATAAAAAAATTCAAATAAAGCCGTTTTCTTTAGGGCTACAAATTTATTTTTCCACCCTATATATATATATATATATATATATATATATATATATATATATATATATATATATATATTCAGTAGCCACATACATATATGTTTCACCATAACGAAGAATCATCAGTGTGACGACATATAACTATTTCACCATAAATATATGTTCATATTTAAATAAAGCTTTGCCCTTTACCTTTAATTTTCACTTTCATCTCCCTCTAACAAAATTCATCGATGAAAACGCACCCTAGAAAAGCTGCAAAGGTCAAGCTTACCTAAGCTCGGCGCTCTTTACAATATGAGAACGAGTAGACATTCTGACATTTTGTCGATTTCACAACAACGGTCTGACAGTGAGACGTGATTATGTCAGAGTCAACGAAACAAATGTTGTATGTTTGTTTAGTGAATCGACGATGCTTTAACAGTGTTAAAGTCTTTTATTATCGATCGTTGGAAATTAGAATTCACGATTAATTTGTAACATAGCGCGGATTTGTAACATAGCGCGGATTTGTAACATAGCGTGGATTTGTAACATAGCGCGGATGTAAATGCATGCAAATTTTGAAGCTTTAGAAAACTTTTTTAAAAAGCTGTCTTTAACTATCGACGTCTCAACTTTTCGGGATGTCCTGATTACACTAAAGTGTATGACATCATTTGTGATCGAACAGGCCTGCATAATGATGGTCGTATTCAAACACTTTGTCCTCCCTCGTCGCGTTCTCCTCCTCCTTAACCAAAACAAATTTATATTCACTCCTGTTCGTTCGTCCGTTCGTCTGTCCGCACTTTTCTCAGTAACTACACGTTGGAATTTTTTAAAATTTTGCACAATATTAAACATGATATGAGTAAAAAAGTAACAGAACGAATTTTCTCGGAAAACTGCGGTTGCCCACCTAGGGGTGCCTTTTGGGTAAAAATGGCTAAAATTGAGACTTTTGTGCTTATTAAAAAAAATTGATGCCTTGGATTTTTATAAAACTTTCTGAAAAGTTGTAACTAACTGATTACTATATAATTTTGTTTCGCGATGACTCTTGGGTGTGTCCCAGGGACTCTTTTAGGGCTAATTGACCGGGGCGCCCTTGCCGGGTAATGCCGACGAAGCTGCTCAGGTTCTGTTTTTACAATCTAAAATGCTCTTTCTGTAGGGCGCTGACTTTTTAAGTTCCACGTTCTCGCCCTTGTGTCACATCATCCCGCCGTGGGATGAAGATAAATAACTTTTCTAAGTACGACAGTTGGGACTAGACCGGGTTCGAACGATTTTGAACTAGGTTTAATTCCTGCTAGTCTCTATGTACTTGCCTCCCCCACGAGCGCAAATTAGATGCAAGGTTGGCTTTTACGTCGAGAAAATTCAGCTTCCTAAAAAGGGGTAGTCTGAATCGGAACAAAAATTAAAAAGTAAATAAATAAAAGGATTAAAATAAACGCGTTTAGTAAAACCTTCCCAACTCTTTCTAAATAATAGACCATCGATTTTTCCGGTTTGTTTAGGACCGAACATGAACAGCTATTCATTTGCACAAAATATATAGAATTTATATTTCAACAAATTAGGCACAAGGCTATTCAAAAGTGTCAGAAAAAATGGGTGTCGTTTGTTATCCTTTGTCACATTTGTAGTTAGATATGCATTGATTTGTATATCAATGAGATTCACCCCCCTCCAGAAAAAAATACGTTATAAAAACCTGAAGTCGCGAGGGCAGAAGAGTCGAGTTCTGCGAACCGAATTGAACAGGTCGGAATTTAAAATGTCGTACGAACGATGACAAGAATCTGTTTTTGTAATTTTTTTTTAATTACAAGCTATTTCGGCATTAAGAAAGAAAGATAGATAGATAGATAGATAGAGAGAGAGAGAGAGAGAGAGAGGCAGGCAGACACACAGACAGATCACATGAATTAATTTGTTCAACTGAAATTTGAGTTAAAGGAGGGTTTAGGATGACTTTAGTTTTGAGACAAATCAACCTTTGTTTCCAGATTGAAAGATATAATAGGTATCTCAAACGAAAGTTATTATTTTATTTATTTTTTGAAATTTTTGTTCTTATAACAATAGTTATACACATTATTAGTAGGTATCCTAAACAAAAATATTACTTTTATTTTATCTAAAAATGTGATCACAGATCTTTGCAAAACAATTTGGTAATTTGAATTTCGACCGAGACGAAAGTGGAATTTTTGAAAATTGAAAATGTCGAGAAATGAAAAAATTAAACGATTTGTGTCGAACCTTGAAAATTGAAAGCGCCGAGAACTGGAAAATTGAAATGTGATTAGTGTCAAACTTTTTTCTAATCGTCGTTGTATAATAAAGAATTACGATTCAATTGATTTTTTATATTTGAAAATCTCGTAAACTCTAGCGGTGTTTGAGCGGCTAGTAGTGTCTAGCGGTACGCAAAGAGCTAGTAGTGACTACCGATACCCGAGGGGCTAGTAGTGTCTAACGGTGTTTCAAGTTGATGTGAGTAGCGATTTGAACATGGGGTTATGGGATGATCTTTAAAGATAATGGAAGGATGTAGTTTTATATGCATTGATTTGCATAATAATGAGGTTTCACCTTCCAAAATACGTTGTAAAAACCTGAAATCGTGAGGGCATAAGAGTCGAGTTCTGGGGGACCGAATTGAACAGGTCGGAATTTAGAATGTCGTACAAGACAAGATGACAAGAATCCTTTTTTTTTTTTTTAATTACAACCATGACTATAAAATGTATATTCTACTCTTAACTAGAATCATTAATCACCATAATACCACATTTACTCCAGGGGATGCTTTAGTTTAAATTTCCTCAGATCGTTCTAACATTTTATTGAAAATGAATAAATACGTGTATAGACTGCACTTTGATCCAAGCCACAGTAAAAATTATTGGTTACCTCCGTTTGTTTACACAAAGTGTCACACATCTACAACAGCGATCGTAATCACTATAGAAATAAAAGAAGTCGTGTTATTCAATACGAGCGTGAGACATTTTATATTATCTTTTTGTGTTCAACACAGCCGGGCGTTACTGTACTTTCGACTGACTCTGTCACAACAAGACGTGTGAAACTCAGTCACCTGTGAAGCTCGTCTCGGTCTGGGATAAATAATACCTTAAATTTGGGAAACAATTTGTTTCTTATATAGGGTGTTTTTAGAGGCGGCGAACTTGAAATTGACAACTTTATTTTCTTTAATTGCAAATTTAACATCTATCGGGTATTTTGAGTCCAACTTGGTTTCACAATTCATTATGTGGCCAGCAAGACGGCACCTACATGCTATGAAAGATACATGCGCTCGTGTGATTTAACTCCATTAGATGATTTTCTTTGGGAATATATAGTTTCATATCTCTGCTGATAAACCAGACACAATAGACCACTTGAAAGACAACATTCGAAATGTTATTGACGGAATACAGCCTAACTTAATGCGAAGATTTTGTAAAAATTGGATCTCTAAATTATGTCATGTGCGTACGAGCCATGGGGGCATATACCTGAAATTGCATTTACATTATAAATGACAAAAATTAATCTTTGGAAGAAACCACATATTTGTATAGTAAAAAAACATTTTTCCCATGATTTATTTTAATTTAAATTTCACCGTCTCTAAACAAACAAACAAAAATACATCCTTCATAACGACTGTTTTTTTTTTTTTTTTTTTTTTTTACTTTCTTCAAAAGAATATAAATGGGTTTTGATGCGATGTTTTCACTGTATATAATTAACCTTAAAGCGAGATTAACGTCGGGGTGTGAGTTCCGTTACAGGAGCGTTGATTTAATTTGAATGAAATAAAATACGCATCAAGTGCGCTTGAAAGCCAAATCACAAAGCAATTTTAAGAAAATAAACAAATATTTTACTTGTTTGAAATTTATAATTTAAATATATTTAGGAATCAAACTCAATCCTCAGAATTTTGTTTGTTTCTATTTTCCTTCTTCTTTCTTGCTATGTTATAAAATTGGAGAATGAAAAGTCAGTAGTAAAGATCCGCGCGTTGTCTCTCAGCGGTTGTATTTTGAAATGCCGGGAATGGTACGTTGGCTACGCGAGATTAACGTCAGGGGTGTGAGTTTCATTATAGAAGCGTTGATTTAATTTGAATAAAATATAATATTATATATAAAATATAATATATATATATTCGTAGCCAAATTGAATATTAAAATGCTCATATCTTTCGTTCTACGAGACGAAACTACTTGAAAATTTGAATATTATAATACTATTCTATGGTTAAGATTTTATGACAATTGGTAAAAAAGAACCCATATTTTCAAACCAATAAAATATAACTAAATTGGCCTACATTTGTACATATAGTGTCCTGGCATGCAATCTTCAGTTTTGTTGCATTGCAATGAATTTTGCTTAAAGTTTTTTTTAAATTTTTTTTTTAGCTTGGTTGTCTAATATATATAGTAAAGTCGATCTCTTTATAATTCCTAGATTATTAATTGCTTTTTTCTTTTACACACACACACACAGCACACACACACACACACACACACACACACACACACACACACACACACACACATACATATATATATATATATATATATATATATATATATATATATATATATAGAAAAAAGCAATTAATAATCTAGGAATTATAAAGAGATCGACTTTACTATATATATTAGATATCGAGGCTGGAATTGTCAGGGCGTGTCTTAATAATTTTGATATCAGAGGATCATCAAATGTAGTTTATAAAGAACCCATATGTTCAAACCAATAAAATATAACTAAATTGGCCTACATTTGTACATATAGTGTCATGGCATGCAAGCTTCAGTTTTGTTGCATTGCAATGAATTTTGCTTAAAGTTAAAAAAAAATTTTTTTTTTAGCTTGGTTGTCTCTCCTCAGTGGCCTTGCCAGGCCACACACATAGGCCATATATATATATATAATATATATATATATATATATATATATATATATATGTGTGTGTGTGTGTGTGTGTGTGTGTGTGTGTGTGTGCTGTGTGTGTGTAAAAGAAAAAAAGCAATTAATAATCTAGGAATTATAAAGAGATCGACTTTACTATATATATTAGATATCGAGGCTGGAATTGTCAGGGCGTGTCTTAATAATTTTGATATCAGAGGATCATCAAATGTAGTTTATAACCCATCCCAATATTTAGAAATATGCATCTCTCAAGAATGCGCAAAATATCATAATTAGTAAATACTAGCATGACGCCCGGCGTTGTCCGATCGTAAAATACGCTTAAATATGATATTTTAATTTATACAGATTTCGTATATATTATGATGGAGTAACCAATCGAGTCCTCAGTTTAGTCCCAAGA
>NC_136506.1:95027633-95145133 GCF_053919585.1 Euprymna scolopes
CAAAAGAGCAGACAATCTTGACTATAATCACTTAATCTCTTTGCTGGAATCATCAGTGTCGAAATAATTGCTTCGCTTGTGTCACTGTTTAAACCCCGAACAAGAGTCACCTTTTTTTCAACCCAAGTTTAAACGTTTTTTATGCGACTAACCTAACAGCTATGCGGAGGCAGCCAGCCAGCCAGCCAGACAGACAGACAGACAGACAGACATAGTGAGATTTGTATATAAGATTTTCAACTCACTATACACATAGATGTATATTTCACTCTTTTCCTTTTTATTAAATAATAAGCATTAACGTTATTCTAATAATGATACTACTCCCGTCTTTGATGCTCTTCAACTACTGGACAAAAATTCCGCTAACGACGCTTTGCATAAATTCCAAAGAAAGCTTTTGAAACGTATTTAAGGTAGAGTATAGCTTTCTACTCTAATAGTTTCTTCCCTGGGACTGCTCAACTTTGGAATTCCGTCCCTGTTTCCTGTTTCCTTGACTGTATAACCTGCAGAAGTTTAAATGTGATGTAAATCTAAATTCCATGAACAGGGGCTTCTTTCTACTCGCCCGTGGAACTCTATTCCGATTGCCTTCTTCCCATTTGACTACAATCTGATTGTCTTCAAGTCCAACATAAACAAGTTCTTGATAAACCGTCCCCCCAAGTAATCCAATTTACAAAATTCCCACTACTTATGTTTACTATGGTATAATCACATTAAGGTCCTGGATATGACATTAAACTATATCCGATGGTGAGGCCCCAGTTTGCGGGCTTTGGGGATTGTGGAGCCATCCTTTAATTGCCATTGCTCCTAGGTCCACTCTGATCCGGAGTGGTAGTACCTGTTAGGGTCCCAACTATGGGTTTAATAGAAACCGACTTGAAATAAACAAATATATTCTATTAAAATATTGTTCTTCAAAATCACTGCATTCAGCATTGAATAACCTGAAAAGGGTTGACATGTCATGTCGTAAAACAAAAACAACCGACCATTAACCCTTATCTTCGAGTGGCCCCCGCGCCTTGATAAGTGGTGATTCCTGTGTAAAAAAAATAACAAAAAAAAACAACAGAAAAAAAAAAAAAAAAAAAAAACATATATCTCAAAGCTCAATTCCTCCACACTCCCCTGTTTGATACTATTCAAAATAGTAGCCTCTTGCATTCCAAGTGGCAATATGCCTTGTCTGGGGCAAGAAAGAGTAAACAGACGCTTCAGTTCCCTATAGTCCTCTCTCACAGAGAAAAGCGTCTCCCTATTAGGACTGAGACAACATATCGAATTTTAATGCATTAAAACGCCTGCTTACTATATAGATATAGAGGCCTATGAAATAAAATTATAATAATCGTGAGTGATGTGTTTGAAGTCTTGTAAAAACCACTGTTGGCTACGAGACTACGTAGTAAAAAGAATAATGACACTATTGAAATATTTCAATGATTTTAAATCAAATATTTATTTACTAATATAATGTGTAAAACCAGAATGGTAATGAAAAAGAAAAAATGTATATTTAATTTGTTTAGAAAGCCAAGACGGTACATTATTTTTCTTTAAATAAATATTAAAAAATATCAAGCAAGCTTTCGATTCGAACGAGCCCTTTTCAAGCAATTTCTTATTGTTTATTGTTTGTTTGTTTTTTTCTTGGTGGTGTAAAAGTCTCTCTTGATGGCGTCTGGCCAGTTTTAAAATCTTCAAAGGCAAACACGCTGCTCACATGGCAATGTTATAAAAAATGGGATGACACTATATTTTTTAACTATCTTAAGTGATTATTTAAAACTTTTTAGAAAGCCAAAACAATGCATTTTTTAAATATATACTTAAAGATATTAAGCTGCTTTCGGCTCAAATAAGCCCTTTTCAAGCTTTTTTTTTTTTTTTTGCTTATTGAGTGATTGCACATATAGCTTTGCTTTTATTTTCTCCTGAAGTCAATTTCATGGTATCTAATATGTTAAAACGCCAGCTTTCTCAATAATCTTTAGAAAAATATTTTTTTTAGATACAAAAATAGGCGAACGGAATGATGACAATTACGAAATATTTAAATAATTTTCAATTATAAAATATTTATTACCAATATGATATGTTGAACCAGGATGGTAATGAAAAAGAAACAAATGATTATTATATTGTCCAATTTCTACTGTACACTCTTTAACCCTTATCCTTGAGTGGCCTCTTGGCCTTGATAATGAGTTGGTACCTATGAAAAAAAAAAAAAGAAAAAGTCCAATGTGAACAAGTTCTAATTGAATCGTCCCCCTAAGTAATCCAAGTTACAAAATTCCCACTGTTTACTCTGCTAAAATCACAATGACTAATGTATACCTATTAACCCTTATCCTCGAGTGGCCTCTGGGCCTTGATAAGTGGTGACACCCTTGTAAAAAAAAATGTATATATGCAATCACTGAGTTATTGCACATTTTTATTTTCCCCTTGAAAAGGAGATATACATCGAAAATTTGGGAAATTAACATCACCTTGCGATCCATTGACAATCTTTCAATATTGTCATTTTATTTAGTCTAGTAGCCAATTGTTTTTTCCTACAAGACTGCATTATCATACCTTTCAAACTCAGATCCTTTGACACTACATACAATGCTTTAAGCAAACTACAATATCCTCCTATACTAATCGTATTACATCAATTTTCAACCGCTGAGTTTAAGTAAACATAGAATTTGGTTCTCGTCGATTTCGTGTTTAAAACTGTACTGCGGCTCATATTTGCGCTTATTTTTGTTTTTGTAAGCAGAAGTCTAGCCGGTGATATTTTAATCTTTCTTTTTCAAATGCCAGAAACATGTGATATTTAAAGGTCGAAAGTGCTTACAGCTTGATACGAATATTAAGCGGTTCAGCAAAATTAAATCAAGCCTTTTGATTTCGTTTTGTTTTTAATTTGTTTCTGTCTGTATTTTTTGTGCATACGAAACTTTTTTTTTTTTTAATGATGAGGGACAGAGTCGATTCTTATCTGCCTCCGGTTGTTTTTTTGGACAAGTTCTTGTTTATTTTGACTCGACCTTAGGACGAATATCGGTCAACATTTGTCTACGAACTCAGTTTTATTTTGTTATATATATATATATATATATATATATATATATATATATATATATATATATATATATATATATATATATATATATATATATATATATATATATATATATATATATATATATATATATATATATATATATATATATATATATATATATATATATATATATATATATATATATATATATATATATATATATATATATATATATATATATATATATATATATATATATATATATATATATATATATATATATATATATATATATATATATATATATATATATATATATATATATATATATATATATATATATATATATATATATATATATATATATATATATATATATATATATATATATATATATATATATATATATATATATATATATATATATATATATATATATATATATATATATATATATATATATATATATATATATATATATATATATATATATATATATATATATATATATATATATATATATATATATATATATATATATATATATATATATATATATATATATATATATATATATATATATATATATATATATATATATATATATATATATATATATATATATATATATATATATATATATATATATATATATATATATATATATATATATATATATATATATATATATATATATATATATATATATATATATATATATATATATATATATATATATATATATATATATATATATATATATATATATATATATATATATATATATATATATATATATATATATATATATATATATATATATATATATATATATATATATATATATATATATATATATATATATATATATATATATATATATATATATATATATATATATATATATATATATATATATATATATATATATATATATATATATATATATATATACGTCGCAGAGCCGTGATAATCTTTGGGACGTTTTCAAATATCCTGGAAATCTTGAAAATTCATTAAAGTGTGGACGTCGGTCAACGAGTTTGTCATATAGGAATTCGCTTTTTTTAAAACGCTCTTGATATATATATATATATATATATATATATATATATATATATATACATGCTAGTCACCACTTATCAAGGCCCGGAAACTACTCTGGGATAAGTGTTATTCCGTGTACAGTAATCAGTGGGATAGTATCGTAGTAATCATTAGTATTGAAGATTTGATAAAGTATCTTACTTAAGGGGACGGTTCATCAGGAATTTGTTTACGTTAGACTTGAAGACATCCAAGTTGTCGTTAGGTGAAAAACAGGCAAACGGAAAAGAGTTCCACAGGCGTGCACTTCTAATATATGGAATGCAAAATTCAAACTTGAAGATTGTAAGACCAAAACTTGCACAGGTATTTGATATATATATTATATATTTTCGTGTGTGTGTGTGTGTGTTTGTGTGTGTGTGTGTGTGTG
Source organism: Euprymna scolopes (assembly GCF_053919585.1). Classification (NCBI taxonomy): domain Eukaryota; kingdom Metazoa; phylum Mollusca; class Cephalopoda; order Sepiida; family Sepiolidae; genus Euprymna; species Euprymna scolopes. The sequence goes on from NC_136506.1 coordinate 95,032,187, forward strand.
TGTGCGCGCGCGTGTGTGTGCGTGTGTGTGCATGTGCGTGTTTGCTTTTATTGGTTTGAGAATGTATATACTGTTTTATAGTATTATAGGGTTATTTTCTTCCTTAGGAAGGTGACTGTGATCAAAGCTCGTTACTAATGTGTATGTGTGAGGAGGGGAGGGCAGCTCTTCTGAAATAAGGGTAGGGGTGCTTTCATTTATTTTGATATTTATTTTTTGGATCCTTGGATTTTAGTATTGTGATTTTTCGTTTTAGTCTTTTCGGGTATTCCTTATATTATGTTTGTTTAGAAAGAGGGGTGTATTTAAAATATGTTTAGGGGATTTTTTAATGTTTCTATTTATTTGTCTCCCCATGTGGGTATGGCCAGACCCATGATCGGTTCCTAGTGTGGTGGAGATTTTGTTCCCCAGAGGGGGGCAATTGGAGGGGGTATAGGTATGGGAGGGGGATGATAGAAGGGATGATAGTTGTTTCAGTCATGAGGGGGGTTCTCATCCACTGACTGAGGAGGGAGGGAGGGAGGGAGGTGTTGGAACAGATATTATACTATGGTTCTAGGTGTTTCCTAGTGTTGTTGGTTTCGAGGTTAAGTAGGGTTGGTATTGTTCAGTGTGTTGTATTAGAGATAGGGGTGTTATGTCTGTGTGTGGTTGTATGCGCGCACGTGTGTGCGTTTTAATGTGTCGGTTCTGATTTATGTGTGAGTGTGTATATATGTATGTGTATGGATGTGCATGCGAGTGTACCTTGCATTTCATGTTTTTGTGTGATTATATTAGGCTCTGTTCAGTTCAGGAGTTAATCCGGTGATGAAGTTTTTTTTCCTGTGTAAGTAAATAAAAATAATTGTCTGTTTGGAAGATTGGCATTATTTTGAAGCTGTTTCCTCTGCATGTGTGTACGTGTTTTGAAACATAGAGGTGTCTGTTATTTGCAATTTTGATGTTGCTCTTATGTAAAGCCACTCTATTGCTGAAATTTTTGGTGGCGCCTATGTAGAATTTGTTGCATGTTGTGCATCTTAGTGCATATACTACATTTCTGGAGGTGCAATTTAGATCCTTTTTTATTTTGAATGTTTGTGTTGGGTTTTTGAATGTGTATGTGTTACCTTCTATTATTATGTCACATACTCCACATCGCAGTTTGTTGCATTTTGAGACCCCTTTGGTAGTATGTGGGACGAGTTTTGAGGAAGTTAGGATGTGTTTTAAGTTTTTGGGTTGGCGTTTGCTTTTTATTATTTTTGTTGTTTTAAGTATGTTGTTTAGTTTGTCGTTCTGATCGAGGAGGATAAGGTTTTTTGTTATCTGTGTGAATAGTTCTGGGTTGTTTGTGTTGTGTGTAGAGACGTATGCTAAAATTTGTTCTTTGTTGTGTTCTTTTGGGGTTCTTAGTTGGTCTATTGGAATTTTTTCGGCCAGTTCAATACCTTTCTGTATTAGTGGTAGTGGATATCCTCTTTTCCGCAGTATTATTTGTAGTTCATTCAGTCTAGTTGAACGGAGGTGTCTGTCTGTTATTATGGTGCAGACTCTACGTGCTAAGGAGTAGGGTATTGATTTTGGACAGTTTTTAGGATGGTGGCTTTTGAAGTGGAGGTATTGTTGAGTGTCTGTGGGTTTGTGGTAGATGTCTGTGGTTATGTTGTTGTTTTTTATTGTTACTAGGATGTCTAGGAAAGGTAGTTCTGTGGGGCTTTGTTCTAGTGTGAAGTTTATTTTTGGGTGTAGATTTTGTAGCAAAGTGTGGAGTTATTTGATATCCCCCCATGAGGTTCTCCAGAGGATAAAGCAGTCGTCTAGGTATCTTTTCCAAGATTTTATGAAGAGTGTTTTTATATTGTGCCCGTACTTTTGCTCTATCCTTTCATAAAGGGTCTCTTCTGGGAAGGCGGGTGTAAGGGTGGCATATGTCGGTGCCATTTTGGTACCCATTGCTGTGCCTAGTATTTGGATGTAGTTGTCTTTATTGAATTGGAAGGAGTTGTTATTGAGGATTATGTCGATGCTATCAATCACGAATTGTTTATTGAATCTGGGGTGTAAAGTCTGTGTATGTTTGTCAATCCAATATGCGATAGCTTCTTTTCCTAGATTGTGTGGGATATTGCTATATAGGCTGCTAACATCGAAGGTGGCTAGTATAGTCCCATCGTCTACTGTTTGTGGTAGGGAGCTAAGGAAGTGTGTGTTATCTCTTACAAAACTTCTGACTAGATTGGTGAAGGGCTGTAATAGTATATCTATTAGGTTGCTAAGTCTGCTTGTTGGGCATGATGGTCCTGCTACTATGGGTCTGAATGTGAGGTTGTTGGCGTTTGGGGTGCTTATGTATTCCGACTTTTGTATAATAATTTCTGACGAGGACGCTTCACAGAACGTCTGAAACGCGCGTAAAAACGATTTCAATGACTTAAAAACATTATTACAATGATCCAAACATAATTCTCAATGAAAAACCAAGACACGGAATAATAAAATAATGTTAAAAAATACACATTGTTGGTGACTACTCCCTTTTATATATATATATATATATATATATATATATATATATATATATATATATATATATATATATATAAATTAGTTGGGACCTTACCCTCATTTTTTCATCTCTCTCCCCCCTCACCCTCCTTATATCCATATATCTCCATCCAAGCCTACCTGAATTTGCTACCCTCCACACACACACACAACAATCTAATGTATTTTAACCTTCAAAACTTAAATATTGTCGATAACCATCTCTCTCCTCCTTATTATCCCTTTTTTTTCTTGTATTTCCTCTAAAAACTAAAAAACTTCTTCCAAATACTAAATACCATTTCTGTAAGGTTTGACGAGGCTGTTGGATCCTAAACATGGTCCGACATACGAAACATATGTAACCAAACAAATAAAACGGTAATAAAAAAATTAAACACACACACACATATATATATGTGTGTTTGTGTGTGTGTGTGTGTGTGTGTGTGTGTGTGTGTGCATTTATATTATATATGTACATTTATAATATATATGTGTGTGTGTGTGTGTGTGTGTGTACATTCATACTATATATACGTACATTTATATTAGCATTATATATTGATGTTAATCTTGTTAAGGGATATAAAAGTGGAGCAAAACACGCATTCTTCAATTAAATGTATATGTGTGCGTATGCGTGCATGTGTGTGAGAGAGAGAGAGAAAGAGAGAGACAGAGAGGGAGACACAGAGAGAGAGAGAGAGACAGAGAGAGAGAGGAGAGAGATCTGCGGGGCCGTGCACTAATTGAGTAATTTTTGCGCTTAGTCCCAACCAAAAGGGAGCGATACCTTTCCTGTCTGATCCGCTGGATGCGTCGATTGGAAAAAACGAGGATCTCTTTCGCCTTAAGTCACATTATGTCGCTACCTTCCGCTCTACTGAGATCAACTGTTGACCCCCTAGATATCATTCCATTCGTTTTTCCCTTAAAACTTGATTTCTTCATTATGCAATATTTATGCGTGAACCTTCCCTCGTCTATAAAATATATTCTGGGGTCAGATCCAAAAGTTCTTTATTTTATTAAAAATTTTTTTTTTATTATTTCAAACGTACGTGAATGCTTTTGAAATGAAATATATAAAATGTATGTAATATATATATATATATATATATATATATATATATATATATATATATATATATATATACATATATATATATATATATGAAATATATATATATATATATATATGAAATATATATATATATGAAATATATATATGAAGTATATATATGATATATATATATGAAACATATATATATGAATATATATATATGAATATATCTATATGAAATATATATATATGAATATATATATATGAATATATATATATATATAAAGTATATGTATATGAAATATATATGTATATGAAATATATATGTATATGAAATATATATGTATATGAAAATATATATATATATATGAAATATAATATATATATGAAATATATATATATATGAAATATAAATATATATATATATGAGATATATATGAAACATATATATATATGAAACATATATATTTTATTTCATATATATATATGAAATATATATATATGAAATATATATATATGTATATATGACATATATATATATATGAAATATATATGTGAAATATATATGAAATATATATATATGAAATATATATATGTAAAATATATATCAAATATATGAAATATATAGATAGATAGATAGATAGATAGATAGATATGTGTGTTTGTGGAATGCCCGCGAATCCGTTCTCGGCTATTTTTGTACCTCAGATTGATTTTCCCTATCCAGTCGAGAGTTTGGCTATCTCCGCCTATCGGTTTTCGTGCCACAATTTGTTTTTGGTGCAAAGCAAGTAAATTGCAATCATAACGATATTTTTTTTTTTCATTTCAGAAGCATTCACGTGTATTTCAATAAGAAAAAAAAGAAAAGAAAGGAGGAAATTCTTGATTTTGTTTTCGTCCTCGTTATATGACTGGTTTTACTGGTAAATCGATGTAAGCGACTGACATGGAAGAAATGTTTATTGTACAACAGAAAAGAAAACAGTCAAATTGTGAACTTTTATTTACGAAATTCGACTCCAGAATATATTTTATAGACGAGGGAACGTTCATGCATAAACGTTGCATAATGAAGAAATCAAGTTTTAATGGAATAAGGAAACGAATGAGAGGGTCAACAGTTGATCTCAGTAGAACGGAAGTTAGCGAAATAATGTGACTTCCGGCGAAAGAGATCCTCCTTTTTCCCCAGCGTCGCATCAAGTGGATCAGACGGGAAAGATATCGCTCCCTTGTGATTAGGAGTGGGCGCAAAATTCCACTCAATTAGTGCACGGCCCAGCAGCTCTCGCCCCCTCTTTCTCTCTCACGCACATGCACACATACGTACGCATATACATATAATAGAAGAATGCGTGTTTTGCGCCATCCGTAAACAAGAATTACATCTTCTTGAATCTTATGGCTAGAATCAACATTTTCATGAAATTCCATATTTAAATGAAAATTCATATTTTAATGAAAACTATATGATGAAAATCCACATTTTTATAGAAAATTCATATTTTGATAAAAATTCATCTTTTGATGAAAATTTGTCTTTTGATGAAAATTCATATTTTGAGGAAAATTTATATTTTGATGAAAATTCATATTTTTATGAAAATTTATATTTTAATAAAAATTAATATTTTGATGAAATTTCACATAAAAATGAATGTGTCAGCTGACCGGTTTCGAAGCTCGCTCAACAGAGCTAAAATCGAGCTTAATTACGTTTTAAAAAGAAAGAGGGGGGGGGACAATGAATCGGAGATGAAAAAGTAGGGGGAATATATGTATAAAAAAAGGGGGAATTAATTATTAAATAGAAACTAGATTAAGCCCTAACAGATTCTCTTTTTGTTTGCAAAGAGAAGGTCTCAGAGTCTTAATATATATAGTTTCTAGAATTTTAAGATGGTAAAGAGAGTGCGACTTACTAACGATAGAAAAAAAGTCCGCACTTAAATTCAAAGCGCAAATACGATTATTTATAAGGTGTTCTCCTATAGATGAGCCATGGGTATTGTTCAAAACGTCCGAAGGTAGGTAGTTTCCATTTCGAATTTTGGATGAAACATGTTGTTTTACCCTATTAATATTTTCGTAGGTTTCCACGAAAAGTCTTTTATCTTTCAAAAACTACATATTTATTTTCGTTATGTTGACGACACTTTTTGTCTGTTCAACAATGAAACGGAAGCAGACACCTTTTTTGCACCCCTTAATAATATTCACCCAGTTCTAAAATTTACTATAGAAAAGGAAAGTAATTCTTCTCTTCCTTTTCTAGATGTACTGGTGTGTAAAACACCTTCCGTTTTCTTGACTTCCATCTACCGTAAACCTACATTCACACGTTGGGACTCTTTTTGCCCCACCAAACAAAAATATAATCTTATCAACACCCTCATCCATAGAGCGTGTATGATATGTTCAGAGAACAAATTAAATGATGAAGTCTAAATTATTACCAAGACTCTTTGCAATAATGGTTTTCCATTGCAAATCGTGGAATCTACTATTAAAAATAAAATCTCTAATTTCAATAAAATTAAACAGGCATCTGTCGACAAATGCCCTATCTACCTACGCCTACATTGGCTAGGTACTGTTAGTGAAAGATTTGCCAGGCAAATTTATTCTGTCGTACAACAATGTTACTTTGCATCAAATACCCGTGTTGTTTTTTCTTGTAAACCCATTTTGTCTTCAATTTGTAAAGACGTTCCCCCCCCACCACCATAACAATTCTATTATTTATTTATTTAAATGTAGCTGCGGTGTACACTACGTCGGGCGGACGTCTCAAAGATTAGATAATAGGGTAAAACAACATGTTCCATCCAAAATTCGAAATGGAAACTATCTACCTTCGGACGTTTTGAACAATACCCATAGCTCATCTATAGGAGAGCACCTTATAAATAATCGTATTTGCGTTTTGAATTTTAGTGCGGACTTTTTTTTCCATCCTTAGTAAGTCGCACTCTATTTATCATCTTAAAATTCTAGAAACTATATATATTAAGACTCTGAAACCTTCTCTTTGCAAACAAAAAGAGAATCTCTTAGGGCTTAATCTAGTTTCTATTTAATAATTAATCCACCCCCCTCTTTTTTTTTCTTTTTTTTATATACATATATTCCCCCCTACTTTTTCATCTCCGATTCATTGTTCCCCCCTTTTCTTTTTAAAACGTAATTAAGCTCGATTTTAGCTCTGTTGAGCGAGCCTCGAAACCGGTCAGCTGACACATTCATTTTTATTTTTTAATTTCACAATCTTAAATAAAAAATGTTTTCGAATAAGTTTACATTTAGTCTTTACATAGCCATAATAAAATGTCGTACGCCGCAAAAAATATTTATATATATAAATATATATATATATATATATATATATATATATATATATATATATATATGTTATTATTATTATTATCATTATTATTATTATTATTATTATTATTATTATTATTATTATTATTATTATTATGTATTTCAGGGTAAACAGTTACATATGGTCGCTACAAATAGCCATCTATTTCAGTCAATGAAACGTCCTCAGGCTTCCCGGAACCCCTCGATGCCACAAAGAAAATGGAAAAAAATTAAAGAAATTGAAAAAAAAAAAAAGAATATATATATATATATATATATATATATATATATATATATATATATATATATATATATATATATATATATATATGAGACGAATCTATTCTTTTCATCTGTATTTACTACAATCCTATAGCGTTGCTTACCCCAGAATGTTTATAATACATACTTGCTGATCAGTCATTGTTTAGAAATACAAGCCAATAAAAATGGTAAATGTTTGGATTTGGTGGTAATGGTTAAACGCGGCAAATAATTAAATGAAACAAGTCGAAAGTATGTAAAGCAAAAAAGACGCTGGCAGAGCGGCAAAGTTTTTAGTTGAGAAGGAAACAAAATTCTTTTCGGATGCTCATGTTATACTTAATTTCGCGTTGCTTGTCGGGAAAAAAAGAGGAAGAAATCCAAATTATTTCCGGGTACATTTTGGACACGGGTCTGTCTCATATGCCTCCGCAAAAAAAGTGGGAAAAGATAGCAGGATTTGGGTAAGAAATATTTTTTTACTTGTGGGGGGGGGGTAGAGCTTATTAAGGCTTAAAACCAACTCGAGGATACAGCTTAATCAGAGTCGTGTGGACGATGAGACAATGCCACAATTATCGCAAATGTTGGAACTTGGGCAGGGTTTATTATTTAATTCTCAATAGACTTGATCGAAATAGCATTTTGTAAACGGACATTGAGATTGCTATGTGTATGATTTGCAAAAATGTCAAGTGACCCTTCCTTGCAAAAAACAAACAAACAAACAAAAAATGACCCAGTTGACCAGCACAAAATTAATCTTTTAGGCTAATTTTTAGATTCTTTTCATCCGAGAGATGAATCTTTCTAATGATAATAATTTCCCCACGTTTGTGGCAGGTATACAAACACACACAGACACTCACACCCACATACAAACTAGCACACATTTTCTCCTTTATATAATAGACTAGCAGGAATACCCGGCATTGCCTGGGGGTGGAGAGATGGTATAGTCGGGATATTGAGCAACCCATCCCTAAAAAATGTTTCAATCAAGATACTCCTGCGGGCGCAATAAATAAATAAATAAATAAATAAAATTAACTAAAATGTAAATAACAGTGAGTACCCGCGAGCGCAAAAAATTTAAAAAAATATAGCCGCAGTAACCAGGCTGGAATATGTAACGCTAAGAGGAAACGAAGGCGAAAAAAAAGGCCAACGGTTTAGCCGCCGCGCTCACGACGATTTACGACGTCGCGGCCATTCAAAATGAGCTTAGTCATTGCAAGACGTATGATGACTTTGCAAAAGTATCAACGCAAAAACTGACACATCCTTGAAACCCCCCCCCCCCGGCTCAGTTGACTAGTACAAAATTAATGTTTTGGGACAAATTTTGGATATTTGTCGTCCGAGAGTTCTATTTTTCTAACGATACCGATTTTCTCAGTGTTCGTTGCGTGTGTCGAAAGTTTTTGACAGACATACGCGAAAATACACAAACACACAAACCGACGTAATTAGATGGCTTCATCGGTGAAGGCAATCCTGTGATGATATATATTATTTAAAATACCAGCACACAACTTTGAAAACATCCCACTTGGTAAGAAATTAAAAAAATAAGAAGGATGAGCCCAGCAAGTGATGCGTCTATCCTACTATCAGGATGCCAGTGTGGATGTACAAGCGTCAGCCAACAAGAACCATTCTTTCAATTTCGAGTGGGACAAGCGTTTTCTTCATATTCTCATCTCGAAAAGCATTAACATATGGCAATGTTTATATTACGAAAACAACGCGGTCACATTTTGTTTAAGTTATCGGCAGCCATTTTTTTTTTATATTCTTAGAATCATACAGAGCGGGGGAGGGATACAAATTTAGGGTCTGTGTAGGTTTCTCGTAAAGCGGGCAACTATTTCATCGTTTTTCTTTTAGTTGGATTATAGGGTTCTACGGGTTGGAGTGGGCGTTGGTAGCAGCTCAGTGGCTTATAAACATGAGGGTAAATAAATATATGGGTGTGGCTTTTGTAGACAAGCATTTGTCTGTGTGATGGCATCGAAATAGAGTACTATTATACTATATCTATCATTATATAAAAGAAACTTGTGCGCGCGTGTGTGTGAGTTCGTTTTGTATGGACTCCAAAACGGCTGGGCCGCTTTTATTAAACTCCACGCAAATGTACTTCATGTATCTGATAGTGTCCTTAGATAGGTTTTGTATCGGAATGTATTCGATAACTATTGATGATCGATAATCGGAAAAAGACAAAATAGAGAAAAGGGGGAAGATGGAGGAAAGAAGGGGAGATAAATGATTAATAGGAAGAATGCAAAGGAAGACCAAAGAATAATGGGGCAAGAAGAGGAAGAAGGAGAGGAAGTAAAAAAAGAATACGACGAAAAAGAAGGGAAATACTACTACTACCACTGCTTAGAAGAAGAAGAAGAAGAAGAAGAAGAAGAAGAAGAAGAAGAAGAAAAAAAAAAATAAGGGGATCGAAAAAGGAGAGAAATAGAATAAGAAAAAAGGGAAATATAGGAGAGAATAAATAATTATTTCCACAGCCAAAAAACGTCGCAGCTCACAAAAGCCATGACAGCCAAAAAACCGAAAGTCTGAGACCTGAGTTTCGCCCTCAATAAGGTTAGCTGTCGTGTTGACATCGTCTTTACGTTGTCTGGCTGTAGAAATAATTATATATTCTTTCACATTCTGAAGATCTATTGCTGATTGCTCGCTAGGTTAGCGTGTCATGATGACATCGTCCTTACGAGTATAAAATTCCTACTTGCGACGCATCGGCTTGGATTATAGCTGGTTAATGACCACGCCCCTTGTTCAGTCCACTGTCAGTCCACTGTCGGATTTCGCCGCGGTTTGCTTGATGTGTGTCAGTTAATGGGCTTCTTTTGTATGTGGCGTGTTTGCTCAGTTGGTAAAGTGCTCGCCTACCATGCCAGAGATTCGGGTTTCAAATTCCGAGTTCAGATGTGTCTAGCTGATGAGGGCAACACTATTAGTATTATACTTCCGGTTGGTTGGCTGTCGTGGCTTTTGTGAGCTGCGATGTTGTCTGGCTGTGGAAATAATTATATATATACGTTTTTTCTTCTTTCATTTGACGCTATCGGCATTCAAAACGGCGCTACTAAGTGTCAGGGACCACACCACACAACAAAAGCGACTAAAACTGATAAACTCGCCGCAGACAAACACGTATACAAATGTTGCAAATCTTTTCACTCCTCAAGATGATAAAATTGAAAATGAATACAAAATTGATAAGTTGTTTAAATGTTTTTTCCTCGTTGAAAGATTAAAAAGTTTTCCCCGTGCACAATAATTTACAAAGAATGCACTGTATTGATATATATATATATATATATATATATATATATATATATATATATATATATATATATATATATATATATGTGTGTGTGTGTGTGTGTGTGTGTGTGAGATAAAAGTAGTGTTTTAATTGGCTAAAAATGTTCTTTGAGAGATAGAGACGTGAGTTACGTTTACAATGGGTCATTTGTTGAAGGTTAAAATTCTGAGACGCAATCGTTATTTGGTTTAAGTCTTGAAGAGATAGCCCGCAAGATTAGCGAACCGAAGTGTATGCGCTATTTTCTCCTTCTCCTCTTCCCCCTTTTCTTCTTCTTCTTCTTCTTCTTTCTCATTTTTTCCTTTCTCCTCATTTTCTTCTTCTTTCTCTTCCTCTTCTCTTCCTTTATCTCGTTCTTCTTTTCCTTCTCATGTTCTCTTTTTTCTTCTTCTCCGTATTATTATATTATTATTTTCCTTTTTTCCTTATTCTATTTTTTTCTTCCTCTCCTTCCTTTTCGCCCCTTTATTGCTTCTTCTTCTTCTTCTTCTTCTTCTTCTTCTTCTTCTTCTTCTATTACTACTTTTTCCCGTTCTTCTCTCCTTTTCTATTTATATTCGTTTTCTTTTCTTCTTCTTCTTCTTTTTCTTCTTTTCTTCTTTTTTTCTTCTTCTTATTGTTATTATTATTGTTATTATTTTAGTAGTAGTAGTATTTCCCTTTCTTTTTCATCTTATTCTTTTTTTACTTCCTCTCTTTCTTCCTCTTCTTGCTCCCTTATTCTTTGCGCCCTTCCTTTTCTCTTCTTTCCCCTTTTCTTCTTTTTGTCTTTTTTTATGGTGCCTTAATTACATGAAATGCACCATAAAATAAAATTCGTTTATTCTAGAATAACCCAAAAATACGCAATATGCTTGTCCGAAAATGTTTAACTTATTGCACTGCAGAGAATCACATTTTCTACTGAAACTTGCTGCTCATAAAAAAATAACGTTATCATTTATTGAAGATTCCTGGAACCTGTAGACATTTCTCTGTTGCTTTCTTACGAAAAATTACAGAAATCAAGATATTAGCAAAAACTACTACATCAAAACAAATCTGACGTTTGTAATTAATTCACCTTCAAAATTAATTTTTGTACCATTAACGGCCGTCGCCTTTCATAGTTATTAACATAGTCAGCTTTCGTAACATTTTTCACGTTTTGAGATTTATTATTAAAAGATCCGATCCCCTGTCTAATTGGAATTTAATTGTCTTGCCGAAAATGTTAACCGTTACATATTTGCGTAAAGTTTAATCTACGACGTCCTTAGTTCTGGTTTGACGTACACGGCTTCTATTCTGAGTTTTCCTACAGTGCGAACTTTTATGACCGATCTTATTGCATAAATGGCATCTTTTTGTTAAAAATGGGCAATCCCTTACCCAATGTATTCCACCACATCTGAAACAAGCGCCCGGTGCCTTTATTTTTTCTGAGTTTCGGTGGTTATATAAACAGAAATATAAAACAACAGATTCCTCCCTACTAAACAGACATCTGTGTGCCATTTCGATGGGTTTTTTTCTTAGTTACTTTTTTATATTCGCGATGCCTGCTTCGATATTTCTTGCATCTTTTTTTTTATAATTTCTACTTTTTGACAATCCTCAGTCAATTTTTGAAATGTTAAGTTCGGTTCATTTTCTAATTTTTTAAAGAACTCTGCGCCTGATTTCTGCATCTTTTCCCGAGGTTTACCCTTGCGCAAACACGACATTTAAAATTGTCTGCTGTTAGTTCAGACAACTTAAAGTCATCACATTGTTTGTTCACTACAGCTGCATAGGTGGCAAAATCGTCATTATCGTCTTTTACCACATTCAAACATCTCCAACGCTTATGGAAAAGAAACGTTTTCGGCGAGAAAAGTTCTGTTAACAAATTTACCGTCTCAGTGAATGATAAATCTGCTGTTTTCCGAGGCAAGATGTAATCCACGAATTTATCATGCTCAGCCGTTTCCAATTTTCGTAGTAGAAGTCTGGTTTTCTTTTGATCAAACCAGTTGCTGCAGTCAATATTAAAAAAATCTTCATAACGCCGAAAATACGCTGCGAATGATTTTTCCTCTTCCTCGTATTTAAAATTGTCTATCGCGGTCCATATTGTATTCTGAGAAAAATTTACCTTTCTAAGTCGCGACGAACCTTTTTCTTTTTGTAAAGTACGGCGCTATCTTTGAAAGTCGTGATGAACTTTTTTCTTTTCAACTTCTTTTTTCCGTAATGATCTGCGTTTGTTTTAGTTACCGTGAACCTTTCAGTTGCAAATGTTATGTTAGACACTTCCTTAGGCTTGATAACATTTGAGTCCGACGTCGTTAGTGTTTTTAGAATACTATTTCAACGCGAGTATTTTTTTTTTCAATGTCGTTACTGGTTTCGATTTTAGTATACTCCTTGAATGCAATGTCGTTAGTGTTTAGTTCTTTAGAACACTGTTTTTAAACGTGAGTACGTTTTTCGAATCCAATGTCGCTAGTGTTATGGCTTTCAATAAGCCACAAAGAAAACAGAACAACGGAATAGAGTTTAAACAATGTATTACTGGAACAACAACGTAAAAAGGTTACAACTGAAAAGAGTAGTAAACGTCACCGAGCAGGCGAGGGTCGCTCTGGTGTTTAATCCACACCTGTGATCAAAAGGTCTATGGTTTATATAATGAATAGAACAGTCCCACAACAGATTGTTAATCAAGGTGTGGAAGATTACTTCAACAAAGAACTGGATATAAAAGTCAATGGGTTTTCCGACAGTTTACGGAGGTTAGGAACAATTTGCAGACAGTCTTGGGTTTGCGACAGTTGACAACCTTTGCGAGCTACACATAGTTAAAGAGTTTAGAGTGAGGGATTGTTTGTACATACATTGTTTATGCATATATTGTTTATCTATAATCTATACACAGAGATATTGATACCTTCAATAAATCTATAAAAAAAACTGATCAAAAACGATAAAAAATGGACAGCTTACATAGAATATCCCCCACTATTCCTGTATTATACGGCCTCTCCAAAACACATAAAGAAAACATCCCTATGCAACCCATAGTCTCTAACATCGGTAGTGTCATTCATAAGTAAGCACGCGCCATTGCCCATATTCTAACTCCATTAATGGGCATCATTAGTACATCATATATTAAAAACTTTGGCGACCTTCTAAATAAAATAAAAGATATTGACATACGAATCAAAACAATGTACAGTCTAGATATAGTTTCCCTATATACCAATATCCCTATCAAAAAATTCCTTAATCTACTCCACAAGGACCTAAACAAAATTAAAATCGATCTACCTTTTCCCCCGGACACATTAATACAAATAATAAAACTTATCACTGATACAAACTATTTCCAATTCAATAATTTCTATTACAGACAAAAATTCGGACTCCCTATGGGTAACCCCCTTAGCGGAGTATTAGCTGGCCTATTTTTAGAATTTCTCGAGAGCAGCTCTTTCAAATTCAGACTACCTAAAAACTTCACATACTTAAGGTATATAGACGATAGTCTTATTTTTCTCCTCAGAAACGTACAAATAGAACAACTCAAAATAAATAAAACTCAGTGGAACCATCCATAAAATTTATACAGGAACCCGAACAAGAAAACTCTGTAGCTTTTCTAAATATACTTATCATCAGATAAGAAAACGATCTGAGTTTCAAAGTACAAAGAAAAATCACACACAAAAACGATTACATTCACTACTACTCGCACCACAATGATAAAATAAAAACTGACATGATCATTGTTCTTTTTATTTTTTGCGTGCCTTTAGAATATGTAGCCCCAATATCTTGATGACGTAATTAAACATATCACGAACGTTTTACAAACATTACAACATCCGACTTATTTCATTTCTAACGCGGAGAAAAAAGCCACGAAAATATATTCTAATATAAACAGAAATATAAAACAACAGATGTCTCCCTACTATACAGACATCTCTTTATCCCTACCCATACTAATAATACAAAAATTTGCGACACTCAATAGACTTGGTATATATTCGATACAAACAACCTCTTCAACAATAAAACAAACATTAAACACCACTAAACACTTCCCCAAAACCCTCACACCCAACGCTGACATATACTCTATCCCTTGTAATATCTGTCACAAAACATATATAGGTGAAACACAACGTAAGTTAGAAATAAGATTTAATGAACACAAAAGAGACATAAAGAATGGAAACTCCTTAAATGCAATTTTTTGCAATTGTGCTGAACATGATCACTCGTTTAACTTTGATCATGCAAAAATTATCAAATTGTAGATACTGCTAAACGAAGACTTCTAGAATCAACGCTTATTTCAAATACTAACACCATCACGCAAAGAAAAGGTTTCTATAATTTAGCCCCTATTAAAGGAAATATAATAATCAGAGAGCAAAATATGAATACAGATCCTGGGTAATCAATCTATATGTCTTTAAAAGGCTCTCCTCATATAATTGAAACAAAATAAATAAGATAAAAAAAAATTAAATGTGCATGTACATTTGTATTTGAATAACGTTTTAATGTGTATATATAAGCATAGAATAATCCGACCTTTCCACCCGCACATTTATAGTTTCGGCCGAGAATGGGAAGTACATTAGGATTTTTTCCTTTTTCACTCGCATGTGGTCTGTAATCGTTTTTCTTCTACATTTTTCCTACGAAATCCTGATGATGTCCCCTGAAACAGGGACGAAACGTTGATTACTATTTTATTAATTCTCGGTTTTCTTTCTCAAATAACATATATTGTTTATATATATATATATATATATATATATATATATATATATATATATATATATTGTTTATCTATCTATCTATCTCTCGCGCTCTGTGTGTGTGTCTCTCTCTCTCTCTCTCTCTCTCTATATATATATATATATATATATATATATATGTATATTGTTTATCTATCTATCTATCTATCTATCTCTGTTTCTCTGTTTCTCTCGTTCTCTTTCTCTCTCTCTCTCTCTCTCTCTCTCTATATATATATATATATATATATACATACATACATATATATATATATATATATATATATATATATATATATATATATATATATAAACAATCCCTTACTCTAAACTCTGAAATAATTAACACTTAATCGCCTAAAAAAAAGAACAATCTTACATTTGGAGGGAAGATTAGGAAAGGCTACCCGCTTTAACAATATTAAAATGATATAATGTATTATTAGTATTCCTTAGCGCAAGTGTTTTTATCTAAAAAAAACATAAAAAGTATATGATTTCAATTTTATAGGAGAAACCCGTATGTTTGGGAGCCAAGATTTTCAAAAATATAATATAATATTATATAATATAATATAACGCTGTGCTATAAGCACAGCGTTAAAATCTTTGATGCAACCATTTTTATTTTATATAGCATTAATACAGAACGTTTTCCATTCAGCCTTTGTCGGGCCCTTTCTCCTGAAGAATTTGGCTTTAGTATTTTTTATACTTTGGCAACCTGTTTCTCGTGTGTTTACGTTCACTATTCAAAACAAAATGGCTGACCTTTTTTTTCATGGATTCATCAAAGCACATGTTTTATATAACAACTAGCTGTACCCCGGCCACGCGTTGCTGTGCCTCAGTTTGTTTAAATGGAACACATTCTTCAAGAGAGATTGCATTTTGTATCGTTTATTTACTTTTATTATTTTTTGCAATTTTTTTAACAATAAATTTTTTTTTTTTTTTTCCTCAAAGAAAGATTCATTTTTTACCATAAATTGTTAGGGGAAAGGTTTTTTTTTCAGGAAATCATACACTTTTTTTAAAAGAAATTTGGCAGTAAACGTTTCTTTTTGAAAACGGAATTTTTATTATAAAAAGAAAAGATGAATGCTTTATTTGAACACTGTAAATAGTTAGGTGAAAGTACAGAAAAGTTTAATTTTTTTTCAAGAGAATGTATAATTTTTTTGTCAACAGACATTAAGAAAATAAACAGAAAAAATACTCTCATCATTAATTGATTAATTAATTATGCAAAAAAAATGTTGATTTAGTGTTTCAACATTTGAACAACGTTCGGTTGAATCGGATGATTGCCGGTCGAACTCTAATCATAATTGGAATCAGGCGGGTGGGGGGTCGGATACAAATTCTGCAGGAGTATCATTATTTTTAATTTCGTCTTGTGTTCAAGTTTTTGAGTGGGCTATCAGCGATTGCAAACTAACAATTTGACCAACATGCAAAAAATTCAACAATTAAATAATTTTAATAAGTGCTCAGCTAGGTGTGTCAGAAACCGGCCTTACCAATGCGTGAAAAAATATTGAATAATTCGACCTCCTATCTTTCCAAGCTTATAACTACTTGAAAACTGTAATTCAAACCCTAATTTTTTTTCAATTAAAGGGGTAAAGACCAAAATTAAAAACAAATAACAGGTTTAATAGCAAATTATGCAATATTTGTTTTTTAAATCGATTTTCTTTTAAAAAGATTTGAAGAAAATAAACGAAATTTAACTTAAGTAGATTATAAAAAATCGATATAAATTCCAAAAAGTCACTTACCTATAAAAATTACTAATCATTGTGTAGTTCTATTCTTAATTGTTAAAAATTTATCCATATTTATGTTTTAAAATTCATTTATTTTTAGATAAAAAAATTTTTAAACGCCTATTTTAAAAAGACACCATAACGCAAGAATTTTACGTCTTTATCGAAAACCGGAAGTAGCTTTTTTTATTGTTTTGAACTACGGATGAACAGAAGGAAGTAAAAACCACGCGTTCGCGTTAGGCGTCTAGCCTTGTCCGTGAAGTGATATGTGCTCCGATAGCTTAAAAATAGTCAAATTTTACTTTTAAAAAAAGACACTCAAGGAATTTTTTCTTTTCTCAAATAAATACACACATTTTTGATTTATTATATTTTCATTCTTTTTTGTCGAATGAATTTTTTTTAATATCTAAAAAAAGAAAACATTGAATAAAATAGAAAAAATTGTCGTCATCATCCATTACTTACTGGACAATATAAGCAGAACATAGGCGTCAAATAAAAAAAAAATCTACGTGGTTTTAAAAAAAAAATGGGGGGTTTATACTTTGGACTTTACAGGTAAATTTCAAAAAACACTTCTTTTTTGTTTTAATTCACAATATATTATTTATGGATCTTCTATCTTCAATTTGTGATATATAAAACTTTTTTTACATGGGGGTCAATACTTATCAAGGCCACTCAGGGATAGGGGTTATTGCATGTACAGTAATCAATGGATCGTTAGTATTGGAGATTTGATAGAGTGTTTTACTTAAGGGGGCGGTTTTTCAGGAGTTTGTTTATGTTGGACTTGAAGACATCCAAGTTGTAGTCAGGTGGGAAACTTTGGTACATAAATTAATTATTAAAATTTTAATAGACATTCCAAATGGGAGGGTGAATTAAAAAAAATCGTTTGTCTAACATATATTCGGTTTATTGGAAAGAGCATACAATTTCACATTGATCTGAAAATATCGTAAAAATTTAACCAATAGAAAAATTTTGATAGATTTTTAAAGTTTAGAAATTCAAATAAAAAATTAACTCGTAAAATTCAATTGATTTCATTACGTAAAAAAAATGACTGCATGAAGGCGCGCCTGCACTTTGTAAACACTTTTTTTTTAAATAAAAAATAATATTTCTATTATTTTTTAAACAACTTTAATAGTTTATTTTGGAAGTATATTCCATAAAAAAATAAACAACTCGCTTTTAAAAGGAGAAATTACGAGTTTTTTTATATTTTATTCGCAGTTTCATGTTTGGAGTGTCAAAAATTTCCCCCAAATTCTGATATACCTAGTGCTCAGCTCAGCTTCTAATACAAATCCTAGTAAATCAATCCCCCATTATGGCACGGTTGTTGTAAAAATGGAACGGAAACTTAAATTTCGTTCCGTTTTAATCGTTTCTTTTTAATTGTGCCCCCCAAACGAATATAATCAAAAGAATAGCATTCAACGATTGTACTTAAAAATATACAAAACACAAAATATTTAAAATAAAAAAAAAGAAGTTATTAACGAAAGGGAAATAATTCCATTTTTAAGCGAAAAAAGTCAGTTTGGTATATCTTTTTGTTATTTTTTACATAAGTCCAACTTACCGTTTACATTGAAAATGACAACATTTATAGGTTTTCGGGTATGTTTACAACGAATAAACACTCCAATCTACCCATGTTAAGAACGGCTCTCGGAATAGACACCCCAAACCTCCCCATGTTAAGAACGGCATTTGGAATAGACACACCTAACCTTGTCAGCATACCTGAAAACCTATAAAAGTTCACATGTCGAATGTGAACGATGAGTTGGACAGAATGTACAAATGTACCGAATTTAAAAGGGAACGAAATTTTAATTTCCGTTCCATTTTTACAACAACCGTAAAGCAGAGCATTCTATGCAAATTTTACCTAACTTAGTGTATTAATGTTATTTTTATTTAAGTAAAAATAATATTTAGGTTTGGATATAAATTCCTAAACTCATTTCACACTAAATAATTTAGGTGACTGAAATAGGAATCTAATTGGATCTTTAATTTCCTGAATAGTAAAAAGATGATCCACAATGGTCGATTTGCTGCTAATATCCATTGTTTAGGTACGGGCAAAAATAAACGAATTTTTTAAAGTTTTTTGTAAGTTTCCGACAACTTTTTGAATGTATTTGAAAGATTAAGAACTAAATTTAATTCCCTAAAGGAAAAAAAATATTTGTACACGTGAAAACAAAAGTTATAAAAAATTTTTTCACAGCGATCTTACCAATTCAGCTAAATTTTGAAGTTAAATAAATTCATTGTAAAAATCCTTTTAGAGATAAATATTTGTTTTCTGGGTCTATTTCAAAGATAATTAGTAAAGTCCTAAGATATTGAATTAAATAAAAAAGAAAACACCTTGTTTGTGCAAAAAATAGCATCGGTAGTGCAAGAAATTCAGTTTGCTTCGAGTTATATCGAATTCATTAACACAGACTTTAGGGAATATTTTCGTAATGTTCTTGTAAAAATTATTTTTTTTTATTGTTATAAATTACGGTGCCTTATTTATATATATAAAAAAAGCAAAAATGAACACATTCTGTTTACATTAAGCGAGAGCACCACGGCCTGTAAGATCCTTTTAGTGATGTAACATGACGGCAGGCCGTGATATGTCCCCAAATAAAAAAAAATGGGGCATCGGTATAAAGAAAACCACCTATTTATTAAAGAAAAATTAAGTATAATGTTATAATTAAAAAGCAATATATAAAAACACGCATGGGTACAGTAAACATATTATACCAAAATGTGGAAGCCATTCGTCCAATGGTTATTTAGACTACTAATAACGAACGAACCAAGAATTACATTTATATATATATATATATATATATATATATATATATATATATATATATATATATATGCAGTAATATTTAACCAATTTCGACACGAGAAGCAGATAACATTGCTTTTAATTGAAATTGACAAAAAAAAAAGCAGTAAGTAGTTATTATTGTCTTTTTAATAAAACCTCGATTTTCGGCTGCTGGATTTTACTACAATAACGAAGACGAACCACCTTTTTTTTTTAATTAGTTTGAAGTTGAGCTTTAAAATTTGAAGTTGATCTTTCTTTCTTATAAACGTAAAAAAAGGGGTGGCTCAATAATGAATGACGGTTGGGTAAATCTATACAAATTGATATAAGGAATGTGGTTTGTTAGGATGAGATTTGGTAATGTTTTGTCCGCGTAAAACACCAAGCAAAATGATGACACAACAGATTTCAGTTTCATTCACGTTTATTAAAGCAGAACGTTGAAACGATCAGCTCATGTTCAGACAATAAAGAGAAACGCGCCGTAAGATTGCTGTTGACGCAAATAAAATGTTTACGGAATGTCGATCTAGATGGCGAGCAGTTCTATTTTGGTCTGTCTCTTTTAAAGCATGTCATCTCTCTTTACAAATTATGATTTTAATAATGTACACACACACACACACACACACAAATTGGGTGCGTAGGTATGTAGGTTAAACGAAGTTGTCTGGAAGGTATAGGAGCTGACTCCCATCTTTCCGTCGAAAGGTACGTTTGGCTCGGCTTGTTTTTACTGTTGTGCTTGTACGGTTTTTAGATCATATTAAAACCGCCTTTTGTCGGCATCTTTCTTTTTTCTTTTTTTTTTTTATCAATTTTCACTCCAAACAAGGCACAGTGCCACTTGGAAGTAGGGGGCTACTATTGAGGATATAAGTTGCAGAGGTATTATGAAGGGAGAGGAGTAGCAAGATGTTTGTTCACATTACACTTGAACTTCTGCATATCAGTACAGTTGGGAAAGCAGAATCCCGGAAGGGAGTTCCAAAGACTTGCAGTTCTGGGGAAAAAACTATTGGAGTAAAAGGCTTTCTTACACCTAGGGATCTCTACTGTAAAAGGGTGGGACTTAGTTGCTTGTCGGGTTTGTCGGGGGGGGGGGGGTAGTCACGTCGAGGAGGTACAAGTGCTTGTAGTTCGTCAGAGCATTCACCATTAAAGTACTTGTAGAACAGGCAGAGGGATGCAACATTTCGTCGATGGGACAGAGGCTGGAGTCTATCGGTTGTTTACGTAAGTCGAATGAAAATGGTTCGGCGTCAAAGTCAAAATGAGACGACACTATTAATATTTAAAACAAACAAACAAAAAACGGTAAACATGTAAAATTTATGACAAATTATTATTATTTATTTATTCTTTTTTACGAAGAACAGATAATAAAACACATGTTATTTTATTTTACAATAAAGTGTTTTAGGGGTTTTCTGCTTACCAGAAAGTTGCGGTTTGTTTTATTATTATTATTATTATTATTATTATTATTATTATTATTATTATCACTACTACTGCTGCTACGACTAATAATAATAGTAGTAGTAGTAGTAGTAGTAGTAGTAGTAGTAGTAGTATTCACTAGAAACTTTCACAGAGCCCATCATCAAAGAATTCTCTTTGAAACATTTTGAAAACACAATCTGTGGTGTTCCCTGAAGTCTGAGTGACAACAAGTCTCCCCAAATTTCCATTACTCACTATCTGTGTCGATAACTTTTGCAAATTAGTTTGCGTTATCGCAATAGCTGTTTTCTTGTATATTGACACTTGGACGTAAGGGGCTACTATTTGGGGCCATGTCTAGGAAAGGTTAACAAGATATTTGTTTATGTTACATTTAAACTTCTAAATATCAGTACAGCCAGGGAAGCAGTCAGCCAGAAAGGAATTCCAAAGTCTAGCTGTTCGAGGGAAGAAACTATTAGAATAGAAAGCTCTTTGGTATTTAGGGACAACAACAGTAAAGGAGTGAGATCTTATTGCTAAGCGGGTTTGTCGGGAATATGTACGTCGAGAGGGTACAAGTGAAGCGAGTTCATCAGAACACATTCCATTAAAATATTTGTAAAACAGGCACAGTGATGCAACATTGTGGCGATGGGACAGGGGCTGGAGCTTAGTTGATAAAGTGGGACTGATTAGATTGACAACTCTTTTTTGGACTTTATCGAAGAGGGAGAGATGAGTGGTAGATGCACCAGCCCAGATGTGGCAACAATACTCCATGCATGGGCGAATGGTGGCTTTGTAGAGGTACAGGATACTCTCAGGCGTGATAGAAAGAACCTACCTTCTTTGCAGCAGCCTTTGCAATATCCTCTATGTATTAGTTTCAGTTCATATTGCCCGCAAATGTTAGACCGAGGAGTTTGAAGGTAGAATTCTCAGGGAGGGTGCTATTTGTCATAGATATAGGGGGTTGGAGAGGCGTCTTGTAATTGTTAAAGGAGAACAGCTTAGTTTTACTCGCATTAAATGTTACCATCCATTTGCAGCCCCATTCCACTATAGTCTGGAGGTCTTTTTCTAACAATTGTGCCATTTTCTTGGGTTTATGTACATCTTTTCTTCCCTCGTGCATATTATAGAGCGTTGTATCATCAGCAAATATACCCATCTCGGACATAATATTATCAGGGAGGTTATTTATGAATATCAGGAATAATAATGGCGCAAGGGTCGACCCCTGAGGCACTCCCGCATTAATGTTATGCTGCTCGGATGTACGTCCGTCAATGACAACCTGTATGCTTCTATTGTCTAAGAAGGATCTAATTATATTTAGTATACGTCCAGTTATACCGTACGATTTAATTTAAGCTGTTTATCATCGTTAACAGCGACCATTGGTCTTCACTGGGATTTGGGTGGCAATAAGCCTCGTCCAGCAGAGGGCTTGTTCGTGCCCTCCCTCCTCGGTATTTCCATCTTCCTTGACCCTCCTCAATTATTTGGCGTGACATCAGTTCATGGTGACACTAAGAAAAAGAGGGTGGTCAGAAGGCAAGAGCGCGGGGGTGGGGTGGGGAGTCAACTTACAATTATACAATTTCAGTTTTTATGATTCCATGTGGGGTTTCTATGTGTTTTAGATCCGTAGCAGTTTCTACGTGTTCAGGTTGCGCCTGTATTCCATGTAGCTGATGTGTTTCCGCATTTGAAGGTTTTCCTTAATGTTTCAGCCGTTTTTATTATTGTCATCCGTTGCATCTTCTCAGCCATCCCTCTGGTTCCAATCTCCCCCATTCTTTTATCGAAGTTTTTCTGGATTGTTTTAAGTGCCCCGACCATAATTGGTGTTATCTTGACTTTCTTCATCTTCCATATCCTTTTGAGCTCTCTGGCCAGTTCCGTATATTTGCTCTGCTTCTCTCTCCTTAATATTCACTCGGTGGTCTACTGGAACGGCAAAATCTACAATCTTGTAGGACATTTCCTTCTTGTTGATTATTATGACGTCCGGTCTCCAAGCTTGAATGGGTTTATCCATTTCTATATCCATATCCCATAAAATTTTATCTTTCGTTTTCAAGTACTGCTGCCACTTTGTTCTTGTGCCATTTGTCTGTGTGTTCAAGATTCAATTATCTGCATGATTCCCAGTGTACTGCCTTCCTAGCTTGATTGTGTCTATTTTTATATTCTTTTTGGGCTAGTTTGCTGCATTCACATGATGTGGTTTATTGTTTTGTTTCTTTGTCCACAGAGTCTGCATTTGCTCAAGACGTGCTGCATGAAATAATGCCGCGCCTCTACTATACTGGAGGGTTGCGGGACTCTCGGATCTCAAATCTCTCAAAATGCATTCGCTTACTTTTTATTGTTTCGTCTTTTTTTCCACAAAGACTACATTTGCTGTTTTATTGTGTCTTGTCGATCCTTTCTTTGATGTGGTTGGTTCTAATTGCGTTATTTTTTGTGGTTGTCATTATGGAGTCAGTTTCTCTTTTTAGATTTCCTTTTTGTAGCCATGTTCAAGTATTTTTTTTAGTCTCATCTTTTGTCGTCCTTTTTTTCAACGTTTTTCGGTATTGATTCTAGCGCTCCTACTATTAGTGGTGTTATCTTAACTTTCTTCATTTTCCAGATCCATTTGAGTTCTCTGGCCAGTTCAATGAATTTGCTCCGCATCTCTGTGTCCATCATCTACACTCTGTGGCCTGCTGGAACGGCAAAATCTATAATCTTGCTGAACTTTTCCTTCTTGTAAACTATTATGACATTCGGTCTTCTTGCTTGGATAGGTTTATTCGTTTTTGATATTCATTTTTTAGTACTGTTGCCGGTTTGTGTTTGTACCATTTGTCTGGTTATTAAAGATGCAATCATCTGTATAACTGACAGTGTGCTTTCACTCACTGGTCTTTCCATCCTCCTTGGCCCTTCAACTATTTGGGAGGGTGAGAAGGGAGGAAAGTAATATGGGCAAGAGGAAAGTTAATTAGAAAAGTAGGGAGACGAGAGGGGGGTTGATGGGAAATAGGGTGGGTGGGTGATGGCATGGGATGGAGATAGGAAAGCGAGGTAGTAGTCATCACTCAAGAGTATTATTATTATTATTATTATCATTATTATTATTATTATTGATGTTGTTATTATTATTATTATTGATGTTGTTATTATTGTTGTTATTATTATTGTTGTTGTTGTTATTATTATTGTTGTTGTTCTTTTTATTATTATTACTATTATTATTATTGATATGGTTATTATTATTATTATTTTTGTTGTTGCTGTTGTTATTATTATTATTGTTGTTGTTATTATTATTATTGCTGTTGTTATTATTATTATTGTTGTTGTTGTTGTTGCTGTTATTATTATTATTAATATTATTATTATTATTATTATTATTATTATTATTATTATTATTATTATGTTTAGTTGTCTCGATATTCTTTTTTGTACAAATAAAGCTTTTGAACGAGCCTTGTAAGGGTTAGGGTTTGGGTTGGGGTTTGGGTTGGGATGAAAAAAGGAAACAGTTTATTTTGTTGCTATTTTTACATGTTTTTTTTTTAATCTTTCGGTAGATTAAATCGTCTGTCCTAAAACGCTAGAATTCATTATCGCTTTAATCAATTTAATTTACACGATTTACGATTAAAAATTGTCTTCTGCAATTTGATTGGCTAAGCGTTTCGGTATTTTCTGGTTGTTTACGTAAACTTTTTGTCGTCGAAAAAGGCGACAAAAATTCTGTTTTTACATGGATCACAAACTGAACAATGCATCGCTTCTTTTATCACAAGTTGTGTCGACTTCGTGTTCGAAAGAAAAAGAAGAAAATGTCTATCTCCGACCGGGCCTCCCGTCATTGTGAGTGCCGCTTTTCTTTATCAATTGTTCCAGCCAATAAAACGTTTTCAAGTTTCATTTGACTGTCTTATTTGCATGACACGTCTCTCTATTACTTATTTAATGTCGTATAGTAATATAGTAATATCGTGATATAGTAATATAGTGATATAGTAATATAGTGATCTAGTAATATAGTGATATAGTAATATAGTAATATAGTGATATAGTAATATAGTAATATAGTGATATATTAATATAGTAATATAGTAATAACGTAATATAGTAATATAGTAATATATTAATATAGTAATATAGTAATATCGTGATATAGTAATATAGTGATATAGTAATATAGTGATCTAGTAATATAGTGATATAGTAATATAGTAATATAGTAATATCGTAATATAGTAATATAGTAATATCGTGATATAGTAATATAGTGATATAAATATGCATCATGATTACGTTGTCGCACCCGTTCCCATTAGACCACTGAAGTTAAACGGTACTGAACCTGACCAGTTTTAAAATGGATGACTATCTGATAAAACTAGGTGTGTATGTGCTCTGAAATCTGGAGAGGGGTGGACGCCGCTAGGGTATTCTTGCTCAAGACACACTGCATGAAATACTGTAGCGCCTCCACTATCCCGGAGAGTTAAGGATTTAAAATCTCTCGGAATCTTTGTGTGTGATGTGTCTGTGATCTGATGGTGGGGTTTGTTAGTTGGTTAGTGGATAGTTGGTGAGTGGTTAGTTAGTTATGTGGTTAGTTGATTAGTTGGTTAGTGGTTAGTTGTTTAGTTGGTGGGGAAAATGAACGATTGTGACGAATCGAATCAAATATTAACTCGTCCTGACAGTTGTTGTTGTTGTTGTTGTTGAGCATGATGCTTTTGTCGGCATTCGTTTCCTCGATATCTTTCTACTAAGAATTTGTTTTAGAAGGGTATTGCGTGCTTAGAGGAGGGGCCAAGCGAAGTGATTCTGTGGAACGATCTAGATTCGAACTTGGCACACAAGGTTTTCAGCCTTTGTCGTTAACCATTTAACCACCGTCATTTTCCTGCTGCTGGTATTTGAGGACACGGACGAGGCCTGATTCCATTGGTTGAATTGGTCAATTGTAAGAAACGAAAATATCTGAGTTTTTTTTTAGACGCAGTTGAAGAAATGCGCCGAGAATGTTTAAAGCCGAATGGTTTGTAATGTTGAATAAACCTAAAAGCTTACCGGTTGCTGGCAGAACGCTGTAGACAATGGCGGCCTTTGTTATCATGAATTTATGTTGTCTTTGAATAATAAATCATTATTTTAATGTGTCCCACAAAGTTTTAGCAATTCGAATTTCACATAATTATAGGACAGGACGAGAGAGAAAAACAGACAGAGAGTGAAATAAAGATAGTGATCTCTCTCTCTCTCTTTCTCTCTCTCTCTCTCTCTCTATATATATATATATATAGAGAGAGAGAGAGAAAGAGAGAGAGAATAAAGAGAGATGAACATAAAGCTAAAGAGCTAGAACCATATAGAGAGATAGAAATATATATATATATATATATATATATATATATATATATATATATATATATATGAGCAAACAGTTAATAAAATATGCTAAAAAACACTTTGAAATGAGTTAAAAACATATTTAATCTGAAAAGTAAACACTAGATAAATGGATAGTCCTTAATCCGCGGAGTTTCGAAGAAATACTTTCCTTCTCATCAGAGGGTAGGAATTAGCAAAATGCGGGATCGGATTTTGCATGCAGAAGTATTTGATGAAACAACAAGTAAGTCAAAGATCTTACTTGAAAACAAAATAAGTTAAGCAGAGGGAATATGGTAAAGAGAAAGGTGATTACACATGAATGGATAGTCTGGTGGAAGATAAAAAATCCAGTGACGGTAAAATCCAAATGTAAAACTTCAAGAAAGTTAAAAGAATAATTATATATATATATATATATATATATATATATATATAAATAATTATTCTTTTTACTATAATAATTAAATACCTACAGACACTAGTGTTTCATCCTTTCGGGAATCTTCAGTGCAGGGTGTCACGATTAACACCAGTCGAACGATTCGAACTCGGCAACACGAGACATCTCTGGCTCGATTAGCAAAGACCGTATCCATTCGGCTACCATTAACGGCGTGAAATAACGTTGAATTTAAATATTTTAATTTTAAATGTTCTTTACGTCAGTCAGACAATGATCTAATCGTTATACGATGATCTTTGCATAAGAGCTAAATTGACAGACTTTAATTCGACTGAAAGTGCTCAACGATAAGAAACGAATTTCTTAAAGGGGCTGTCATAATATATATATATACATATATATATATATATATATATATATACATATATATATATATATATATATGTTACTAGCGTTATATATAACATATACACTGTGTATCAAATTATTAACGAGTTTACATGTTTTTAAATATTTACAGAACGAGTGAATAAAAATCCATGAAACTCTTATAATGCTTACAATACTATTCAGCTACTCCAGTCAGGAAATAAACGTATTTAAAGCAGTATTAGCGAAACTATGGCAGAAGATAGAAATATCTGTTGATTTTAGTGTGTCAAGTTATTAACGAGGTTGAGAAAAAACACAATATATCCATAACTTGTTTATTGAAATAATTTTCAAACATTAAATGAACTAGAAAAAATTCCTAGAACACAATAACTACATAGCAATTTCTACGTTGACATAATTAGTAGGGTATATGCGATCCTTTTTTATGAATGACTTGTAAAAGACGTTGGTCCACAGAATTAGTCAAATTTGTGATTTCGTCAACAGTTATTCCTCGCTATACCTCTTGGAGAGCATCCCACAACTCATCTTTGCTCTTAAATTGGCGTCCACTTGCATAGAGGCGTCGCTTCATGAGACTCCAAAGGTTCTCAATTGGGTTCAAATCTGGTGAATTCACAGGCCACTCCATCTTCCGTAACCCAGAGAACCCCAGTTGTTGCAAATACTCTTTGATTTTGTTTGCTGCATGCGAGGGAGCATTATCACCCATAAAAAAAATAATGGTTCTTGTGAACGTCAACCTTTGAATCTTCAGCCATGGTTCCAAGTGCTCCTTCAGAAAAGCTATGTAAGTATTTGACACCATTTTTACGCCTTCTGGGACTCTCCGTGAGCTAACTAAAGTACCTCCGACAATCCCATCCCAAATCATTATCCCACCACTACCTTGTTGGCGTCTTAAACGCTGATGACGATGTCGTCCATCTAGAACCCATCCCTTCCTCCAGCCATCTGGTCTATCAAAAGTGACACGCACTTCATCCGTTTTCATGTTGTCCTCTGCCCATTTCAATCGGTTTTGTATGTGATGTTACTTTAATGGAGACATTGTCACAGGCTTAACAGACTTTGCCACTTCTTTCAGAACGCGACATCGAGTATTTTTTTTTAGACATTCTTCAATCCAGCTTGGTTAAAGACTTCTCGACATGTCTGCCCAGGGTTCTTAACAACTTCGCGTTTAATTTGGAGTAAAGAACGGCGTGAAACAACTTTAGATTTACATTTATCAGCTCCATTGCGTACTTTTGTAGGGTCCTTGACAAAGTTCTTCACAGTTTGATGGTACCTTCCTATCATTTTCGATATTTCGAAGGTAGTTTTACCTTTTGCTAGCTGTTCTGTAATAGTACTCTTTTCACAACTACTAAAACCACTTTTACGGCCCATTTTATTGACGAAACAAACTGCCTTGTTAATAATTTGACACACCTCAAATACCGTGGATTCAGCAATTACGATGGCAAGTTGTTTACATTGCGCGAAACAGTACGAAAATTTCACAGTACGTGCAGCTCAGCCTTGCCAACGTTTCCGAAGCTTTTGATACGAAACTAACGGTAAGTTTCTGAAACTGGTAAAAAACTGTTATCTCGTTAATAATTTGACACGCAGTGTATATTAGCTAATACATGCATATATATATATATATATATATATATATATATGTGTGTGTGTGTGTGTGTGTGTGTGTGTGTGTGTGTGTGTGTGTGTGTGTGTGTGTATATATAAGTGAAATTGTCTGTGTATGTGTGCGTCTGTGTGTGTACACTTTCCTATCAAACTACTCTGTCAATTTTAAGTCTACAGACTCGAGATTTGACATAAGGGGTATTGAGCTTTGGCAAAATCTTTTAAATTTGTTTTCGGCTAGAAATTTGGCTGTCAAGGGGTTAAAGTTCCACGATTTGATCTTTGAAAACTCTACCAAACTCCGCCGTCAATTTTGGATCTAAACACTTGAAATTTTAGATGTAGGTTACTTGGACATGGATCTAACTTAATAACTTGATTTGAGCCCCAAACAATAAATATTAAGGGGACAAAATTGGGGTCAAAGTTTTTTTTAAATTGACCTCTGCGGTCTCTACCAAATTACTCAGCCAATTTTTGGTCTAAACATTTGAAATTTTACATAAAGTGTATTCAGATATAGGGCGAGCTTTTTAATCGCTTTTTGGCCGAAAATTTGGCTGCCAAGGGGTCAAAGTTCAAAAGATTTGACCTTTACGATCTCTAGCAAACTATTCAGTCAATTTTGGGTTTAAACATTTGAAATTTTACATAAAGGGTATTCAGACATGCGGCAAGCTTTTTAATCAGTTTTTGTACGAAATATGTCTGTCAAGAGGTCAAAGTTGAAAGAGTTGATCTTTGCAGACTTTACCGAACTCCTCAACCAGTTCTGGGTCCGAACACTTGAAATTTTAGATGTAGGTTACCTGGACATGAGTCAAACTAATTAATGTATATACATATGCACTTAAATTTATGAACAATGCATAAGCCCGAGCAAAGCCGGGTTAAACTGCTAGTAGTAAGTTATAAAATATATATGGCAATTAAGCTACACAAAATATTCCGCGTTTCTTCCACGCTAGGATTCATCAGGCTTATGCGAGAAGTCTTGGTTGTCTCGCGTTTTTATATACACACATTCTATTGAGTTTTTGTTAGCCAATCATATATATATATATATATATATATATATATATATATATATATCAAGATAGATATATAGATAGATGGATAGAGAGAAATGTTTATAGAGATAGATATATAGAGATAAAGACAAAGAGACAAAGATATGTATATATATATATATATATATATACATATCTTTGTCTCTTTGTCTTTATCTCTATATATCTATCTCTAGAGAGAAATGTTTATAGAGATAGATATATAGAGATAAAGACAAAGAGACAAAGATATATATATATATATATATATATATATATATATATATATATATATATATATACATATCTTTGTCTCTTTGTCTTTATCTCTATATATCTATCTCTATAAACATTTCTCTCTATCCATCTATCTATATATCTATCTTGATATATATATATATATATATATATATATATATATATATATATATATATATATATATATATATAGAGAGAGAGAGAGAGAGAGAGAGAGAGAGGGGGGGAGAGTGAGAAAATAACAAAAGGATGACATCATCCACTCTGAACGGAAGAAAAACAAACAAACAAACAAACAAACAAAATCCTCATTTCTAGTAGTATATGACTCTGTTGGGTACCTAGACGTTCATCTTTTTGTCTAGATAAAGGACCTCGCCTCCCCTACTCTCTCTCTCTCTCTCTCTCTCTCTCTCTCTCTCTCTCTCTCTCTCTCTATCTATCTATCTGTCTGTCTCTCTCCCTCCTAAACACACACACAATCAGATTTAATAGTAACGCCATCATTTTCTAACGTCATCTACGGTATTCATTTTTTTTTTCCTCATCCATTTTACTGAATTACCTCATCCTTTTATAATGTCATTACAGTCGAACCCCAGGAGATGGTGGTCCCGGGACATGTTTTTTTCAGGTGTTGATGTAGAATACCATATTTTTCGCCCCTGATTACGGTATTTTCCCCGCCTAACGGTGTTATTTATAATGTTATTTGATTATATACATGTGTATTATATGCTTTACTGTATTTTGTTACTAATTTTTAATATGCACTGCATAAAATTTTGTATAGGACCCACCATACGGCGATTTCACCTTACGATCTCAACCCCGGAACGGATAAATGCCGTATCCCGGGGTTTTACTGTATTTTCTTACCTAATTATTTGAATACGTCATCAAGCGTGCACAAAACACAAACAGAATGAAAAACTTTATAGACAAACAGTCAAACAAGCAATATCATTCTGTAGTAATATATTTATACAAACATTATTAGCTACATATGTGCATACATGTTTCTACTGCAACTTCTTTAGAGTAGTAGCGTCTTCAGGTCAAATTTTTTTTTACTGTGCACATTTCGTCAGTTGCACGGATTGATAATTTCTTCAGTTGCGTTTGTGCTGTATTTCTGCAATTTTGAATAATTTCATAATTATGAATTCGCATGTACTTGTAAAAAGTAGTATTTCTCAAGTTGCGCTTTATTTTATCATTTTACTTACTACCGTCTTTGAAACAGTAAATAAATAAGTTGGTTTTCGGGGCAAGGATGAAAGTGTAATATCTGTCCTAATGCTGACCCTTCATGTTAACATAACGAATACATATGTACAAAGAAAACATACACGCATGCACATACACATGCTCAAAGCAAACACGCACACGCACGCAATAAAAAAGCAAACACACACACACATGCACATGTATGTGTATAAACACCAACACACGCATGTCCAATATTATGCGGCTTCATAGTTTTATGACACACACACGAACACACACACGTACACAAACACAGATGCACTCAAGCAAAGATTAGTTTAATGACACACACATATGCACAAACACACGCACACAAGTAAACAAAAACAACACACACGCACACGCACGTGTATGTGTTTAAACACAGGCACCCGCATGCGGACGTTTGTGCGCCTATTAGTTTAATGGCACACACACAGCTACGTTTTTTAATGTGTAAATACATGTGTAATACACTGTCGGTGTGTTTAATTCGATAAGTAATAATTCAGACGGTTTCTCTTTCGTAAGTATGTAATTGTTATTAAATAACATATCTTATTGGTCTGCTGTCTGAAGAGATAAAAATAAAATGGAACAAAAACCAAACAAAGTTCATAAGGTAAAAACGAAAACGAGCCTCAGATCAGAAAGCCTTAGAAGGGGGTGGGGCAAAAAGCAGAATAACTATGTAATAGAGAATGTCGAAAAGTGAAGAAAAAAAAAGAAAGTATTCGTGAAAGTGCAGCCCTTGGTGTCAGTAAGTACAGATGAGGAGGCCGGCACAGCGAAACGACTCCCGTTAAGGTTGATTCGATCCCACCCAAAATCTTAGGTGTAAAGGTCAGCTGTAGGGATGAAGCGGAACTGACGTTGCAAGGCGTGAAATTGCTGTCGATGTTTCAATCTGGCTCAGTAGATAATTCTAACATCAACACGTGGCCACACACACGCGCGCGCACACACGCGCACACACACGCACACGCACACACACATAGGTTTTTCTTCTTATATATTTATATATTTCTGTGGGAAAAGGGTTGCAGAGAAGAGAAAAGAGCATCCTCCACAAGGCTACGAAGTCTATTTTTAACTCTCTAAAAGCAAGATCAGCTGCTTCTAGCAGCTTCTGCCCAGATGTGGCAACAGTACTCGGCTCTTATAGGGATAGAGAATTGCATCGTCAATGAGCTATCTACTGGAGCGGTAGAAGGATCCCACCATTTTATTCAGCAACTGATTTGATGTACGTGTTTCATTTCAGATCAAGAGTATAGGTCAGTCCCAGAAGCTTGTCGAAACATGGAGCCTCCCCAAGACGAGAGCCATCCATTTCAATTGATGCCAGATGGGGATCAGAGCGTTTGATGTAAAGATAGAAGCTTGGCTTTAGATGCATTAAAAGTAACCGATATATATATATATATATATATATATATATATATATATATATATATATATATATATGTTTGGAAGTACAGAATTTATATACAGTTTTGAAAATAATAAGCGGAAGTTTCTCAAGAGCTCTTTCGGCTATCATCTCATCAGGAGAAAATCGATAGCGTACAAAATAATATTATGTCGAAAATAAAGAGTTCTAATGGGGAACTAATTGAATATGCCAAAAGTACGGGGATACTAAAATAAATTTATTAACATTTAAAAAACGATTAAAATATTGGCACAACGAGGAAAAAACGGGAGAAAAGATTCAAAGAGAAACAATGCGTTTGATGTTTCCTTTTGCCGGCACAAAGAAGGCTGACGCACCGCAATAGAGACAGTCTCCAAAATCTTTAAATGGTTTATGGAGTCCGCTCTATGTAGCACCTCGAACCATTCTATTTTATATCTATCGGCACAGCACGGGTTGTCAATAAAATGTTGGCCAATAGCAGAGTCTAAGGCTGCAGAAGGAGGGAGACCACCAGACCCCATCCTCCCTTGTCTGATCTTCGATGGAACATGCTGGTTTATACGAGTCAAAAGATGCAAGGATGTTCACCCAACATAACCAGCATTGCACTGGCATTTAAATTCATACACAATATTGCTATTTTGGATGTAAGGCAAACTATCCTTGCGAAAAGACGGAAAAGCAGGTCTCGTAGTATATACCAAACGCAAGGACACAGAATAAAAGCAGTCGTAAATACTTCTGCGAATCTGTTTGGAAAGTTTATTACTCTTTTCCCCAATCCACGGTAATTTTAAATAAACCGGGCATTTCAAGGGTCCAAACTTTTTAGGGGATTTAAAATCCGCAACCTTTTTGAAAATACAGTCATCAATAAGGTCAACAGGATAACCATTATTGATGAATATTTCCCTGATCTTATCGAGTTCGGCGTCTAATCTGTTAGGCGAACAAATCATCAGGGCTCTATGTACCAAAGTATTAATTAAGCCGACCTTGTGTGATTTGGTACAAAAGACAACCAGTTCACAGATAGGCCAGTAAATGTCGGCTTCCTATAAATTGTAGTGAGAAAGCCCCCCTCCCTTGAGCGTTCGACAAGAACATCCAAGAAAAGAAGCGAATTGTCCTTCTCACTTTCCATAGTGAACTTAAGAGCACCATGCAAAGAATTCAACCTATTAAAAAATATCGACGCTTCACCTTGCGATGGAAAAATAGCAAAAGTGTCATCAACATATCTGAAATATGCAGTGGTTTTAGTTGTAGAATTGAACATAACGGATTCATGGTACCCGACGAAAATATCCGCTAAAGTTGGGGCCAACGGACTTCCCATTGAAACCTCGTCAACCTGAAAGTACATAATATCACAAAAACTAAACTCCACGGATTTTGTGCACATTAAAATGAGTTCAATAAGAATCTCTTTAGAAAACCGTGGAGCAGTCAGGCGACCATCATAGAGCGCGTCGGTACATATACATATAGTCTCATCCAATGGTATGTTGGTAAATAGACTAGAGACATCAAATGAGCACATAAAAGATGTCTCTGCATTTGAATCCCACCCACGTACACAATCAACGAACCGAAAAGAATCTGGGATGCAGTGCGTGGTGTATAACTCGCGCACAGGTTGCAGAATTTCCACAAGCCACTGAGCCAAAGATTGTTGTGCTGAACCAACCATTGATAAAATAGGTCTCAGTGGAACATCTTGCTTATGGATTTTGGGGAGACCATACATTCTGGGACGTTGTGACCCAGAGGGTCTGATCCTGTCATAGATGTCCTTGCAAAAAACATTCTTTTTAAATAATGCAAGTAGACGTCTTTGCATTTTAGCCTCGTTCTTGCAAGTATTATCCGTCAACTCGACGGGGCCGAGTTTACGGAATTTCGAAACATCATTGAGAATAACTGCCATTTTCTCAACGTAGTTCGAATTGTCCAAAATCACCACTCCTGCACCTTTGTCTGGTTTGCACATATAAATA
The DNA here is from genome assembly GCF_053919585.1 of Euprymna scolopes. NCBI lineage: Eukaryota > Metazoa > Mollusca > Cephalopoda > Sepiida > Sepiolidae > Euprymna > Euprymna scolopes. The sequence continues at coordinate 95,067,459 of NC_136506.1, forward strand.
TCAGTATTGGACTTTAACGATTTCATAGTTTTAAATTGCGTTATGTTCCAGACAAAATCGCTATGATCGACAGGTGTGTTACTGTATCGATGAGCTAAGACAACTAAATTAGATTTCATCTCAGAAATTTTTTTCGGGGAATTAGGAACATTGTCTTAGTTGGGAGAACAAAACTTCAAAGGCAGAAAGTGTTCTCTCTTTATTTATACTCGTAGGGGGAATACAAAAATCTAAACCTCTAGACAAAACTATTTTCAATTTCTTTAAGAACAGTTTTCGAAAAATTGAAAATATGTTTGCTTCCATTAATGGGTTCACACCCATATCTTCTGCGAACCAGAAGAGCAAGTTGTTTATTATTGTCTTTGGAAGCATGTTGCCTAGCAAATTGATCACTGATAGATAAATACTTGCAAAAACGGAAAAAGTCCAAAAAGGACAGAAACCAAAAAAATGCTCCATTGTCAAAAGTGTGTTTATTCATAAAGTCTGAAGAAATGCTTGTTTCTGAAAATTTTCAAACGAATTGAAATTGTCGAACTGGACATTGAAACAAGTGTAACGTAAAATGAAATACACTTTTTGTTGCCATCAACACCTTGTTTTGAAGTCTTGATTTGCATACACTGTATATTAATGCTCAATTATGAAATGTGATAATTTTGTAGCTTAATCCTTAAGTCAACCTTTTTGGGCTTAAAACCCATTGGTATATGAAAATTTACTGAATTACACGAACTCAGTATATTACATATAAGTCTATATATATATATATATATATATATATATATATATATATATATAAAGGGTGTCCACAAAAACACAAAAATAATATATATATATATATAAATATATATATATATATATAATGGAATAGAATATATATATATATATATATATAATGGAATAGAATATATATATATATATATATATATATATATATATATATATATATATTTAAAGGGTGACCACAAAAACAATATATATATATATATATATATATATTTGGGGTAATAATGGAATATATATATATATATATATATATATATATATATATATATATATATATATATATATATTAGTTTTATCGCACTGCTATATATTACGTTAAGTATAATAATCGATAGAGTATTGTCTTTACAATAATAAATACGTAATCTGCAGAAATTAAAATATCATAATTAAGTTAATTTTACGACCGGGCGGCCTACAAGTATGCGATTGGTCTTCTATGTATTTAGAGCGGGCGTTGTATGACTCTTGAAATTTTTTACTGAAAATGTAGTTAAAGTACACTCTCATTTTGTTGGCGAATAACTTCTATAGGGAAACTTTTGCTCTCCATTTCTTCTTGAAGTGGCGACAGCTGATTTGCATAAAACAGTATCACATTTTCCTAAATTTTAATAACTTGAAAAACAACAGGTTATATGTGGGCGTCGAAGGATTGTTCGCTAAGAAAATATCCCAGATTACATTTGAACAAACAGCAAAAAACACCAAACCGGTTTTTATGTATTTTGCATTTTCTTGATTGAAAAAAAATTATTGTTCAGACATGTTTTTTATTTTTTTATTTTTTACCTATCCTTCGTTTTTAATTTGACTGTGTGGTTATTTTCAATTATGAAATAGTACCCCCCCCACACCCACCGCCGGAGATACCCTCCAGCACCGCTATTAATGTTCAGAACTATAGTTTATAAAGGTTATTTTTTATTCTTTTTTTTTTTTCAGAAAGGAATCACCACTTATCAAGGCCAGGAGGCTACTCCAGGATAAAGGTTAATGGGTATACGTTAGTCAATGTGATTATAGTGTAGTAAAATTAAGTAGTGGAAATTTTATAAATTGGATTACTCAGGAGGACGGTTAATCAAAAACTTGTTTAGGTTGGACTTGAAGACAATCAGATTGTAGTCAGATGGAAAGCGGGCAATCGGAAGAGAGTTCCACATGCATGCAGTTCTGAGAAAGAAGCTTTGTTCGTGGAATCTACATTTAGGTTTAGGCATACATAAAGAGTGCGGGAAATTATTGATAGTGGTTTTGACTAGACGAATGTTTTTCGTGAAAGTTTGCCGAGGGGGGGTCATAGATTGAAGCTCAGACGAGCATTTGCCATGAAAATAACGATCAAAGCTTAGTTCGTTGAAAGTAAATTTTAGTACTCGGCTGAGCTCCAATTCCAGCTTCTTTCTTGTGAGACACTTAAGAAAAAAGACATTTTTTTATACCACAACGAAAAGAAAATTGGTTTTTTTTTTGTGTGTGTGTGTGTGTGTGTGTGTGTGTGTGTGTGTGTGTGTGTGTGTGTGTGTGTGTGTGTACACCTAACATCAGGCGGAATTTCCACGAACAAATCTTCTTTGCAAAGAATTGATGTGGCAATATCAATAGTTTCCCGATTTCGAGAAACTTACCGATTCCGATACTATTACGATTCCGATTCTTTATAAATCTCTAAATATTTAACTATATAGTCGGTATTTGTTTTTTCGATTATCGTAAAGGAACATCTTGAGAGTGCATATCTTTTTTTTTACATGGAGGTCATCACTTATCAAGACCCGGAGGCCACTCAGGGATATAAGGGCTATTGCGTGTACAGTAATCAATGAGATAGTATTGTAGTAATCATTAGTATTGGAGATTTGATAGAGTGTCTTACTTAAGGGGGTGGTTTGTCAGGAATTTGTTTATGTTGGATTTGAAGACATCCAAGTTGTAGTCAGGTGGGAAACAGGCAGACGGAAGAGAGTTCCACAGTGACGCACTTCTGAGAAAGAAACTTTGCTTATGGAATCTACGTTTGGATTTAGGCACAGATAAAGAGTGGGGAAAATACTTGACAGTAGTTTCAGCCAGACGGGTGTTTCTCGTGAAAGATTGTCGAGGGGGGACGAGAGATTGGAGTTCAGACGAGCACTTGCCATGGAAATAACGATAAAACAAAGACAGGCTCACAACGTCTATTCTGTGGGAGAGAGGCTGCAGGGAAGAGAAAATGGCATCCCCCACTAAACCACAAAGTCTATTTTGTACTCTGTCAAGGTAGGATAGGCTGTTTTTTGCAGCTCCTGCCCAGATGTGGCAACAGTACTCCATCCTTGGACGTACTTGGCTTTTATACAGATAGAGGATTGCATCAGTAGTGAGATATCTTCTTGAGCGGTAGAAGGATCCCACCATTTTCCCAGCGTCTCTGGCAACAGATTTGATGTACGTGTTCCATTTAAGATCAGGAGTAAAGGTCAAACCCAGAAGTTTGTCAAAACATTGAGCCTCTCCAAGACGAGAGCCATCCATTTCAATTGATGCCAGATGGGGATCAGAGCGTTGATGAAACGTTTTCTTAAACGTAAATACACACTTGTTCTGTGTAACCTATACATTTTACTTTTTACTACTAATGTAAAATAAATAAATATTTATTTTTCAACATTATTACCAAGAGTGTAACATTTTGTTTTAAACAAAATCAAATAAAAAATAATTAAAGGAATCGTTTTTATCATCGGAAAATAGGCATATTTTTTCCAATTCTGATATCCCATAAGGTTCCGATTTTTCTGATTTCTGATTCCGATTAATCGTCCAAACATTATTGCAAAGGCTTCCTGTCAGTTGAACACGTTATCACAGGAATGCTTCCCTGAATATTACAAAACAGGCTTCAAATTCAATGCCAATATATTCCTTCACAAACCTTCCCCACAAATATTCGAACTTGGTCCTGGCAGTATTTTAGTTTCATTGAGCCTTATCTCCAAGAATTTCTATGAACAGATTTTCTTTCCAAAGACTTCCCATCTATGGAACACATTTTTGAGAATTGCATTCCTCTAGACTTCAAAAAAAAAGTCACAAAAAAAGTCACAAAAAAAAGTCTTAAAAAAATGTCACGACATCCATCCTAGGCGGGTGGAACCGGTTTTCTCCCAAGGTGGAAGTGTCATTGGAATATTAAATATTCACAAGCGGTCCCCAGTCGCTTGTATATCCCTGTTAAAGGATATATATATATATATATATATATATATATATATATATATATATATATATATATATATATATATATATATATATATTATTCAAGCACGTCTGATTGAACACGACAGTTATTCTTTTTCCAATTTTTCTAAATATATTTTCTATTCGCCAAACGGTCTTTTTTTTTTATTTCAGCTGGCATATTGTATAAAATGGTACCCAAAAGTTGTTCATATTCTTCTCAAGTGCTTTCAACCGGTGCATCCGATTAACATCAAGAGCGATTGTTTTTGTTATCGGTTTCTTTTTCTTTTCCATTTGAGGCTTGGTGTATTTACTAACAGTATTTAATAACAAGAAACTAAATAAATAAACTATAAAATAAGAAAATTGAAATTAAAAATAAGAATAATTCGCTCCTAACCATTCGGCGCCCACCATTATAACCAATAAAAACATACAAATAAATACAATAAGCCTCAAAGGAAAAGAAAAAAGAAACCGATAACAACAACAATCGCTCCTGATGATAATCGGATGCACCGATAGAAAGCGCTTGATTAGAATATAGGTGAGCAACAACTTTTGGGTACTATTTTATACAACATATATATAAATATATATTTATTTATATATATTATATATAAATAAATCTATGTTTATTTATATTTATTTATATATATTATATATAAATAAATATATGTTTATTTATATATATTTATTTATATATATTATATATAAATTTTTATTTGTGTTAATTTCAATATATACCGTTTTGTTTAACGAGTTGAGACTGTTATAATAAACACTGAATCACCGTTAATTTCGAGTGAAGCTCAATGTATCTATTTTATAGGTGCAGAGCAAATATAGTACAAAACTTGGTGAAATTCAAAGACATACATTTTTTCTTTTTTGTAACTTTTGTTTATTTCATCTTAGATTTCTTCATTACAGCCGTTTCGTTAATGGAATGGCAATTTTATGATTTTATGTGCTCATAAAAATTTCCTGATTCCCACCAACTCTTCAGATGTTGTTTTCCATTCGATGTTACCAACATTATTATAATTATGGTTTAAAACAGAAATTTTGGTTAGCAAGGCACCCAAGATGGCCGACTTGCAACAACGTGGGGATGGAATTTCTTTTCCCCAAACACCATGTTATCATGTACAAAATCAACTTGGGCGCAGTGCGCCTGATGCGTTTCTGTTCAGGTGTCAAAAGTCGAGGAACCCACCTTGAAAAAAAACTTTGAAAATTCCAGAAGGGGGTTTTCTGCCCAAAAAATTTGCCAACTTGCTCAATGGATAATCTCATGCTCTTTGCTGGGTTCGAACTCATGTTATGAGGCCGCATCGTTAGCCACTGAGTCAACATCACTCTCCATCCCTTGCTGTTGTTAATGCTAATGTTTACTCTTTCACTTTTGTGAGAAACATCGCACATGGAATGTGAGGACTAAAGGAAAAAATTAAGGGCAGCAAAAGTTTCGAACCCGTCCAAATTAAACCCAAGGTCCACTTTTTACTCGTGTATAGTATTTATTTGTTTCCCACGGTGAGAAATGTGACACAAGAGTCATAAAGTGGAGTTGAAAAGTCAGCGCTCCCGAGGAGAACTACTCTAACCAGCAAAAAGTGCTGGGGTAGTCCTGTCTGCATTCCCCGATAGGCAGGGGTGACTCAGGTGATTAGCAATAAATTAACCCCTTTACAAAAAGAGGAGGCAAAACCTCCTAGAGCCGTACAGGATCAGCATTTTTAGCGCAATCATCAGTGTAATAATGTTCTGTGATTCTGATTTTGGTGGCAAGGTAAAGGTTCTACTTTTTACTCCTGTTGCTGTGTGTGAATTGACGTGGGTGATGTTGCTTTTCGCGCGGTAAAATGAGAGAAGCTTTCGGCTGAATGATTCTGTTTTCAAACAAAAGGAAAAAGAAAGAAAGAAAAAAGAGACAACCGCGATGTTAACGGCAATAAGTTGAAAACAAGTTTCTCAAGTTTCCATTACGAGTGAATCTGTTTACAAGATCGTTTGTTTTTCATGTCTTTCGATCGAATTACTCTAACGTTGAAATTCAATATTATTTGTTTTTTGTGTTTTTTTTATTTAAAAGTATATCAACTGTTTTGGAGGTTACTTATATGTCGGAGATCAATAATATATATATATGTAGCAACATCCTCCGCCTTAGTCCAACCTTCTCCACCGTTTTATAGTCACTAGTAACATGGTATTGCCAGAATTATTATATAAAATTCCGGTTAAGTCTAACACTCGTATTATTTGGGTTATTCGGACTACTACTGTTCATACTTTGAGTGTTTTTTTTTTTTTTTTTTTTTTGTAGAATATTTCGGTCGATGTAATTTCCGATCTTCTTCATGGGTATATTGTCGAACTCGGAAATCTTTTTACCTGGGCGAAGATCACTTACTAAACAAACCTAGTATAGAGTTCATTGCAATGCAATATGGAAACCATTAATTATAAATAATAAATAAAAATAAGTAAATCATATATATATATATATATATATATATATATATATATATATATATATATATATATATATATGATTAGTTTCTTTGGAAAAAGAAATCCAGCAGAGTGCTCAATTAAAAGGAAAATCCGAAATGTAATGTAAGCGTATTTATATTTTGTGTACAGAAAGTTGTTAGATGAGACAAATCATTTGTACCGTCGGTCTTTATTATCGGGCTTAAAACCGACGGTACCAATGATTTGTCTCATCTAACAACTTTCTGTACACAATATATATATATATATATATATATATATATATATATATATATATATATATGGATATATATATATATATATATATATATATATATATATATATATATGTGTGTGTGTATAATATTTTTCAGAGGTGAATCAACTAATAAATTTTAACGAGGTTCATACAGGAGTGCTCAATACCGAAGTAGGGTAAGATTCACTTTTTATTAACGTTACATAAGTATTTATATGTCGCTACACATTTATGAGCATGTTTCCGTCCGACAGTCAAAAGTAACTAGAGGTGATACTGCTTATACAAAAGCAGAATCCGTAATCCCGGACTATACTTTTGTATAAGCAATATCTCCTGAAGAGGTCTCAAGTTACTTTTAACTTGCTAACCGAAACATTCTCATGAATGTGTAGCAACATATGAATGCTTATGTAACGCTAATAAAAAGTGTATATATAATACGTGTGAGAGAAAGAGACAGATATACAGTGAATGTGTATGAGAGAGAGAAGGAGAGAGAGAGAGAGAGAGAGTGAAGACTATTTTAGTAAACCGTTAATTTTTGCACTTTTCAACCTATTGTTCTTTTCTGCTTGATTTTATTTTTTTGTTTTGTTTTTTGTTTTGTAATAGATGGCTGGCAGTGAAAATGACATCAAAGGGAACTCATATAATGTTATGAATAATGAGTCTAGGAATGTTTTATGAACAAAATAGAAACGATTCATTTTATACACTTGAAGCCTCAGTCTTCTCTTTTCAGGGCCGATACAAAAGTTTACACACACACACACACACACACACACACACACACACACACACACGGGCAAGCGTGCCTACATAAAGCACAGAATCTACGATATAGAGGTGCGGCGTAGGAGGTACTCGACAACATGTCAGTTTTCATAATGTGATATTCACGTAACCTGCAACTGCTATTGTAACCTAATTTGGTTTCACGTCTTTTATTCGTGAACAAAAGGAGATCCTAGTTTTGCCTACGTAAAACTAACACGGCAAACTGACCTGCCTATAAACAGGTCGATTTTATATGTCGAAAGATTTTTATTTTTTAAATGACGATTGGTCATTTGTATTATTTGGACTATTCGGACTACCAATTTCATCTTGGGTGTTATTCTCGCAACGTTTCGGTCGGTGCAGCTTCCAACCTTATTCGGGTGCATTGTTTCGAACTTGATAATCTCTATGTCAAATTCGGGAATCTGTATATAATCTATAATGCGTATTACCTCAGGATGTCTGAAGTCAACCCCAACACCATTGCTATCAGTAGCAAGCTCAATCGCACCACCCCACATAAGGAGAAAAGAGACAACTCAAAAATGGATTCAAAACGTCGACGAGGACACCAGGGAGTTACTATTCCAACAAATTTTAAAGGATACCTCTAGACTCATTTCCCGAAAGCCCTTTTACAACTCAAAAATAAAAAAATTTCGACCCAGTTGAGACATGGAAGGAGGAATGGAGAAACAATACTCCCAAAGAAGGTGGTATCATTGAAGACTCAACTTTGTGCCTCATGAGTTTTACAACTAGTAGGAAGCAGTGGGTAGTCGCAAACCGCATCAGAGCAAGACACTGCAGGGCCGCAGAAAACAAACACAGGTGGAAACAAATAGACTCCCCAATCTGCCCAAAGTGCAAGGAAGTCCCTCATGACACAGACCATCTGGTCCTACACTGTCCAGTCACCAGATTGGGTGGAGGCTGTGCAACAGCCCATCTATCTGAAGGCAATTCTTTGGACTGGCAAAAATAGCGGTATAGAGGTTTAACCCATACGATACTACTATTATACAGCATTTTGTACCGAGCCGTTCGTTTAATTAATGTTGGGAGATTGTTCTTATTTCGTTATCCATGGCCGAATAGAAGTTTTAAATTTTATGTTATTGGTTGTTAACGCTTTGTAATGAAGATCGAATCTTCAAATCTCCAGAGCACTGTCACTTCGAACTGTTTATTAATCAACGCCTTTAATCGTTGCGCCACGAGTCCATATGTCCCAAGTGAAAACACTGTGAAATCATAACCAAGATGAGAATAATAGTTGGAATGATGATAGAAATTATTAAACCATCATTTAAAATAATCTAAAACTTGGTTGCAGATTACATCTGTACCGTTGTCCGAGAAGCAACACATGCTGTGTCCAGTATCAGTCGCAAAAGAGACCAAGACAAAGAATAGGAAATAACTCCAACTCGCTTGTTCTTTGTATCAACAACATTTATTTCCTCATTGGTACAGTAGTCACTACGTGATCTATAACGTTCTACACGTCTATCACGAGACCTCAAACGTTATCTCGGTTGATTGGTTGGTTGGTTGGTTGGTTGGTTGGTTGGTTTTAAGGCATATCAACCCTTTTCAGGTCATTTAATGTCAAATCCAGTGATTTTGAAGATTTTTTTTAAATAGAATATATTTGTTTTTGTGGGGTTTTTTTCAAGTCGATGTCTATTTAACCCATAATTGGAACCCTAACAGGTACTACCACCCCGGGTCAGCCTGGACCTGGGAGCAATAACAATTAAGGGGTTGTTCCACACTCCCCAAAGCGCACAAGCTGGGGCCTCACCATCGGATATAGTTTAAGGTCATATCCAGAACCTAACGTTATCTCGTCTCTTACGGGATCTCGAACGTTTTATCATCTCCCTCGTGATCGTTCTTTTTCTTTGTTTTTATAGTCCTTTTTTCCACTAGTCATCGGCGCTATGTTACAAGGCCGGAGGATGGTTACATCGGCTGAAACGTTGTGAGAATAATATTCAAGTTGAGAACAATAGTGCAAATAATTTAAGTAGTACAAAGTATGACAATCGTGTACTTGAACTAACCGAAAGTATTTTTTTTGTTTTCATTTTCGAAAGAGTTCTAGTAGAGAAAAAGGGTGACAATCCAAATTTTAATGTTTTTTTTTTATTAAATAATTTCTCCGATGCACGTCAAAATATTCTAAAATGTTACAATTTTTTTTAAACATTTTATTAAAGAAATTTATCCTTTTCAAAAAATGTTCATAATTTAGCTTTCGCATATAAAATTATTTTTAAAAAAATTAAACTGTAAAAATTTCGAAATATTCTAGTTTTACTGTTGCGTTTTACATCAAAATAATACTTATTTTTCTTTTTAAAGAAAATTCCCGCATGTAGAACTCTGTTCCACAGGTCTGCCTCACAGCTAACTACAACATGGTAGCCTTCAAGTCCAATGTAAACAAGTTCTTGTTGATCCGTCTCCTTAAATAATCCAAATTCTGCCCAATCTATACCATCAACGATTACTACACTACCACCTTACATTCATTAACCGTTATCCTCGAGTTGCTTTCGGGCCTTGATAAATGATTGCTCCCTTGTATTAAAAAAAAGGTTTCCTAAAAATACAGTCCATCTATTCCATAATCTTCTAAACTCAATATTATATCTTATTTGTTCATTAAAAAAAAAATTATTTATTTTAAAATTAATTATTTTGAGATATGGAATGTTTTATTTGTTAAATGAAAAATATTTTTTAAATATTGTAATTTTTTTTTTAAATGTAGCTTTATTAAATCTTTCGGTAACAGTTCTTGTCGTTACTTCGTTACTTTATTGAATTTGTTTTTTGGATTCTTGTGCATTGTACGACCTGCGATTTCCACGAAGTTGGCTCAGGTACGCTCGGCAGCTGACGGAAATAGCCGGAAAAAACACGAGCTTTCTTCCTCAATTTTTAAAGCGCTACAAAAAAAAAAAAAGATAACAAACATTTATCTAATACAAATTACAATGATAAAAAAACATGGAAATACGATAAATAAAAATATGAAATGAATCTATCTAAATGAAGAAATGTTTATTTTTCTTAATACATTTTTTAAAAAGTTTTATTAGGCTGACAAGAAAATTCTTGCACTATTTTTAATTTTGATTTCAAATGATACATTTTCAAATACGTTTTCGTTATAATACCTTTATTTTATACTAGCATTTAAGCCCGGCGTTGCCCGGGTATTTGGAAGTGTGTGTTGAGCAAAAAAAAAAAAAGCAAAATAAAAAGCGGTCCATTTTTTAAAACTTTGACCCCTATTATGACTCCTTAAAATTTATTGTTTTGGGCTCAAATCAAGTTATTAAGTTAGATCCATGTCCAAGTAACGTATATCTAAAATTTCAAGTGTTTAGACCAAAAATTGTCGGAGGAGTTTGGTAGAATTCTCAAAAGTTAAATCGTTGACATTTGACCCCTTAATCGCGAAATTTTTGGCCGAAATCCGGTCACGTAGATTTTCCCAAATCTCAGTACCCTGTATATCAAATTTCGAGTCTGTAGACTTAAAATTGACAGAGTTATTGCGTATGGAAATGTACACACACACACACACACACACACAGACATTTTCACTTTTATAGATATATAGACATCATTTTAAAGAGCGTTTTTCGCTTTTCGCTAATCGTTAAAATTATAATCGTTTTAAAACAATTATGTCTTCTTTTCAGAACGTTTAATACAAAATGGAAAAAAAGTAAATTCACACAATTTCCTTAAATTCAAGTTAGATCGAAAAGCTGCTGAAACTGCTCGCGATATCAACGAAGCGTTTGGTCCAGGAACAACTACTGAACGCGGAGCACAATGGTGGTTTAAGAAATTTCGTGGCAGCGACGAGTCTTGAAGATGACCAACGTAGTGGGCAGCCATCGGATGTTGACAACAATCAATTAAGAACCTTAGTCTAAACCAATTCACACACAACTGTTCGAAAACTTGCTTTAAATTAGATGTAACGTATGCAACGATTTCCAGCCACTTGAGAGAAATTGAAAAGACAAAATCTTGATAAATGGTTGGTTGGTTGGTTGGTTTTGTTTTACGGCATATCAACCCTTTTCAGATTATTAAATGCCGAATCCAAAGATTTTGAATAAAAATTTTTTTAATAGAATATATTTGTTGTTTTCACGTCGGTTTCTATTTAACCCATAGTTGGGACCCTAACAGGTACTACCACTCCGGGTCAGAGTGGACCTGGGAGCAATGGTGATTAAAGGGTGGCTCCACACTCCCCCAAAGCCCACAAGCTGAGGCCTCACCACTGGATATAGTTTAAGGTCATATCCAGGACCCTTGATAAATGGATACCTCGCAAATTGAACGATAACCAAAAGGAACGCCACTATGAAGTGCTATCCTCCAAAGTTTTACGTAACAAGAACGACCCGTTTCTCGACCGGGTTGTGACTTGCGTTGAAAAGAGAGTTCTTTACGACAACCGGCGACACTCAGCTCCTGTGGTTAGACGCCGACGAAGCTCCACGACACTTTTAGAAGCAAGAGTTGCACCAAAAGAAGTTCATGCTGATTGTGAATTTTTTTGTTTGTTTCAAAAAAATTAAAAAAAAAAAAATTTAAATGTGTTTTTTTTTTTTTTTTTTTTTTAAGAGAAATTGTTAGGGGAACACTTTATTTATTTTGAAAAAAATTTTTTTCTCGAAAAATTTTTTAGAAAATTTTTTTTTGTTGTTTGAAAAATTTGTTTTTAAATAAAAGTTTAAAAGAAAACCTTCTTTGTCTCGATTTTTTCTCTTAAGAAAGTTTTTGTAAATTTTTTTGGTGAAAAGTTATTTTATTTTATGAAAACGAATTTTAAAAAAATGCAAGAGAAGTTTGAAGAAAAACTTTTTTGTTTCAGAAATGTTTTAGACCTTAATCCAAAACTCTATCCTCAACCATAATCCTAACCATAACCCTATGTAACATAGCGCGAATGGCTATATGCAAATACCGAGCTGTAAGCGGAATTACGTCACGGTAATGAAAAAGAAGGAGAAAGCACGTTCGTGTAGACGATCACGTTAGGAATGTGGATTACGTTCGAGAGCACGTTCGAGGAAACGATCACGTGAGATACACCACAGCCGTAATTAGAAGTCGCGCGTGGCGGGAGAAGGAAGTAAATTTCGTTGAATAATAAAAAAGTGAGTTCGAGTATTTTGTCTTGAAAAGTTGTTTTGTTTTATAAAAACAGATTTTTAAAAAATTGAAGAAAAGTTGGATGAAAAGCTCTTTATAGGAACGTTTTTAACCCTGAACGAAAATTCTAACCCTAAATTCACACGTTATTCTTCTTCTTCCTTTTTTTCATTCTGAATAATTTCATTTAATTATTATTAGTGCGATTAAAATTAAATTTTTATTTCTTCCAATTTATAAAAATGTCGTCTACTTATGTAACGTCGTGGGCAAAAAACGAACAAAGGAAATAAAGATCTAAACTCCGTGTCGGCTTTTTTTTTCTTTTTCAACAAAAACATTTATTACTGTTACTCTCGAGTCTCGTCATGACTTAAATTCCATCTAACCTGGCGCGTTTCTCTTTCTTCCGACCGCAGCTGGCAACAGCCGGCCCATTCTCGCTTTCAATTTACCCGTCAGTCTCCTTCGGCGTCGACTTTTTCTTCCGACTACGTGGTATCCTTTTTTCTTTTTCTTCAAACGCAAGCCCAAGCACACTTGCCGATTTGCATACGCGTCCAAACGCTGCTCCTGCTGCTTGCTATCCACCCTTCGCCTGCTGCTGATATTTTCATATGCGCTCATATGAGCTCTGCTACACTTATATTCTAATAGTTTAAAACCCGACAACGCACTTGTTATCTATTTTTATTGGCTAAACGTTCCTAACCTTACGATCGGCTCTTTGTAATCATTGAAATATAAATTATCCCCCCTTCGTCACACAATAGACGTCAGATGCCGGGCAAATTCAAGTAACTTCGTGGAAATCACGTCATACAAAGCATAAGTATCTTGTTTTAAATTGCCAGAAATGTTTGATTTGAAATATTACAAATTTGAATTGTCTCCCCTCATTTCTGTTAGAAGTATATGAAAATTAAAATATATATATATATATATATATATATACTTCCGGTTAGCGTCCAAATCATCTAAAAATTCGGATACATAAACGCAGTTCATGTTTTTTTGTTTTTTTGTTTTTTGTAAATTAAAAATATTATTTTTAAAATATGGTTGCTCATTTTTTCTTTTTTTTTTTTACATAATTTTAACTTCAATAATTATTTGGGTATCAATTCTTATGTTATTTCATTACTTTATTGAATTGAATTTTGAATTGTCAGAAACGTTTTGCTTGAAAAATCATTAAAATATGAATGGCCTTCCCTTTTATCATACGTCAGAACTCTTCCGAAAATGAAAATAAAATATTACTTCCGATAATAGTTCGAATAATTGAAGGAATACAAATCATGACACTAGTGCAGTCTGATTAACCAAAAGTATTTTTGTTTGGATTTTCTAAAAATTCCTACACATAAACTCAGTTCCTGTTCCTTTTTTTAATACTAAGGTGTTTTTTGCAGCTGTTTGAATCTAACCCAATATATTGTTTGCATATCATATTCGTCAACTGATGAAACATGGATTCACCACTCAGCAGGTGAAGCCGACCTATATGCAAACATCAATAGTTAAGGTTTTGGCCTCTAGCCGAATTATTTTGTCCATAACTTGACGAAGAGCAACACTATGAGAGGATTGGAAACGATGGATGAAGTGGCGTAACGTAATTACTGACCTGCAAAAATGCCTGAGCAGTCTCGTCGGCATTCTCCTGCAGGTGAACGTATACCTAAACTCGTTGGCCTTACACAGCAGTGCATGTAACCTTTTCATAACACTGAAAAACATACAGCTGGATATTCATCCATCAACGTTGAATTCATAAAGAGCTCAAGAAAAAATGATGACATTAATCTATATAAATAAAACAGTAGATGTATGTAGACGGTGCGAGCCTATCCTTGTTTTATCGCTATTTCCATGGCAGGTGCTCGTCTGACCTCCAATCTCTGGTCCCCCCTCGCCAATCTTTCAAGAAAAACACCCGTCTAGCTGAATCCACTGTGAAAAATTACCCCCACTCTTTATCTGTGCCTAAATCAAAACGCAGATTCCATGAACAAAGCTTCTTTCTTAGAACTGCACGCCTGTGGAACTCTGTCCGTCTGCCTGCTTCCCACCAGACTACAACTTGGATGTCTTCAAGTCCAACGTTAACAAATTCCTAATGAACCGCCCCCTTAAGTAAATACTTCATCAAATCTCCACACTAACGTAATGTACTTTCAATAACCCTTATCCCTGAGTGGCTTCCGGGCCTTGATAAGTGGTGACCACTGTGTAAAAAAAAAAAAAGAAAGTGTTTGTGTCTGTGTGAAAATATTTAACCGATAAACTTTTAAACTAATTGTCATCTAACACTAAAATTAACAGGAAATGGCAATCATACACAAAGGATGGTTTATTACGAGCAAACTCTTTGTTTCGATGGACGAATAACGCGCATAGAAATATGTCGGCAAGTTGAAATACAAAATGTTCATTTCAACTTACCAACATATTTTGTATTATTTTGCGCATGCGCAAATTCATTCATAGCTTAAAGTAGTTTAATTTTAAATCGTTCTTTTCTGTTTGGCATTAGCTCAAATGGTAGGGACGCGACTGGAGCGTTAAACGTTTTGGTTTCGATACTAGCTGATGGCACCCAAGTTATTTTTTTTTTTACTTTTGAAATCAGTACTATATATTAGGTACAATATATCATAATATTCCATAGAGAATTGGCTCCGAAGATTAATTGTGTCAAATCGTGTCGGATATGTACTTGAGTGTTAAAACAAGAAAGAGAATATGCTGTTGTCATAGCCCTAGTAATCATTAAGGCTATGACAACAGCATATTCTTTTCCTTGTTTTGATTCTCGGGTATATATCCATTAATATCTTAAATGTTTTATGTAGACTGATGTGATTCTCGATTGATTGTGTCTATATCGGATATATACTCGAGAGTCAAAACAATGAAAAGAATATGCTGTTGTCATAGCCCTAGTAATCATACACCAAGAATGGCTTATAACGAGTAAAATCTTTGTTTCAATGGACGAATAACGCGCACAGAAATATGTCGGCAAGTTGAAATACAAAATGTTCATTTCGATTTGCCGACATATTTCTATTATTTTTGCGCATGCGCAACTTCATTCATAGCTTGAAATGGTTTAATTTAAAATATTTCTTATCTATTTACCGATAGCTCAAATCTTTTAAAATCAGTGCTATAAATTAAGTACAATATCATATTCAATAGAGAATTGACTTTGTAATAATAAATACGAAATTAGGAAAAAGGAAGTAAAATATATTTAAGCATATTTTACGATGAGGCAAATCTGGGCGTCTCTCCCACCCCTAGTCGTTCTAATAAAATGCTACAAAGTCCTGTGTAGTCCTAGGGGGTCCACCTTCCCAGATCTTTACCTTTCGGTGTTCGAGGGTATTGTGGATTGCTTACTACCTCTGGTCCCTTTACCGGGTTTTGCTAGCCCAACGTGCTCCTCTTTTAGGGGCGCTGGCTTTATCTTCCTCGCATGCCTGACTTTGTGTCACATCTTCCTGCAGTAGAACGGAAGTGAATAACTTAACTTTTGTAATAAACATGAAAAATATGCATGACTCAGTTCTTTTTATTTAGTTCTTCTTTTTACTGGTACTCTTCCCTTTTCCAACGTATTTCTCCTTTTAAATAAAACTGTTCAAAGCATATGGATAATGTTCATTCTTAAAAACATCGTCAGAAATCTTCATTATTTAAAAAAAAAAAATCCGACAAATATGGTCACCAATTCCATAGAGGATAATTTAAATTTGGGTCAAAAAATATTTACAGTTTTTTTTTCTGTTGTTTTATTTCTTTTATTGCTGATCAGAAAATGTGACCAAAAATGCCAAAGAATTAGATTTCTTACAAACGGCTCGAAAATATTTTCATTCTGAGACCCGAACGAAGTTTATTTACTAGAAGATGTGCCCGGTGTTGCCCGGTACCAAACAGAACTTTAGATTCCTTTTAAAACAAATGAAGTAAAAAACACACACACAAACAAACACACACAAACACACACACATACAAGCACAAACACACACACACACACACACAAGCACACACACACAAGCACACACATACACACAAACAAACACAAACACACACGAACACAAACACAAACAAACACACACAAACACACACACACACAAACAAATACACACAAACACACACAAACACAAAAACACACGCACATACAAACACAAACACACACACACACAAACACATACACACAAGCACATACACACACATACACACAAACACACACACAAACACACACACAAACTCACACACAAACACACACACACAACAAGCACACACGCACAAACACATACACACAAACACATACACACAAGCACACACACACACACACGCACACAAACACACACACAATCACCAAAACACACGCACATACAAACACAAACACACACACACAAACACACACACACAAGCACACACACACATACACACAAACACACACACAAACACACACACAAACGCACACACAAACACACACACACAAGCACACACAAGCACAAACACATACACACAAACACATACACACAAGCACACACACACATAAGCACACACAAACACATACACAGAGAAACCGAGACATGTGCATGCGAGTATTATATTTTTTCAAAACAGTTCACTTCTTGTGAGTAAAAAGAAAATACTCAAGCTGAGATCGAAACCAAAACCTTAAGACAGTGAGTCAAGTACGATAATTATTAGGCCAGCTGGACAATACTTTAAAAAACGTTTTCAAACCTCGTGAAATAGTTGATAAACGGATAAAAATCCGATGTTCCCCTCCCAAGTACCAATTTCTCAATTTTGACTCCTTAATAGTTCTTTTTTTCCAGATGAAAACTGATTAAAAAGTATTCCCCATGTCTTAATACCTTAGATATCAAATTTTCAAGTCTGTAGATCAAACATTCATTGAGTATATAGGTTGAGAAGTGTCCTCAAACATACATTCTCACTTTTATAGATATACTAGCAAGCCGCTCGGCGTTGCCCGGTCGTAAAATACGCCTAAGTATTTTATTTTAATTAATGCAGAATTTTTATTGCTTATAAACAGAATGCCGTTCGTATTAAACGTAACGTTAAATATTTTTTTTAATCAAGTGAAAACATATGCATGCGAGTAATGTGTTTTTTTCTAAAAAGTTCATTTCTTGTATGTAAAAAAAAAAGTACTTGAGCAGAAATCGAAACCAGAACCTAAAGACAATGAGTCAAGTACGATAACCACTACAACAGTTAAACATGTCTTTTAAAGAATGTTTTCCAAGTAATTCATACTTAACATAAGGAAGCTGTCATATTTCACGACCGCGTATGAGCATTCGTGAAAGAGTTGAAAACAGATAAAAATCTGTTCCAATTTTTAACAGCCCGTTTTTTCGGATAAAAACAGATTTTTCCACATATCTGAATACTCTATATACCAAATTTCAAATCTGTAATAAAAAATTCGTTGAGTATATAGGTTGAGAAGTGTCTTCACACTCACACACATTCTCACTTTCATAGATATACTAGCAGGCCGCTCGGCGTTGCCCGGTCGTAAAAAACGCATAAATATTATATTTTAATTAATGCAGAATTCTTTATTATAAACAGAAATGAAGTAAAAAAAAAAAAACGTAAATAAACTTAAACATGTGCATGCGAGTATTATAGTTTTTTTAAACAATTCATTTCTTGCAAGTTAAAAAGGAAAAGTAAAAAAATACTCGAGCTGAAATCGAAACCAAAACTAAAAGACAGTGAGTTAAGTACGATTGCCATTCGGCCAGCGTGACACGCTCTTTAAAAAGGTGTTTTCAAACTGACTTATACTTAACATAAGGGATCTGTAATGTAAATTATTCACGCATGCGCAATCGTGAAACAGTCGAAAACAGAGATTAATCCGACGACTCCCATGTACCAATTTTTCAATTTGAACGCCCTTTTCTTCGGATAAAAATAAATTAAAAAGTTTTCCACATGTCTGAATAACCTATATATTAAATTTGGCGTTTGTAGATTAAAAATTCGTTGAGTATATAGGTTGAGAAGTGTCCTTTCGCATACATTCTCACTTTTATAGATATATAAATAGATTGACTTATTTACCTACTTTTTCAATGAGTGTAGATATTGACTTTTGGGCGTGTCTGCCTCTGTCCCCCCTCCTCCCTCTCTCTCTCTCTCTCTATCTATCTATCTATCTCTCTTACTCTAAAATAAGCAAAAACAAATTAAATATGAAAACAAATACATATTCTTAGCATTTGTGTGTTTAGCGAGATAAATGCTCTTTCAATCGTAAGCGTAACAGATCAATTAAATTTTTATTTACACTTGCGCGTGACAAACCAAGGAAAATTCTATTTAAAACTTCAGCCTGACAGATCGACAAAAATGCTATTTCAAAATTAACCTTCATAGACCAACGAAAATGTTATTTTAAACTTAAGCATGACAGACCAACGAAAAAATTATTTCGAACTTAAGCGTGACAGATCAATAGCAATATTATTATGGAGATTTAATGAAGGGTTTACTTTAGGATGCGGTTCATCAAGAATTTGTTTATGTTTGACTTGAAGACAACCAAGTTGTAGTCAGCTGGGAAGCAGACAAAAGGAACAGGGTTACAGTCATGCACTTCTAAGAAAGAAGCTTTGTTCATGGAATCTACGTTTTGATTTAGGCACAGATAAAGAGTGGGGAAAGTTATTGACAGTGGTTTCAGCTAGACGGGTGTTTTTCGAGAAAGATTGGCGACGGAGGGGGGAGGGCAACAGAGACTGAGGCTCAGACGAGCACTTGCCGTGGAAGTAACAATAAAACAAAGACAGGCTCGCGACGTCCTTTCTGTGGGAAAGAGGTTGCATAGAAGAGAAAAGAGCATCCCCTACTAAGTTACTGCCGCTGCTAATATTTTCGCTAGCCAGGCATTTATAAGCTCGTTGACAGTTATAGAAATCAAAGATTGTTTTTTTTTGAATTTTTTGAGATGAGGATTGATTATTCGTTTTATTTGGAATTTCTGGACTATTGTTCTCATCTTGAATGTTATTTTCACAACATTTTCGAACTTTTTCGGGTGTATTTTGTTAAGCTCCGGATTCTTTCTTTCGAACTCGGCAAGGACACCTGGCATAGTGGATAAAGTACTTGGTAAAGTTCAGTTGTAAAGTTACACTCTTCTGGAGGGTGAAGTTTCTATCATTAGTTCGGGCGACACTTAAAATACAAAAGCAAATAACTTAGAACTTCCACCGAGTCATGGCTGACGGAACGAGAACATGTTCCCCCACGTAGATTTAATAAAGGATTCCGTTTGAAATTCCGTGCAGATTTCCAAGTTCAACAAAAAGATTCCCAAGCTCAACAAAAGGATTCTCAACTTCGACAGAAATATTCCTGAGTCCAACAAAAGGATTCCCAACTTCGACAGAAAGATTCCTGAGTCCAACAAAAGGATTCCCAACTTCGACAGAAATATTCCTGAGTCCAACAAAAGGATTCCCGACTCCGACAGAAAGATTATTGAGTCCAACAAAAGGATTCCCAACTTCGACAGAAAGATTCCTGAGTCCAACAAAAGGATTCCCGACTTCGACAGAAAGATTCCCGAGTTAAACAAAAAGATTCCCAACTTCGACAGAAAGATTCCTGAGTTCAACAAAAGGATACCCAACTTCGACAGGAAGATTCCCGAGTTCGATAAAATACATCTGAAGAAGGTCAACTGAATGATGAAAACAGTAGTTCGAAAAAAATCCAAATAAAACAAAAGGTCTTAATTATGAATAAATATTTTCAAAACAGTTTTTCATATTCGAAATAAAATTTTAAATCGTTAAAAAAATTTTGCACCGAATTTGTATATTTTGTATATTTTGTATATTATATATTTTGCCAATGAGCGATCATTGGGATGATAAGTCTTATTGAATACGAAACTCAATTTTATTGGACAGAAAACGTAATGCACTTTAATTCCGTACAGAAATTTGAATGCCAATGAATGGTGTCCTTGTCACCGTCTGAAATAATACTCTTATAAAAACAAACACTTCAATGTTGGCAATGTTTAAACGATGAATTATATCACCATATGTTTTTTATCTTACAAATTCAAATTCTGAGTCATAAATGGTTTATTCGAACTACTGTTCTCATCTTGAGTGTTACTCGTCGAAAATTCAGGTCGATATAACCTCCTACCTTCTGCACGTTTATCTTTCCGAATTTAAGAATCTTTCTGTCGAACTCGGGTTAGGATTAGGGTTAGGGTTAGGGTTAGGGTTAGGCCTAGGGTTAGGGTTAGGGTTTAGCCTAGGGTTAGGGTTAGGTTAAGGGTAAGGGTTAGGGTTAGGCCTGGGGTTAGCGTTAGGCCTAGGGTTAGGGTTAGGGTTAGGGTCAGGGTAAGGGTTAGGCCTAGGGTTAGGGTTAGGGTTAGGCCTAGGGTTAGGGTTAGGGTTAGGGTTAGGCCTAGGGTAAGGGTTAGGGTTAGGGTTAGGGTTACGCCTAGGGTTAGGGTTAGTGTTAGGCCTAGGGTTAGGGTTAGGGTTAGGGTTAGGCCTAGGGTTACGGTAAGGGTAAGGGTTAGGGTTAGGGTTAGTGTTAGGCCAAAGGTTAGGATTAGGGTTAGGGTAAGGCCTAGGGTTAGGGTTAGGGTTAGGGTTGGGGTAAGGGTTAGGCTTAAGGTTAGTGTTAGGGTTAGGGTTAGGGTAAGGATTAGGCCTAGGGTACGGGTTAGGGTTAGGGTTACGCCTAGGGTTAGGGTTAGGGTTAGGGTTAGGGTTAGGCCTAGGGTTAGGGTTAGAGTAAGGGTTAGGGTTAGGGTTAGGCCTAGGGTTAGGGTTAGGGTTAGGCATAGGGTTAGAGTAAGGGTTAGGGTCAGGCCTAGGGTAAGGGTGAGTGTAAGGGTTAGGGTAAGGGTTAGGTTTAGGCCTAGGGTTGGGGTTAGGGTTAGGGTTAGGCCTAGAGTTAGGGTAAGGGTAAGGGTTAGGGTTAGGCCTAGGGTTGGGGTTAGGGTTAGGGTTATACCTAGGGTTAGGGTTAGGGTTAAGGTTAGGGTTAGGGTTAGGGTTGGAATTAGGGTTAGGCCTAGGGTTAGGGGTAGGGTTGGGGTTAGGGTAAGGCCGAGGGTTAGGGTTAGGGTTAGGGTTAGGGTTAGGCCTAAGGTTAGTGTTAGGGTTAGGGTAAGTGTTAGGGTTAGGGTTAGTGTTAGGGTTAGGGTTGGGATTACCTAGGGTTAGGGTTAGGGTTAGGGCTAGGGTTAGGGTTAGGGTTAGGGTAAGGATTAGGTTAGGGTTAGGGTCAGGGTTAGGGTTAAGCCTAGGGTTAGGGTTAGGGTTAGGCTCAGGGTTAGGGTTGGGGTAAGGCCTAGGTATTAGGATTAGGGTTAGGGTTAGGCCTAGTGTTAGGGTTTAGATTAGGGTTAGGGTTAGGGTTAGGCCTAGGGTTAGGGTTAGGGTTAGGCTTAGGGTTAGGGCTAGGGTTAAGGTAAGGCCTGAGTAAGGGTTAGGGTTAGGGTTAGGCCTAGGGTTAGGGTTAGGGTTAGGGTTAGGCCTAGGGTTAGGGTTAGGGTTAGGGTTAGGCCGAGGGTACCGGTTAGTGTTAGGGTTAGGGTTAGGCTTAAGCCTAGGGTTAGGGTTAGGGTTAGGGATAGGGTTAGGGTTAGCCCTATGGTTTCGCTTAGGGTAAGGGTTGGGGTTAGGGTTAGGGTTAGGGTTAGGCCTAGTGTTAGGGTTAGGGTTAGGCCTAAGGTTAGGGTTAGGGTTAGTGGTAGAGTTAGGGTTACGCCTAGGGTTAGGGTTAGGGTTAGGCCTAGGGTTAGGGTTAGGGTTAGGGGTAGGCCTAGGGTTAGGGTTAGGGAAAGGGTTAGGGTTAGGGTTAGGGTTAAGGTTAGGCGGAGGGTTGGGGGTAGGTTAGGGTTAGGTCTAGGGTTAGGTCTAGGGTTAAGGTTAGGGTTAGAGTTAGGCCTAGGGTTAGTGTTAGGGTTACGGTTAGGGTTAGGGTTAGGGTTAGGCCAAGGGTTAGGGTTAGGGTTAGGGTTAGGCCTAGGGTTAGGGTTAGGGTTAGGGTAGGCCTAGGGTTAGTGTTAGGGTTAGGGTTAGGGGTAGGGTTAGGGTAACGCCCAGGGTTAGGGTTGGAGGTTGGCCTAGGGTTAGGGTTAGGGTTAGGCCTAGGGTTAGGGTTAGTGTAAGGGTTAGGGTAAGGGTTAGGGTTAGGCCTAGGGTTAAGTTTAGGGTTAGGGTTAGGCATAGGGTTAGTGTAAGGGTTAGGGTAAGGGTTAGGGGTGGGGTTAGGCCTAGGGTTAAGGTTAGCGTTAGGGTAAGGGTTAGGCCTAGGGTTAGGGTTAGGGGTAGGGTTAGGGTTAAGGTAAGTGTTAGGCCTAGGGTTAGGGTTAGGGTTAGGCCTAAGGTTAGTGTTAGGGTTAGGGTTAGGGTTAGGGATAGGGTCAAGATTAGGCCTAGGGTTGTGGTCAGGTTAAGGGTAACGCGTAGGGTTAGGGTTAGGGTTAGGGTTAGGGGTAGCGTTAGGCCTAGGGTTAGAGTAAGGGTTAGGGTAAGGCCTAGGGTAAGGGTTAGGGTTAGGATTAGGGTTAGGGTTAGGGTTAGGCCTAAGGTTAGGGTTAGGGTTAGGGTTAGGGCTAGGGTTAGGGTTAGGGATAGGGTTAGGTTTAGGGTAAGGGTTAGGCCTAAGGTTAGGGTTAGGCTTAGGGTTAGGGTTAGGGTTAGGCTTAGGGTTAGGTTTAGGCCTGGTGTTAGGGTTATGGTTAGGATTAGGCCTAGGGTTAGGGTTAGGGTTAGGCCTAGGGGTAGGGTTAGGGTAAGGTTTAGGGTTAGGCCTAGGGTTAGGGTTTGGGTTAGGGTTAGGGTATGGGTTAGTGTTAGGGTAATGCCTAGAGTTAGGGTTAGGGCTAGGGTTAGTGTTACGCCTAGGGTAAGGGTTAGGGTTAGGGTTAGAGTTAGGGTTAGGCCTAGGTTAGCGTTAGGGTTAGGACTAGGGTTTGTTTTAACGTTAGGGTTAGGGTTAGGGTTAGGCCTAGGGTTAGGGTCAAGGTTAGGGTTAGGCCTAGGGTTAGGGTTAGGTTAGGGTTAGGGTTATGGTTAGGCCTAGGGTAACGGTTAGGGTTAGGGTTAGTGTTACACCTTGGTTTAATATTAGGGTTAGGGTTAGGGTTAGGTGTAGGGTTAGGATTAGGTTTAGGGTTAGGCCTAGGGGTAGGGTTAGGGTTGGGGTTAGGGTTAGGGTTAGGGTTAGGGTTAGGCCTAGGGTTAGGGGAAGGGTTAGGGATAAGGTTAAGCCTAGGGTCAGGGTTAGGGTTAGGGTTAGGCCAAGGGTTAGGGTTAGTGTTAGGGTTAGGGTTAGGGTTAGGGTTAGGGTTAGGCCTAGGGTTAGGGGAAGTGTTAGGGATAAGGTTAAGCCTAGGGTTAGGGTTAGGGTTAGGGTTAGGGTGAGGGTTAGGCCTAGGGTTAGGGTTAGGGTTAGGGTAGGCCTAGGGTTAGTGTTAGGGTTAGGGTTAGGGGTAGGGTTAGGGTAACGCCCAGGGTTAGGGTTGGGGGTTGGCCTAGGGTTAGGGTTAGGGTCAGGCCTAGGGTTAGGGTTAGTGTAAGGGTTAGGGTTAGGGTTAGGGTTAGGCCTAGGGTTAAGTTTAGGGTTAGGGTTAGGCATAGGGTTAGTGTTAGGGTTAGGGTTAGGGTTAGGCCAACGGTTAGAGTTAGGGTTAGGGTTAGGTTAAGTGTTAGGCCTAGGGTTAGGGTTAGGGTTAGGGTTATGCCTAAGGTTAGTGTAAGGGTTAGGGTTAGGGTTAGAGTTAGGGTAAAGATTAGGCCTAGGGTTACGGTAAGGTTTAGGGTAACGCCTAGGGTTACGGTTAGGGTTAGGGTTAGCGTTAGACCTAGGGTTAGGGTTAGGGTAAGGGTTTGGGTTAGGGGTAGGCCTAGGGTTAGGGTTAGGGTTAGGGTTCGGCCTAGGGTAAGAGTAAGGGTTAGGGTAAGGCCTAGGGTAAGGGTTAGGGTTAGGATTAGGGTTAGGGTTAGGGTTAGGCCTAGGGATAGGGTTAGGGTTAGGGTTAGGGTTAGGCCAACGGTTAGAGTTAGGGTTAGGGTTAGGTTAAGTGTTAGGCCTAGGGTTAGGGTTAGGGTTAGGGTTATGCCTAAGGTTAGTGTAAGGGTTAGCGTTAGGGTTAGAGTTAGGGTAAAGATTAGGCCTAGGGTTACGGTAAGGTTTAGGGTAACGCCTAGGGTTACGGTTAGGGTTAGGGTTAGCGTTAGGCCTAGGGTTAGGGTTAGGGTAAGGGTTAGGGTTAGGGGTAGGCCTAGGGTTAGGGTTAGGGTTAGGGTTCGGCCTAGGGTAAGAGTAAGGGTTAGGGTAAGGCCTAGGGTAAGGGTTAGGGTTAGGATTAGGGTTAGGGTTAGGGTTAGGCCTAGGGATAGGGTTAGGGTTAGGCCTAGGGTTAGGGTTAGGGTTAGGGTTAGGGTTATGTTTAGGGTAAGGGTTAGGCCTAGGGTTAGGGTAAGGGTTAGGGTTAGGGTTAGTGTTTGGGTTAGGGTGAGGATTACGCCTAGGGTTAGGGTTAGGCCTAGGGTTAGGGTTAGGGTTAGGCCTAGGGTTAGGATTAGGGTTAGGCCTTGGGTTAGAGTTATGGTTAGGGTTAGGGTTAGGGTTAGGGTTAGGCCTAGGGTTAGGGTTAGGGTTAGGGTTAGTCCTAGCGTTAGGGTTAAGGTTAGGGTTAGTGTAACGCCTAGGGTTAAGGTTAGGGTTAGGGTTAGGCCTATGGTTAGGGTTAAGGTTAGGGTTAGGCCTAGGCCTAGGGGTAGGGTTAGGGTTAGGGTTAGGCCTAGGGGTAGGGTTAGGGTTAGGGTTAGGGTAAGGCCTAGGGTTAGGGTTAGCTATAGGGTTAGGGGTAGTGTTAGGGTTAGGGTTAGGGTTAGACCTAGTGCTAGGGTTGGGGTTAGGGTTGGGGTTAGGGTTAGTGTTAGAGTAATGCCTAGAGTTAGGGTTAGGGTTAGGGTTATGGTTACGCCTAGGGTTAGGGTCAGGGTTAGGGTTAGGGTTAGGGTCAGGGTTAGGGTTAGGGTCAGGCCTAGGGGTAGCGTTAGCGTTAGGCCTAGGGTAAGGTTTAGGGTTAGGGTTAGTGTAAGGGTTAGGGTTAGGGTTAGGGTTAGACCTAGGGTTAGGTTTAGGGTTAGGTTTCGGCCTAGGGTTAGGGTTAGGGTTAGGGTTATGGTTAGCGTTAGACCTAGGGTTAGGGTTAGGGTTAGGGTTAGTTTTACGCCTAGGGTTAGTGTTAGGGTTAGGGTTAGGGTTAGGCCTAGGGTTAGGGTAAGGGTTAGGGTTAGGGTTAGGCCTAGGGTTAGGGTTAGGGTTAGGGATAGGCCTAGGGGAAGATTTGGTTAGGGTTAGGCTTAGGGTTAGGGTTAGGGTAAGGGTTAGGGTTAGGGTTAGTGTTAGGGTTAGTGTTAGGTTAAGGCCTAGGGTTAGGGTTAGGGTTAGGGTTAGGCCTAGGGTAAGTGTTAGGGTTACGGTTAGGGTTAGGCCTAGGGTTAGTGTGAGGGTTAGGGTTAGGGTTAGGGTACGGGTTAGGGTACGGCCTAGGGTTAGGGTTAGGGTTAGGCTTAGGGTTAGGGTTAGGGTTAGACTATGGGTTAGGCCCAGGGTTAGAGTAAGGGTTAGGGTTAGGCCTAGGGTAATGGTTAGGCCTAGGGTAAGGGTTAGGGTAAGGGTTAGGGGTAGGGGTAGGGTTAGGCCTAAGGTTGGGGTTAGGGTTAGTGTTAGGCCTAGGGTTAGGGTTAGGGTTAGGGTTAGAGTTAGGGTTAGGCCTAGGTTAGCGTTAGGGTTAGGACTAGGGTTTGTTTTAGGGTTAGGGTTAGGGTTAGGGTTAGGCCTAGGGTTAGGGTCAAGGTTAGGGTTAGGCCTAGGGTTACGGTTAGGGTTAGGGTTAGGGTTAGGGTTTTGGTTTGGGTTTTTCGTTTGGGTTAGGGTTGGGGTTAGGGTTAGGGTTACGGTTAGGGTAGGATTAGGATTAGGTTAGGCCTAAGGTTGGGGTTAGGGTTAGTGTTAGGCCTGGGGTTAGGGATAGGGTTAGGGTTGAGGTTAGGGTTAGGCCTAGGGTTAGGGTTCTGGTTAGGGTTAGGGTTAGGCCTAGAGTTAGGGTTAGGGTTAGGGTTAGGTTTAGTGTTAGGGTTAGGGTTAGGGTTAGGCCTAGGGTTAGGGTTAGGGTTAGGGTTAGGGTTAGGGTTTTGGTTTGGGTTTTGGTTTGAGTTAGGGTTACGGTTAGGGTTAGGGTTAGGCCTAGGGTTAGGGTTAGGGTTAGTCCTAGGGTTAGGGTTAGGGTAAGGGTTAGGGTTGAGGTTAGGGTTAGGGTTCGGCCTAGGGTTGTTATTAGGGTTAGGGTTGGGCCTAGGATTAATTTAGGGTTCGGGTTAGGCATAGGGTAAGGGTTAGGTTTAGGGTAAGGGTTAGGGGTGGGGTTAGGCCTAGGGTTTGGGTTAGCGTTAGGGTTAGGCCTAGGGTTAGGGTTAGGGTTAGGGTTAGGGTTAAGATTAGGCCAAGGGTTACGGTTAGGTTAAGGGTAATGCCTAGGGTTAGGGTTAGGGTTAGGGTTAGCGTTAGGCCTAGGGTTAGGGTTAGGGTAAGGGTAAGGGTTAGGGTTAGGGGTAGGCCTAGGGTGAGGTATAGGGTTAGGGTTAGGGCCAGGTTTAGAGTAAGGGTTAGGGTAAGGCCTAGGGTAAGGGTTAGGGTTAGGATTAGGGTTAGGGTTAGGGTTAGGCCTAGGGTTAGGGTTAGGGTAAGGCTAAGGGTTAGGGTTAGGGTTAGGGTTATGTTTAGGGTTAGGGTGTGGCCTAGGGTTAGGGTTAGCGTTAGGGTTAGGGTTAGGGTTAGGGTGAGGCTTAGGGTTAGGTTTAGGCCTGGTGTTAGCGTTATGGAAAGGATTAGGCCTAGGGTTACGGTTAGGGTTAGGGTTAGGCCTAGGGTTAGGGTTAGGGTTAGGCGTAGGGTTAGGTTTAGGGTTAGGGTAAGGCTTAGGCCTAGGGTTAGGGTTAGGGTAAGGCCAAGGTGTAGGGTTAGGGTTAGGGTTAGGCCTAGTGTTAGGGTTAGGGTTAGGGTTAGGGTAAGGCCTAGGGTTAGGGTTAGGTTTAGGGTTAGTCCTCGGGTTAGGGTTAAGGTTAGGGTTAGTGTAACGCCTAGGGTTAGGGTAAGGGTTGGTGTTAGGCCTATGGTTAGGGTTAGGGTTAGGGTTGGCCTATGGTTAGGGTTAGGGTGAGGGTTAGGTTTAGGGTTAGGCCTAGGGGAAGGGTTAGGTTTAGGGTTAGGGTTAGGGTTAGGTTTACACCTAGTGTTAGGGTTGGGGTTTTGGTTGGGGTAAGAGTTAGTGTTAGGGTAATCCCTAGAGTTAGGGTTAGGGTCAGGGTGAGGGTTAGGCCTAGGGTTAGGGTTAGGGTTAGGGTTAGGGTAAGAGGTAGGGTTAGGCCTAGGGTTAGCGTTACCATTAGGCCTAGCGTAAGGGTTAGGGCTAGGGTTAGGGTAAGGGTTAGGGTTAGGGTTAGGATTAGGCCTAGGGTGAGGGTTAGGGTAAGGGTTAGGCCTAGGGTTAGGGTTAGGGTTAGGGTTAGGGTTAGGGTTAGGCCTAGGGTTAGGGTCAGGGTTAGTGTGACGCCTAGGGTTAGTGTTAGGGTTAGGGTTAGGGTTAGGCCTAGGGTTAGGGTGCGGGTTAGGGTTAGGCCTAGGGGTAGGGTTAGGGTTAGGGTTAGGCCTAGGGTTAGGGTTAGGGTTAGGGTTAGGGTTAGGGTTAGTGTTAGGGTTAGTGTTAGGGTAAGGCCTAGGGTTAGGGTTAGGGTTAGGGTTAGGCCTAGGGTAAGGGTTAGGGTTACGGTTAGGGTTAGGCCTAATGTTAGTGTAAGGGTAAGGGTTAGGGTTAGGCCTAGGGTAAGGGTTAGGGTTACGGTTAGGGTAAGCCTAGGGATAGGGTTAGGGTTAGGGTTAGGGTTAGGGTTAGGGTTAAGGTACGGGTTAGGGTTAGACCTAGGGTTAGGCCTAGGGTTAGAGTAAGGGTTAGGGTTAGGCCTAGGGTAAGGGTTAGGCCTAGGGTAAGGGTTAGGGTAAGGGTTAGGGGTAGGGTAGGGTTAGGCCTAAGGTTGGGGTTAGGGTTAGTGTTAGGCCTAGGGTTAGGGTTAGGGTTAGCGTTAGGTTTAGGGTTAGGGTTGGGGTTAGGGTTAGCCCTAGGGTTAGGGTTATGGTTAGGGTTAGGGTTAGGCCTAGAGTTAGGGTTAGGGTTAGGGTTACGTTTAGTGTTAGGGTTAGGGTTAGGGTTAGGGTTAGGGTTAGGGTTAGGCCTAGGGCTAGGGTTAGGGTTAGGGTTAGGGTTAGAGTTAGGCCTAGGGTTAGGGTTAGGGTTAGGCGTAGGGTTAGGTTTAGGGTTAGGGTAAGGCTTAGGCCTAGGGTTAGGGTTAGGGTAAGGCCAAGGTGTAGGGTTAGGGTTAGGGTTAGGCCTAGTGTTAGGGTTAGGGTTAGGGTTAGGGTAAGGCCTAGGGTTAGGGTTAGGTTTAGGGTTAGTCCTCGGGTTAGGGTTAAGGTTAGGGTTAGTGTAACGCCTAGGGTTAGGGTAAGGGTTGGTGTTAGGCCTATGGTTAGGGTTAGGGTTAGGGTTGGCCTATGGTTAGGGTTAGGGTGAGGGTTAGGTTTAGGGTTAGGCCTAGGGGAAGGGTTAGGTTTAGGGTTAGGGTTAGGGTTAGGTTTACACCTAGTGTTAGGGTTGGGGTTTTGGTTGGGGTAAGAGTTAGTGTTAGGGTAATCCCTAGAGTTAGGGTTAGGGTTAGGGTGAGGGTTAGGCCTAGGGTTAGGGTTAGGGTTAGGGTTAGGGTAAGAGGTAGGGTTAGGCCTAGGGTTAGCGTTACCATTAGGCCTAGCGTAAGGGTTAGGGCTAGGGTTAGGGTAAGGGTTAGGGTTAGGGTTAGGATTAGGCCTAGGGTGAGGGTTAGGGTAAGGGTTAGGCCTAGGGTTAGGGTTAGGGTTAGGGTTAGGGTTAGGCCTAGGGTTAGGGTCAGGGTTAGTGTGACGCCTAGGGTTAGTGTTAGGGTTAGGGTTAGGGTTAGGCCTAGGGTTAGGGTGCGGGTTAGGGTTAGGCCTAGGGGTAGGGTTAGGGTTAGGGTTAGGCCTAGGGTTAGGGTTAGGGTTAGGGTTAGGGTTAGGGTTAGGCCTAGGGTAAGGGTTAGGGTTACGGTTAGGGTTAGGCCTAATGTAAGTGTAAGGGTAAGGGTTAGGGTTAGGCCTAGGGTAAGGGTTAGGGTTACGGTTAGGGTAAGCCTAGGGATAGGGTTAGGGTTAGGGTTAGGGTTAGGGTTAGGGTTAAGGTACGGGTTAGGGTTAGACCTAGGGTTAGGCCTAGGGTTAGAGTAAGGGTTAGGGTTAGGCCTAGGGTAAGGGTTAGGCCTAGGGTAAGGGTTAGGGTAAGGGTTAGGGGTAGGGTAGGGTTAGGCCTAAGGTTGGGGTTAGGGTTAGTGTTAGGCCTAGTGTTAGGGTTAGGGTTAGCGTTAGGTTTAGGGTTAGGGTTGGGGTTAGGGTTAGCCCTAGGGTTAGGGTTATGGTTAGGGTTAGGGTTAGGCCTAGAGTTAGGGTTAGGGTTAGGGTTACGTTTAGTGTTAGGGTTAGGGTTAGGGTTAGGGTTGGGGTTAGGGTTAGGCCTAGGGCTAGGGTTAGGGTTAGGGTTAGGGTTAGGGTTAGGCCTAGGGTTAGGGTTAGGGTTAGGGTTAGGCCTTGGTTTAGGGTTAGGCCTTGGTTTAGGGTTAGGGTTAGGGTAAGTGTTACGCCTAGGGTTAGGGTTAGAGTTAGGGTTAGTGTTAGGCCTAGGGTTAGGGTTAGGGTAGGGTTAGGCCTAGGGTTAGGGTAAGGGTTAGGGTTAGGGTTAGGCCTAGGGGTAGGGTTAGGGTTAGGGTTAGGGTTAGGCCTAGGGTTAGGGTTAGGGTTAGGGTTAGGGTTAGACCTAGTGTTAGGGTTGGGGTTAGGCCGAGGGTTAGGGTTAGAGTTAGTGTTAGGGTAAGTCCTAGAGTTAGGGTTGGGGTTAGGGTTAGGGTTACACCTAGGGTTAGGGTTAGGGTTAGGCCTAGGGTTAGCGTTAGGGTTAGGCCTAGGGTTAGGTGTAGGATTAGGGTTAGGGTAAGGGTGAGGGTAAGGGTTAGGGTTAGGCCTAGGGTTAGGGATAGGGTTAGGGTTAGGCCTAGGGTTAGTGTTAGGGTTAGGGTTAGGTTTAGGTTAGGCGTAGGGTTAGGGTTAGGGTTAGGGTTAGGCCTAGGTTAGGGTTTGGGTTAGGGTTCGGGTTAGGGTTAGTGTTACGCCTAGGGTTACGGTTAGTGTTAGGGTTAGGGTTAGACCTAGGGTTAGGGTAAGAGTTAGGGTTAGGGCTAGGCCTAGGGGTAGGGTTAGGGTTAGGGTTAGGGTTAGGCCTAGGGTTAGGGTTAGGGTTGGGGTTAGGGTTAGGGTTAGGGTTAGGCCTAGGGTTAGCGTTAGCGTTAGGCCTAGCGTAAGGTTTAGGGTTAGGGTTAGGGTAAGAGGTAGGGTGAGGGTTAGGGTTAGGCCTAGGGTTAGGGTTAGGGTTAGGCCTAGGGTTAGGGTAAGGGTTGGGGTTAGGGTTAGGGTTAGGGTACGGCCTAGGGTTAGGGTTAGGGTTAGGCTTAGGGTTAGGGTTAGGGTTAGACCTAGGGTTAGGCCTAGGTATAGAGTAAGGGTTAGGGTTAGGCCTAGGGTAAGGATTAGGCCTAGGGTAAGGGTTAGGGTAAGGGTAGGGGTAGGGTTAGGCCTAAGGTTGGGGTTAGGGTTAGTGTTAGGCCTAGGGTTAGGGTTAGGGTTAGGGTAAGGGTTAGGTTTTGGGTTAGGGTTCGGCCTAGGGTTAGGGTTATTGTTAGGGTTAGGGTTTGGCCTAGAGTTAGGGTTAGGGTTAGGGTTAGGTTTAGTGTTAGGGTTAGGGTTAGGGTTAGGGTTAGGGTTTTGGTTAGGGTTAGGCCTAGGGTTAGGGTTAGGGTAAGGGTAAGGGTTAGGCCTCGGTGCGGGGATAGGATTAGGGTTAGGGGTAGGGTTAGGCCTAGGGTTAGTGTTAGGGTTTGGCTAAGGCCTAGGGTTAGGGTTACGGTAAGGGTTAGCCCTAGGTAAGTGTTAGGGTTAGGGTTGGGCCTAGGGTTAGAGTTAGGGTTAGGGTTAGGGTTAGGCCTAGGGTTCGGGTTAGGGTTAGGGTAAGGCCTAGGCTTAGGGTTAGGGTTAGGGTTAGGGTTAGGGTTAGGGTTAGGCCTAGGGTTAGGGTTAGGGTTAGGGTTAGGGTTAGGTTTAGGCCTAGGGTTAGGGTTAGGGTTAGGGTTAGGCCTAGGGTACCGGTTAGTGTTAGGGTTAAGGTCAGGGTTAAGCCTAGGGTTAGGGTTAGGTTAGGCCTAGGGTTAGGGTTAGGGTTAGGGTTAGGGTTAGGCCTAGGGTTAAGGTTGAGGTAAGGGTTAGGGTTAGTGTTAGGGTTGGGGTTAGGGTTAGGCCTAGGGTTAGGTTTAGGGTTAGGGTTAGGCTTGGGCCGAGGGTTAGGCTTAGGTTTAGGCCTGGTGTTAGGGTTAGGGTTAGGATTAGGCCTGGGGTAGGGTTAGGGTTAGGGTTAGGCCTAGGGTTAGGTCTAGGGTTAGGGTCAGGGTAAGGGTTAGGGTTAGGGTTAGGGTTATGGTTAGACCTAGTGGTAGGGTTGGGGTTGGGGTTAGGGTAAGGGTAAGTGTTAGGGTAAGTCCTAGAGTTAGGGTTAAGCTTAGGGTTAGGGTTACGCCTAGGGTTAGGGTTAGGTTAGGGTAAGGGATAGGCCTAGGGTAAGGGTAAGGGTTAGGCCTAGGGTTAGGTTTAGGGTTAGGGTTATGCTTAGGCCTAGGGTTAGGGTTAGGGTTAGGCCTAGGGTCAGGGTTAGAGTTAGGGTTACGCCTAGGGTTAAGGTTAGGGTTAGGGTTAGGTTAGGCCTAGGGTTAGGGTTAGGGTTAGGGTTAGGGTTAGGCCTAGGGTTAGGGTTAGGGTTAGGGTTAGGCCTAGGGTTAGTGTTAGGGTTAGGGTTAGGGTTAGGGTTAGGCGTAGGGGTTAGGGTTAGGGTTAGGGTTAGGGTTATGGTTAGGGTTAGACCTAGTGTTAGGGTTCGGGTTAGGTTTAGGGTTAGGGTTAGGCTTAGTGTTAGGGTAAGTCCTAGAGTTAGGGTTAGGGTTAGGGTTAGGGTTACACCTAGAGTTAGGGTTAGGGTTAGGGTTAGGGTTGGGCCTAGGGTTAGCGTTAGGGTTAGGCCTAGGGTTAGGTTTAGGGTTAGGGTTAGTGTAAGGGTTAGGGTTAGGGTTAGGGTTAGGCCTAGGGTTAGGGTTAGCGTTAGGGGTAGGGTTAGGCCTAGGGTTAGGGTTAGGGTTAGGGTTAGGCGTTTGTGTAGGGTTAGGGTTAGGGTAAGTGTTACGCCTAGGGTTAGGGTTAGGGTTAGGTTTTGTGTTAGGCCTAGGGTTAGGGTTAGGGTTAGACTTAGGCCTAGGGTTAGAGTAAGGGTTAGGGTTAGGGTTAGGCCTAGGTGCGGGGATAGGATTAGGGTTAGGGTTAGGGTTAGGTTTATGCCTAGGGTTAGGGTTAGGGTTAGGGTTAGGCCTAGGGTACCGGTTAGTGTTAGGGTTAAGGGTCGGGTTAAGCCTAGGGTTAGGGTTAGGGTTAGGCCTAGGGTTAGCATTAGGGTTAGGCTTAGGGTTAGGTTTAGGATTAGGGTTAGGGTAAGGGTTAGGGTTAGGGTTAGGGTTAGGCCTAGGGTTAGGGTTAGAGTTAGGGTTAGGCCTCGGGTTAGTGTTAGGGTTAGGGTTAGGGTTAGGCGTAGGGTTAGGGTTAGGGTTAGTGTTAGACCTAGTGTTAGGGGTGGGGTTAGGCCTAGGGTTAGGGTTAGGGTTAGTGTTAGGGTAAGTCCTAGAGTTAGTGTTAGGGTTAGGGTTAGTGTAAACCCTAGGGTTAGGGTTAGGGTTAGGGTTAGGTCTAGGGTTAGCGTTAGGGTTAGGCGTAGGGTTAGGTTTAGGATTAGGGTTAGGGTAAGGGTTAGGGTTAGGGTTAGGGTTAGGCCTAGGGTTAGGGTTAGGGTTAGGGTTAGGCCTAGGGTTAGTGTTAGGGTTAGGGTTAGGGTTAGGGTTAGGCGTAGGGGTTAGGGTTAGGGTTAGGGTTAGGGTTAGGGTAAGACCTAGTTTTAGGGTTGGGGTTAGGGTTAGGGTTAGGGTTAGGGTTAGTGTTAGGGTAAGTCCTAGAGTTAGGGTTAGGGTTAGGGTTAGGGTTACACCTAGAGTTAGGGTTAGGGTTAGGGTTAGGGTTAGGGTTAGGCCTAGGGTTAGCGTTAGGGTTAGGCCTAGGGTTAGGTTTAGGGTTAGGGTTAGTGTAAGGGTTAGGGTTAGGGTTAGGCCTAGGGTTAGGGTTAGGGTTAGGGTTAGGCGTTGGTTTAGGGTTAGGGTTAGTGTAAGTGTTAGGCCTAGGGTTAGGGTTAGGGTTAGGGTTAGGCCTAGGGTTAGGGTAAGGGTTAGGGTTAGGGTTAGGCCTAGGGTTAGGCCTAGGGTTAGGGTTAGGGTTAGGCCTAGGGTTAGGGTTAGGGTTAGGGTTAGGCCTAGGGTTAGGGTAAGGGTTAGGGTTAGGGTTAGGGTTAGGGTTAGTGTTAGACCTAGTGTTAGGGTTGGGGTTAGGCCTAGGGTTAGGGTTAGGGTTAGTGTTAGGGTAAGTCCTAGAGTTAGGGTTAGGGTTAGGGTTAGGGTAACACCTAGGGTTAGGGTTAGGGTTAGGGTTAGGCCTAGGGTTAGCATTAGGGTTAGGCTTAGGGTTAGGTTTAGGATTAGGGTTAGGGTTAGGGTTAGGGTTAGGGTTAGGCCTAGGGTTAGGGTTAGGGTTAGGGTTAGGCCTAGGGTTAGTGTTAGGGTTAGGGTTAGGGTTAGGGTTAGGCGTAGGGGTTAGGGTTAGGGTTAGGGTTAGGGTTAGGGTTAGACCTAGTGTTAGGGTTGGGGTTAGGGTTAGGGTTAGGGTTAGGCCTAGGGTTAGGGTTAGGGTTAGGTTTAGGCCTAGGGTTAGGGTTAGGGTTAGGGTTAGGCCTAGGGTACCGGTTAGTGTTAGGGTTAAGGTTAGGGTTAAGCCTAGGGTTAGGGTTAGGTTAGGCCTAGGGTTTGGGTTAGGGTTAGGGTTAGGGTTAGGCCTAGGGTTAAGGTTAGGGTAAGGGTTAGGGTTAGTGTTAGGGTTAGGGTTAGGGTTAGGCCTAGGGTTGAGTTTAGGGTTAGGGTTAGGCTTAGGCCTAGGGTTAGGCTTAGGTTTTGGCCTGGTGTTAGGGTTAGTGTTAGGATTAGGCCTGGGGTAGGGTTAGGGTTAGGGTTAGGCCTAGGGTTAGGTCTAGGGTTAGGGTCAGGGTTAGGGTTAGGGTTGAGGTTAGGGTTATGGTTAGACCTTGTGGTAGGGTTGGGGTTAGGGTTAGGGTTAGGGTAAGTGTTAGGGTAAGGCCTAGAGTTAGGGTTAAGCTTAGGGTTAGGGTTACGCCTAGGGTTAGGGTTAGGTTAGGGTTAGGGATAGGCCTAGGGTTAGGGTAAGGGTTAGGCCTAGGGTTAGGTTTAGGGTTAGGGTTATGCTTAGGCCTAGGGTTAGGGTTAGGGTTAGGCCTAGGGTCAGGGTTAGAGTTAGGGTTACGCCTAGGGTTAGGGTTAGGCCTAGGGTTAGGGTTAGGGTTAGGGTTAGGGTTAGGGTTAGTGTTACGCCTAGGGTTAGGGTTAGGGTTAGGGTTAGGGTTAGGCCTAGGGTTAGGGTTAGGGTTAGGGTTAGTGTTAGGCCTAGGGTTAGGGTTAGGGTTAGGGTTAGGGTTAGGTTTAGGGTTAGACCTAGTGTTAGGGTTGGGGTTAAGGTTAGGGTTAGGGTTAGGGTTAGTGTTAGGGTAAGTCCTAGAGTTAGGGTTAGGGTTAGGGTTAGGGTTACACCTAGAGTTAAGGTTAGGGTTAGGGTTAGGTTTAGGGTTAGGCCTAGTGTTAGCGTTAGGGTTAGGCCTAGGGTTAGGTTTAGGGTTAGGGTTAGTGTAAGGTTAGGGTTAGGGTTAGGTTTAGGCCTAGGGTTAGGGTTAGGGTTAGGGTTAGGGTTAGGCCTAGGGTTAGGGTTAGGGTTAGGGTTAGGCGTTGGTTTAGGGTTAGGGTTAGGGTAAGTGTTACGCCTAGGGTTAGGGTTAGGGTTAGGGTTTGTGTTAGGCCTAGGGTTAGGGTTAGGGTTAGGGTTAGGCCTAGGGTTAGGGTAAGGGTTAGGGTTAGGGTTAGGCCTAGGGTTAGGGTTAGGGTTAGGCCTAGGGTTAGGGTTAGGGTTAGGGTTAGGCCTAGGGTTAGGGTAAGGGTTAGGGTTAGGGTTAGGTTTAGTGTTAGACCTAGTGTTAGGGGTGGGGTTAGGCCTAGGGTTAGGGTCAGGGTTAGTGTTAGGGTAAGTCCGAGAGTTAGTGTTAGGGTTAGGGTTAGTGTAAACCCTAGGGTTAGGGTTAGGGTTAGGGTTAGGCCTAGGGTTAGCGTTAGCGTTAGGCGTAGGGTTAGGTTTAGGATTAGGGTTAGGGTAAGGGTTAGGGTTAGGGTTAGGGTTAGGGTTAGGCCTAGGGTTAGGGTTAGGGTTAGGGTTAGGCCTAGGGTTAGGGTTAGGGTTAGGGTTAGGGTTTGGGTTAGGTTAAGGGTTATGCTTAGGGTTAGGGTTAGGTTAAGTGTTAGGTTAGGGTTTAGGGTTAGGGTTAGGGTTAGTGTTAGTGTTAGGGTCAATGGTAGAGAAAAGGTTGAGAATGGCTAATTTAGACAGTCTGCATTCATGAGGTCCATCTTTTTCCACAAAGACCGATCACAGTGTGGCTTTCATTTTTAATGAGGTACTTATTTTTTCAAACAAAGAAAATATCTTTTGGGCGGTCAGACTCTGGCCAGAGATCTCTTCAGTTCTTTGTTCCACCCAAACCTCTTCCATTAGCCAAGCATATATCACATGCAACCTCTGTCATGGCACATCATAGAACTCGTATACAAGATGTCCTAGAGTTATGTAATCTTGAATGATGGTGAAAAGATGTGATAAAGATCCATGATTGCCTTATGAGACAAAGAAAGCTGTTAACAAAGAATAGTATAAGTTGGTATTATACTGTCAGGGGGTAAATAATGGAAGTCCCTGATAATTCAAAAATAAGTATTTCTTTTCATACTGTATTATGTCTAAGAAACGTGCAAACCTGGATTCATATGTCCAATATGGATTTGACTTTGTTGTTTCGGATTGTATAAAATACATTTTTTTAATACAAAACCTAAAGTCGTAAACAAGAAAAAGTTTGTTGTGTTGTTTTTTTGTTTTGTTGTTTTACTTTTCTGTCACTTTATGATTATGAAATTTTTTTGTGCGAATAGGGGATACATGAAGAAATACATAAAGCCTAGAGGGTCATTAATAGAAAAAAGGTTAAAAATGGCTGATTTAGAGGGTCTCCATTTATGGGGGATCATCTTTTCTCACAAAGGCCGATTCCAGTGTAACTTTCCTATTTAATGAGGTACTTACTTTTTTTAAAACAAAGAAAGTATCTCTTGGGTGGTCAGACTCTGGCCAGAGATATTTTCATTTCTATGTGCAACCCCCCTCTTCCTTTCTCAACTCATCACTGCAATTCGTATGCATCAGCAAGGTATGATGTACAGCACACATTTACACGACAAAGCAAACAGCAGAAAATTTCAGGGTCAGATTTATTAGAACATCCTAAGTTGGGTGTTGTATATTGTGATATTCGTTCACATTATATATATTTGTATATTGGTACAGTTGGAAAAAAAACAGGGCCAAACAAAAAAAAATCCAAAAGCAATCAGTTTTGTTAAAAAATCTCGTTGATTAGTAATTTTTCCATTTATTACAGTTATGTGATTTTTGCTGATTGTCTTAGCCAGATTGTGTTAAAATTACAGAAAGATAGCATCAAAAGTAAAGAATCTGTTTATGTTCAAAACCAACACTTCAGTGACCTTTTGGATACCATATATATATATATATATATATATTAGTGATGAGACAAGTCCAGTATTTTTCCCAATTCCGATACAATTACTGATTCCGTACTAATTTCCCGATTCCAATTCTTTATAAATTTCTAAGTATTTAACTATATCTTTGTATTTTTCCTCTGATTAATGTAAAACTCACATGTTAAATGTGCAAATATTTTCCTAAATGTAAAAAACTTGCGGGGATGATCTATTGATGTTAGCTTCAGTGGTCGTTTAAAATCAATAAATATTTATTATTTTATCATTATTACCAGCAATGGAAGATTTAGCTTTAAATAAAATCAAATAAAAAAGACATTTGTATGTTGGTACAGTCGGAAAAAAAAACAGGGCAAAACAAAAAAATCCAATAGCAATTAAAAATTTCATTGATTAGTAATTTGTCCATTTATTACAATTATGTGATTTTTGCTGATTGTTAGGTTTTCGAAGATATTCATCTTAATGGAAGAACTTGTTCGTCGGAGCACATTCCTTTGATGTACTTGTGAACCAAG
This sequence comes from Euprymna scolopes, assembly GCF_053919585.1. Lineage (NCBI taxonomy): Eukaryota > Metazoa > Mollusca > Cephalopoda > Sepiida > Sepiolidae > Euprymna > Euprymna scolopes. The sequence continues at coordinate 95,105,789 of NC_136506.1, forward strand.
CACACCTATGCAACATTGCAGAAATCGGATAGTGACTGCAGCTTGGTTACCAATAAATTACATAATGTTAAATTCGACACACTGCTGCCAAAAAATTCGTTACTCCAAATCTTGACGCTCTGCTGTCACAACTTAACTCCAAATCTCAACGCCCTACTGTCAAAACTCAACTCTAGAACACGACGCACTGCTGACAACACTCGCTACTCTAACAACTACAACATCCAAATAAAAAGTCCACCCTGTCTCTGAAAAATAAGGCATTTTATATCCTATCGGAAGCATCTCATTTGCATGTCAGGTGTCAGGTGACAATATCGCTAGCATATAAAGAGCAAAAGCAGCCATTTTTTTTCTTCATTCTTTTTGTCCACACGAAACTCTACAGACTTTACACAATATATATACAAGCAGTTCAGCCCGGCTTTGATCGGGCTCTACGTACTGTTCATAACTTTATGTGCATATGTATATATATATATTAAAAAGTTAGACTCATGTCCAGGTAACCTACATCCAAAATTTCAAGTGTTTAGACTCGAAATTGGCGGAGGAATTTGGTAGAGTATTTCAACTTTGACCTCTTGGCAGCGAAATTTCGCCCCAAAAACTGATTAAAAAGCAGTCTGAATACCCTTTATGTAAAATTTCAAATGTTTAGACCTAAAATTGGCTGAATAGTTTGCTAGAGACCGCAAATGTCAAATCGTTTGAACTTGACCCCTTAGCAGCAATGTATTACGCCAAAAACTGATTAAAAACTTGTCCGATGTTTGAATATACTTTCTGTAAAATTTAAAATGTTTAGACAGCAAAGTGGCTGAGTAATTTGGTAGAGATCGCAGAGGTCAAATTTTTAAAAGTTTTACCCCAATTTTTACCCCTTAACATTTATTGTTTTGGGTTCAAATCAAATTAAAAAGTTTTATCCATGTCCAAGTAGACTACATCTACAATTTCAAGCGTTTAGATCCAAAATTGGCGGAGGAGTTTGGTAGAGTTTTTAAAGGTCAAATCGTCTTACTTTGCCCCCTTGATAGCGAAAGTTTTGGCCGAAAATGGATTAAAAAGATTTTCCCAAATCTCAATACCCCTTATATAATATCTCGAGTCTGTAGACTGAAAATTGGCAGAGTAGTTTGGTAGGGAAATGTACATACACTGACAGACAGAAAATTTCACTTATATATATATTGTTGAGCTCGGGAATCTTTTTGTTGAACTTGGAAATCTGCACGTAATTTCAAACAGAATTCTTTATTACATCTACGTGGGGGAACATGTTCTCGTTCCGTCAGCCATGACTCGGTGGAAGTTCTAAGTTATTTGCTTTTGTATTTTAAGTGTCGCCCGAACTAATGATAGAAACTTCACCCTCCAGAAGAGTGTAACTTTACAACTGAACTTTACCAAGTACTTTATCCACTATGCCAGGTGTCCTTGCCGAGTTCGAAAGAAAGAATCCGGAGCTTAACAAAATACACCCGAAAAAGTTCGAAAATGTTGTGAAAATAACATTCAAGATGAGAACAATAGTCCAGAAATTCCAAATAAAACGAATAATCAATCCTCATCTCAAAAATTCAAAAAAAAACAACCTTTGTTTTCTATAACTGTCAACGAGCTTATAAATGCCTGGCTAGCGAAAATATTAGCAGCGGCAGTAACTTAGTAGGGGATGCTCTTTTCTCTTCTATGCAACCTCTTTCCCACAGAAGGGACGTTGCGAGCCTGTCTTTGTTTTATTGTTACTTCCACGGCAAGTGCTCGTCTGAGCCTCAGTCTCTGTCGCCACCCCCCCGTCGCCAATCTTTCTCGAAAAACACCCGTCTAGCTGAAACCACTGTCAATAACTTTCCCCACTCTTTAACTGTGCCTAAATCAAAACGTAGATTCAATGAACAAAGCTTCTTTCTAAGAAGTGCATGACTGTATCTCTGTTCCTTTTGTCTGCTTCCCAGCTGACTACAACTTGGTTGTCTTCAAGTCAAACACAAACAAATTCTTGAAGACCGAATCCTAAAGTACACGCTTCATAAAATCTCCATAATAATATTGTTATTGATCTGTCACGCTTAAGTTCGAAATAATAGGCCAAACCTTAACGCTCCCGCTCACCCTAACCCTAACCCTAGGCCTTACCCTAACCCTAACCCTAACCCTAGGCCTAACCCTAAACATAACCATAACCCTAACCCTAACCCTAACCCTAGGCCTAACCCTAACACTAACCCTAACACTAACCTTAAGCCTAGCCCTAACTCAAACCCTAACCCTAGGCCTTACATTAACACTAACCCTAACCCTAACCCATACCCTAACCCTAACCCTATGCCTAACCCTAACCCTAATCCTAACCCGAACCCTAACCCTAGGCCTCACCCTAACCCTAACCCTAACCCTAACCCAAACCCTAACACTAGGCCTAACCCTAACGCTAACCCTAACCCTAACCCTAACCCTAACCCTAGGCCTAGCCCTAACCCTAACCCTACCCCTAACCCTAACCCTAACCCTAACCCTAACCCTAACACTAGGCCTAACCCTAACCCTAACCCTAACCCTAACCCTAGGCCTAACCCTAGCCCTAACCGTGACCTTAACGTTACCCTACAACTAACCGTAACCCTAACCCCAACCCTAACCCTAGGCCTAACCCTAACCCTAACCCTAACCCTAACCCTAGACCTAACCCTAACCCTAACCCTAACCCTAACGCTAACCCTAACCCTAAGACTAAACCAAACCCTAACCCTAACCCTAACCGTAATCCTAACCCCACCCCTAACCCTTACCCTAACCCTAGGCCAAACCCTAACCCTAACCCTAACCCTAAACCTAACCCTGACCCTAACCCCAACACTAACCCTAAACCTAGGCCTTACCCTAACCCTAACCCTAACCCTAACCCTTACCCTAACCCTAACCCTAACCCTACCGCTAACCCCAACCCTAACCCTAACCCTAGGCCTAACCCTAACTCTAACCCCAAACCTAACCCTAAACCCTAACCCTAACCCTAACCCTAACCCTCTACCCTAACCCTAGGCCTAACCCCAACCCTAACCCTTACCCTAATCCTAACCCTAACCCTAACCCTAACCCTGACCTTAACACTAACACTAACACTAACCCTAACCCTAACCCCAACCCTAACCCTTGGCCTAAGCCTAACCCTAACCCTAACCCTAACCCTAGGCCTAACCCTTACCCTCACCCTAACACTAACCCTCACCCTAGGCCTAATCCTAACCCTAACCCTAATCCTAAACCTAGGCCTAACCTTAACCCGAACCCTAACCCTAACCCTAGGCTAACCCTAACCCTAACCCTAGGCCCAACCCTAACCCTAACCCTAACCCTAGGCTTAGGCCTAACCCTAGGCTTAGGACTAACCCTAACCCTAACTCTAACCCTACCACTAACCCTAACCCTAACCCTAACCCTAACCCTAGGCCTAACCCTAACCCTAACCCTAACCCTAGGCCTAACACTAACCCTAACCCTAACCCTCACCCTAGGCCTTACCCTAACCCTAATCCTAACACTAGGCCTAACCCTAACCCTAACCCTAACCCTAACCCTAGGCCTAACCCTAACCCAAACCCTTACCCTAACACTAAGCCTAACCCTAACCTAAACCCGAGGCCTAACCCTAAGCGTAACACTAACCATAACCCTTACCCTAGGCCCAACCCTAACCCTAGGCCTTACCCTAACCCCAACCCTAACACTAACCCTAACCCTCATTCTAACCCTAGGCCTAACCCTAACCCTAAGCCTAACCCTTACCCTAACGCTAACCCTAGGCCTAACCCTAACCCTAACCATAACCCTAACCCTTACCCTAACCCTAACCCTAACCCTACCCCTAACCCCAACCCTAACCCTAACCCTAGGTCTAACCCTAACTCTAACCCCAAACCTAACCCTAAACCCTAACCCTAACCCTAACCCTCTACCCTAACCCTAGGCCTAACCCTAACCCTAACCCTTACCCTAATCCTAACCCTAACCCTAACCCTAACCCTGACCTTAACCCTAACACTAACACTAACCTTAACCCTAACCCCAACCCTAACCCTTGGCCTAAGCCTAACCCTACCCTAACCCTAACCCTAGGCCTAACCCTAACCCTCACCCTAACACTAACCCTCACCCTAGGCCTAATCCTAACCCTAACCCTAACCCTAAACCTAGGCCTAACCTTAACCCGAACCCTAAACCTAACCCTAGGCTAACCCTAACCCTAACCCTAACCCTAGGCCCAACCCTAACCCTAACCCTAACCCTAACCCTAGGCTTAGGCCTAACCCTAGGCTTAGGCCTAACCCTAACCCTAACCCTAACCCTAGGCCTAACACTAACCCTAACCCTAACCCTAACCCTAGGCCTTACCCTCACCCTAATCCTAACCCTAGGCCTAATCCTAACCCTAACCCTAACCCTAACCCTGGGCCTATCCCTAACCCAAACCCTTACCCTAACACTAACCCTAACCCTAACCTAAACCCGAGGCCTAACCCTAACCGTAACACTAACCATAACCCTTACCCTAGGCCCAACCCTAACCCTAGGCCTTACCCTAACCCTAACCCTAACACTAACCCTTACCCTCATTCTAACCCTAGGCCGAACCCTAACCCTAAGCGTTACCCTTACCCTAACCCTAACCCTAGGCCTAACCCTAACCCTAACCCTAACCCTAACCCTTACCCTAACCCTAACCCTATGCCTAACCCTTACCCTAACCCTAACCCTAACCCTAACCCTTACCCTAACCCTAACCCTATGCCTAACCCTAACCCTAACCCTAACCCGAACCCTAACCCTAGGCCTCACCCTAACCCTAACCCGAGCCCTAACCCTAACCGTAACCCTAGGCCTAACCCTAACGCTAACCCTTACCCTAACCCTAACCCTAACCCTAGGCCTAGCCCTAACCCTAACCCTACCCCTAACCCTAACCCTAACACTAACCCTAGGCCTAACCCTAACCCTAACCCTAACCCTAACCATAGGCCTAACCCTAACCCTTACCCTAACCCTAGGCATAACCCTAACCCTAACCGTTACCTTAACCCTAACCCTAACACTAACCGTAACCCTAACTCCAACCCTAAACCTAGGCCTAACCCTAACCCTAACCCTAAACCTAACCCTAACCCTAGACCTAACCCTAACCCTACCTCTAACCCTAACCCTAACCCTAACCCTAACCCTAACCCTAACCCTAACCCCAACCCTAACCCTAACCCTAGGTCTAACCCTAACCCTAACCCTAACACGAACCCTAAACCCGTACCCTAACCCTAACCCTAACCCTAACCCTAACCCTGACCCTAACCCTAGGCCTAACCCTAACCCTAACCCTTACCCTAACCCTAACCCTCCCTAACCCTGACCTTAACCCCAACCCATACACTAACCCTAACCCTAACCCCAACCCTAACCCTTGGCCTAAGCCTAGCCCTAACCCTAACCCTAACCGTAACCCTAGGCCTAACCCTAACCCTAACCCTAACACTAGCCCTCACCCTAGGCCTAATCCTAACCCTAACCCTAACCCTAACCCTAGGCCTAACCTTAAACCGAACCCTAACCCTTACCCTAGGCTAACCCTAACCCTAACCCTAACCCTAGGCCAAACCCTAACGCGAACCCTTACACTAACCCTAACCCTAGGCTTAGGCCTAACCCTAACCCTAACCCTAACCCTCCCACTAACCCTAACCCTAACCCTAACCCGAGGCCTAACCCTAACCCTAACCCTAACCCTAGGCCTAACACTAACCCTAACCTTAACCCTAACCCTAACCCTAGGCCTAACACTAACCCTAACCCTAACCCTAATCCTAACCCCAACCCTAGGCTAACCCTAACACTAACCCTAACCCTAGGCCCAACCCTAACCCTAACCCTAACCCTAGGCTTAGGCCTAAACCTAACCCTAACCCTTAGCCTAACCCTAAACGTAACCCTAACCCTAACCCTTACCCTTCGCCAAACCCTAACCCTAGGCCTTACCCTAACCCTAACCCTAACCCTAACCCTAATTCTAACCCTAGGCCTAACCCTAACCCTAAGCCTAACCCTAACCCTAACCCTAACCCTGGGCCTTACACTAACCCTAACCCTAATCCTAACCTTAACCCTAACCTTAACCCTATGCCTAACCCTAACCCAAACCCTAACCCTAACCCCAATCGTGGGCCAACCCTAACACTAACCCTAACCCTAACCCTAGGCCTAACCCTAACCCTAAAACAAACCCTAACCCTAGGTCTAACCCTAAGCCTAACCCAAACCCTAGGCCTTACCCTAACCTAACCCTAACCCTAACCCTAGGCCTTACCCTAACACTAGGCCTAACCCTGACCCTAACCCTGACCCTAACCCTAGGCCTAACCCTAACCCTAACCCTTACCTCAACCCTAACCCTAACCCCAACCCTAACCCTAACCATAACTCTAACCCTGACCCTAACCCTAACCCTAGGCCTAACCCTAACCCAAGGCCTAATCCTAACCCTAACCATAACCCTAGGTCTAACCCTAACCCTAACCCTAACCCTAACCATAGGCCTAACCCCAACCCTAACCCTAACCCTAACCCTAGGCCTAACTCTAACCCTAACCCTAAACCTAACCCTAACCCTACCCCTACGCTTACCCTAGGTCTAACCCTAACCATAACCGTGACCTTAACCCTAACCCTAACCCTACCCCTAACCCTAACCCTAACCCTAACCCTAGGCCTAACACTAACCCTAAACCTTACCCTATGCCTAACCCTAACCCTAACCTTAACTCTAACCCTAGCCCTAACCCTAACCCTAACCCTAACCCTAACCCTAAGCCTAACCCTAACCCTAACCTTTACTCTCACCCTCACCCTAACACCAGGCCCAACCTAACCCTAACCCTTACCCTAACCCTAACCCTAGGCCTAACCCTAACCCTAACCCTACCCCTAGGCCTAACCCTAGCCCCAACCCTTACCCTAACCTTAACCCTAGCCCTAGGTGTTACCCAAACCCTAACCCCAACCCCAGGCCAATCCTAACCCTAACCCTAGGCTTAGCCCTAACCCTAACCCTAACCCTAACCCTACCATTAACCCTAACCCTAACCCTAACCCTAGGCCTAACCCTACCCCTAACCCTAACCTTAGGCCGAACACTAACCCTAACTCTTGGCCTAACCCTAAACCTAAGCCTAACACTAACCATAACCCGAGGCCTAACCCTAACCCTAACACTAACCCTCACCCTAACCCTAGGCCTAACCCTAACCTTAACCATAACCCTAACCCTAATCCTAGGCCTAACCCTCACCCTTATCCTAACCCTAACCCTAGTCCTTACCCTAACACTAGGCCTAACCCTAACCCTAACCCTTACCCTAACCCTAGGCCTTAACCTAACCCTTACCCTTACCCTAACCCTAACCCTTACCCTAATCCTGACCTTAACCCTAACCAAAACACTAACCGTAACCCTAACCCCAACCCTAACGCTTGGCCTAAGCCTACCCCTAACCTTAACCCTAATCCTAACTCTAGGCCTAACCCTAACCCTAACCCATACTCTAACCCTCTCTCAAATCCCAACCCTAACCCTAACCCTAGGCATAACCCTAATCATAACCCTAACCCTAACCCTAACTGTACGCCTAACCCTTATCCTAACCCTAACCTTAACACTAGGCCTATGCCTAACCCTAACCCTAACCCTTATCCTAACACTAACCCTAACCCTAACCCAAACCCTAACCCTAGGCTAACCCTAACGCTTACCCTAACCCTAGGCTTAACCCTGACCCTAACCCTAACCCTAGGCCTAACCTCAACCCTAACCCTAACTCTAACCCTCTCCCAAACCCTAACCCTAAACCTAACCCTACCACTAACCCTAACCCCAACCCTAACCCTAACCCTTACCCTAATCCTAGGCCTTACCCTAACCCTTACCCTACCCCTAAGCCTAGGCCTTACCCTCACCCTAACCCTAGGCCTAACCCTAACCCTAACCCTAACCCTAACACTAACCCCAGGCCTAACCCTTACCCTAACCCTAGCACTAACCCTAACCCTAACCCTAACCCGAGGCCTAGCCCTAACCGTAACCCTAACCCTAACCCTATCCCTAGGCCCAACCCTAACCCTAACCAAAACCCTAACCCTAACCCTATCCCTAGGCATAACCCTAATCATAACCCTAACCCTAACCCTAACCCTACGCCTAACCCTTACCCTAAACCTAACCTTAACACTAGGCTTAACCCTAACCCTAACCCTAACCCTTCTCCTAACACTAACCCTAACCCTAACCCAAACCCTAACCCTAGGCCTAACCCTACCCTAACCCTTACCCTAACCCTAACCCTAACCCTAACCCTTACCCTAATCCTAAACCTTACCCTAACCCTAACCCTAGGCCTTACCCTAACCCTAAACCTAACCCTAACCCTAGGCCTTAACCTAACCCTTACCCTAACCCTAAGCCTAACCCTAACCCTAACCCTAACCCTAGGCTTAGGCCTAACCCTAACCCAACTCTAACCCTAGGCTTAGGCCTAACCCTAACCCTAACCCTAACCCTACCACTAACCCTAACCCTTACCCTATTCCTAACCCTAACCTTAACTCTAGGCCTTACCCTAACCCTAACCCTAACCCTAGGCCTTACCCTAACCATAGGTCTAACCCTAACCCTAACACTAACCCTCACCCTAGGCCTAATCCTAACCCTAAACCTAACCCGAACCCTAACCCTAGGTCTAACCTAAACCCGAACCCTAACCCTAACCCTAGGCTAACCCTAACCCTTACCCTAACACTAGGCTTAACCCTGACCCTAACCCTAACCCTAGGCCTAACCCGAACCCTAACCCTAACTCTAACCCTCTCCCAAACACTAACCCTAAACCTAACCCTACCACAAACCCTAACCCTAACCCTAGGCCTTACCCTAACCCTAACCCTACCCCTAAGCCTAGGCCTTACCCTAACCCTAGGCCTAGGCCTAACCCTAACCCTAACACTAACACTAACCCCAGGCCTAACCCTAACCCTAACCCTAACCCTAACACTAACCCTAACCCTAACCCTAACCCGAGGCCTTTCCCTAACCGTAACCCTAACCCTAACCCTAACCCTAGGCCCAACCCTAACCCTAACCCTAACCCTAACCCTAAGCCAAGGCCTAACCCTAACCGTAGGCCTTACACTTACCCTAATCCTTACCCCACCCCTTACCCAAACCCTTATCCTTATCCTAACCCTAGGCCTAACCCTAACCCTAACCCTAACCCTAACCCTAACCGTGGGCCAACCCTTACCCCAACCCTAACCCTAACCCTAGGCCTAACCCTAGGCCTAACCCTGACCCTAACCCCAAACCTAACCCTAGGCCTATCCATAAATCTAACCCTAACCCTTACCCTAACCCTAACCCTAGGCCTTACCCTAACCCTCACCTTAACCCTAACCCTAGGCCTTACCCTAACCCTAACCCTAACCTTAGGGCTAACCCTAACCCTAACCCTAACCATAACCTTAACCCTATGCCTAGGCCTAACGCTAACCCTAACTCTACCACTAGGCCTAACCCTAACCCTAACCCTCACCCTAACACTAGGCCTAACCCTAACCCTAACCCTAACCCCAACCCTAGGCCTAACCCTAACCCTAACCCTAGGCCTAACCCTTACCCTAACCCTAACCTTAACCCTAACCCTTACCCTAACCCTAGGCCTTACCCTAACCCTAACCCTAACCCAAGGCCTAACCCTAACCGTAACCCTAACCCTAGGCCTAACCCTAACCCTAACCCTAGGCCTAGGCCTAACCCTAACCCTTACCCTAACCGTACCACTACGCCTAACCCTAACCCTTACCCTAACCCTAACCCTAGGCCTAACCCTAACCCTAACCCTAACCCCAACCCTAACCCTAACCCTAGGCCTAACCCTAACCCTAACCCTAACCCTAGGCCTAACCCTTACCCTAACCCTAACCCTAACCCTTACCCCAGGCCTAACCCTTACCCTAACCCTAACCCTAACCCTAGGCCTAACCCTAACCCTAACCCTAACCCTCACCCTAACCCTAACACTAACCCTGACCCTAACCCTAACCCTAACCCTAACCCTAGGCCTAACCCTAACCCTAACCCTAGGCCTAACCCTAACCCTTACCCTAACCTTAGGCCTAACCCCAGCCCCAACCCTAACCGTGACCCTAACCCGGGGCCTAACCCTAACCCTAACCCTTACCCTAACCCTAGGCCTAACCCTAACCCTAACCCTAACCCTAACCGTAACCCTAGGCCTAACCCTAACCCTAACCATGGCCTAGGCTTAACCCTAACCCTAACCCTAACCCTAGGCTTTATGTATTTCTCTATTTGCCCCCTAATCCCATACAAAAAATTCATAGTCATCGTAAAGTTACAGAAAAACAAGAAATTAAAAAAAGAAGCTTTTTATTGTTTACTTTAGGTTTTGTATGACAAAATAGTATTATACACAATCCACAACAACGAAGTCAAATCTATATTGGACATATGAATCCAGGTTTACACGTTTCTTAGACATAATACAATCTGAAAAGAAATAATTATTTTTAAATTATCAGGTACTTCAATTATTTACCCCCTGACATTATAATTTTTTACCCTCTAGAGGTAAATTTACCCCTGGTTGAGAACCTCTGGTCTAGAGTTTATTTTCTTTGTTGGAAAATGTAAGGACCTCATTGAATGGAAAAGTCATTCTGGCTTTTGTGAGGAAAACAATTTATCTACAAATCTGAGTCCAACTTTGAAGGATTTCCCCCCCCCACCTTTCAGCCTTATGCCATGTCTTGTTGTCGTGGGCAGCCAACAAACACTAATTCATTGAAACACTTTTTTTTTAATCTTGTTCGACTACATACCACGCGGCGTTGCAATTATCAGTGTCTTTTCTAAATAATTAAGTGGTCTTTCAAGTATTTGTGATATCTAATCCAATCCAGTTCTATTTACTTTCACAAGTTTAACTTGTAATTTCTTGTTATATCAGTCTAAATAGCCGAGGCTGCGTTTAATCGCCTCCTCACAAATAAGTGTCCCCGCCCCCACCGCTGTATATGTTGCCTGTTTCATCTTTTAATCTATTATCTATATATATAAAAGAAAAAATATGTGTGTGTGTTTGTATGTCTCGCAAAAACTTTTGAGACATGCGATCGATCCTGACTAGATAAGCATCGTTTTGAAGAAATTGGCCAAAAACATTAATTCCTTCACCCTAAACTGAGCACTTTTCTAAAGGGAGGGGTCACAAAAATCGTTCCTTCATGACAATTTTGCCAAACATGAATGCGCAAAAAAAAAAAAACGTTTTTACTTGAATTAGTTTAAAAATAAAAAAATGAACTCAATTCGATCACGCGATCGTAGACCAGTCGTTATAGCAGTGTCGTTATTTAAAGGTTGCACGTTCGAGCCAGATATCAGATATATTTTTTTTCGATTTTTAAAGTTTTAATATTGAAACAGGGCTATTTATGTCATTTTTTCGTTCGTTTTTATATTTTTCCATCACGTTTACTGTTTTGTTTTTGTTTTCCCGATTTTTTTAAAGAAGTTTTAACATTTAAACAAGCTTATTTATGCGATTTCTTTTTTTTTGCTTGCATCACGTTCGCTGTTTTATTTTCGATTCTTTATTTTCCATTCTGTTTTAATATGCCCCCCACACACACACCTCATCACACCTGTACAACGCTGAGTACTCCCGCAAGTCAATAATATAAATCTCACCTGTCTGTTTAAATGTATGTATGTCTGCCTAAAACTTTCGACAGAGGCGGCGGATTTTCACGAGATCGGTATCTTTTTGAAGCGCGACACTTCGGACAACAAATATCAAAAAATTGGCTAAAACACATGAATTTCTTTACACACAACTGAGCAGTTTTCTACAAGGAGGGTTGGTTTATTTTTGGCCTCGCCATTTTTTCAAGTCATCGTATCGGTTGGAATTACTATACTAATATCAACGTTCCAAACTCCCAGTCGCATCATAGAGTAGGGATAAGACGTCACTTTTTTTCACGTTCTTTTCCTCCTTCGCTGCTCGAGTTCGAACCTGCCTGCTACCACTTTTTTGTTGCTCAATTCTCACTTCAAAACACCCGGGCAACGCCGGGCACCCAGGCTAGTCTATAATATAAATCACAAATGTCTATTAGCATGTATGTTTGTATGTCTCACTAAAACTTTCGACACACGCGACAACACAATTGGTATCGTCTGAAAGTCAATCTCTCAGCCAACAAATATCGAAAAATTAGCCCCAAACAATTCTTTTAGCGTCAACTGGGCCGTTTTTTTTTGTTTTTTTTACAAGGAGGGGTCACTTTTTCATTGACATTTTTGCAAAGTCATCATACGCCTTGCAATGACTGGGATTAATTTGAACGATATCGACGTTGTATGTCACAGTGGGAGCAGCGACTAAACTGTTCACTTTTTTTCACTTCCTTTTCCTCTTAGCATTACAGGTTCGAGCCTGTCTGCCTGCTTACTACTTTTTTTTCATTCGCACGGGTACTCGTTGCTATTTACATTTTTGATGGGGTTGGTTAACTTTTTTTGTTTAAAACATTTTTTTAGGACTCCGTTGATGAATACCCTTACTATAAAATCAAGACAATGCGGGTATCCTGTTAGTCTATATATATATATATATATATATATATATATAGGCAAAATGTGTGTGTGTGTGTGTGTGTGTTTATATGTCTGGCAACAATTTTCGACAGACGCAATGAACACTAACAAAAATGGTATTATTAAAACAATCACACTCAGGCGACAAATATCCAAAAATTGGCCAAAAACATTAATTCTGTGCTGGTCAACTGAGCCGTACTTTGCAAGGAAAGGTTAGTTTTGTGTCAACATTTAAACAAAGTCATCATATGCCTTGCAATGACTAAGCTTATTTTGAACGCCTGTTTTCAGATTACAGGTTCGAGCCTGGCTACTGCGGCTAATTGTATTTATTTTATTTTATTTTTTTTTTTTGCACTCGCACACATACTCGCTGCTATTTTCATTGTCTTAGTGGGTCGGTCGTATGCATACGTTGGCTGTTGCTGCTGTAATACGCGCGTCCGCGCTATGTTACCATACAGTCCCAACAACTTTAATGCATGATCTTCATGGGCTCTATGCAGAAGTCCGAGTCGCACAAAATCAACAACAAAGTTATGCTCCTGACATGTGCTGCGTCTGGGCTGTAGGCTCCCAACCCCTGTAGTATACTATTCATTAAATAAGTAAGTATAAATCATTCGATACTCTTTTTTAGGATCGCCTTTTCGTTTTTATTTATTTAAAAAAATTTCTTCCTCTTGCCGGATGTTGAAACTTTCTGATGCTTAAATAATTAATTTTAAGCAGCTTATCTGTGGGGGAGTGGTTTGATCAGCTTGCGATACCGTTTGGAACATGAAAAACTAAAAACTAGTAATTTGGTGCTAACCATTTTTATTGAAGGACATATTTCTTGCCTGTGTTTTATTGGATAGTCCAATTGCTGAAATAAGATATGTGTCATTTTAGTGATTGTTTTCTTTACTTTAGGGTGTCGTTTGATTTTGTAGCTTTCATCGGTTGATATTTGATGAGTATCAGTTGACTCGCCTGGGCGAAGTCGTCTGTTGTTACAAGGCATACAATATCACTGATGTTGTGGGCGATGTATTCATATTTCACAGCGACAACCATCGAAACAAGATAACACCAGGACGTTTCTAACCCAACAACAGATGGCTCAGCAAGTCCCGGGTCTGACATCTAGGCAGCACCACTAACTTAAAAATTCCGTTTGCTTTATTTTTGATAAAGTACTGCCTGTAACATTGCGCGGACGCGCATATGCAAATGCATGCGAAATTACGTCACAGGTAGTGAAAAATAAAGACTTAAAGAAAGAGATCACGTTAGAGATGGCAACAACGTTCGAGATCACATGAGAGGCGTGGATGACGTTCGATAGCGAGAGAATGGGGAATTAAATGTTGTTGTACAGCAAAAAAAAAATAAAAAAATAAAGAAAAAGAAAAAAAGCGAGTTGAAGTTCTTTTCTATTTTTTGTCTACTTTGTGACTGAGGCCACAACGTGTTGGTTCCCGGACAATGTTACATAAACTTCAAATGGTATGTGTCAAAATTTGAGCTTAATCGGATTATTATGTTGCAAGGTACACTTATTTAAGTGAATCTACTATTGTAAATTTAAATAAAATATATTAAAAAAAAAACTTAATTTAATCCGTAAATAAAGCACTACTTTCTGATGAGGAAATATACTGCTCAATCAAAGCAATGGCTTGATAACTGTTATTCGTACTCTACTCCATCGAAAACAACAGTAAAGAAGTGGTATGCTATAATTTTATGATACAATCATTTTTTCAATAATTTTAGACACAAAATAAAGCGAAAGTAAAGTCCAGATATCATTTTTCCATGGATGTCATGGGAAATGGTATCTGTCATAAGACCTATGTCATAAGACCTATGTCATAAGAGAATTGCATACTAATGAATATCTCATGCATTTATATTCTATTAAAATGCTGGGATCAGATATATGAATACATGCTGTATACTCAACCTTACGCCATACATGCATTAACCAACTTGCAGCAATCAGTTCAGATACACTAACGTTCATAAATAACATTGTTAGATATCATTGCTGGCACCTATCCCAGTGACCTGAGGTATAGAACTACTGACTATCAGCTCTATTAAAGTTTGTCTATTAAAATGGTCCTGTGGCTATGGAAGTCATTTTTGGGCTCATGGACTTTAAGTGTCTGAGGGAGTGGCGCTCGTCTGACAAGACGTTGCAGTCATCATCATACATTTATATATGATGATGATGATGATGATTGCAACGTCTTGTCAGACGAGTGCCACTCCCTCAGACAGTCCATGAGCCCAAAAAATGACTTTTCTTTTCTTTTTAGTATTACTGGTGAATTCACACGCTCAAGCAGGCATGACACTGAAGACGGTTATTGAGATCAACGCGCTTCCAGTATTTCAAGCCTCTACGCGTCACAATTTTTCCATCACCACAGGACCATTTTTATAGACAAATACCTGAGGGAGTATCTATACACAGATTATGTTACAGAGTCTTAGCTTTGTACGACAGCTAAGTCTCTCTCTCTTGGTTCAAAATGTTGAGATCAAGCAACAAGCAAGAGCAAGATAGCCAGCAACAAGTTAAATTGCAGACCAGCTTAATGCGGGTACTGGTCTCCTGCTTTGTGCCTTTTTAAATCAGAGATTTGCTTCTCCTAGAAAAGTTGCCTTCACCACGGCTTATGGGGCTCTCTCCACTCCAACATACACATACATACACACAAACACATACGGTGCTAGTTGGCCGTTGACCCCAAAAAAGGGTTCATTCGCCCTTTGAAAGGTCTTGTTTTTAATCCTTCAGGGAGACTAGCAACCCTCCTCACCAAACAAGTCTGGTGGGGGAACCAGTTTATATATACAAACAAATATATATGCATACATATACACATATCTCTGATATATATATATATATACTAGCAGGTCGTCCGGCATTGCCCGGTCGTAAAATACG
Organism: Euprymna scolopes; assembly: GCF_053919585.1. NCBI lineage: Eukaryota > Metazoa > Mollusca > Cephalopoda > Sepiida > Sepiolidae > Euprymna > Euprymna scolopes. The sequence goes on from NC_136506.1 coordinate 95,121,457, forward strand.
CTAAAATGTGTTATTTTGATAATGCAGATTTCGTATTTATTATTATATTATATTGGACTCAATATATAGTAATGATTTAAAAGTAAAAAAAAAAAAATGACTCCTGCGCCACCACCGAGAATCGAAACCAAAAGGTTTAGCTTACGATTTTCTTTTTCCTTTGACGATAATACCCGAACTATGAAAACATATTCGCTACAAGGCTAAAAATTAAAGCATGAACCAATATCTATTACGTTCAGCATACATATTCCTAATGCAGGCATCCGACCTTCACCTGGGAAATTCGATTTTTTTTAATTTTCACACTTTTTCGCCGATTTTCCCCTGCTAAAACACAAACATAAAGTTTCGCATAGATTCGAATACCCTATATATTAAGTTTGATGTCTGTAAAACAAAAAATGTCAGAGGAGTTTGGTAGGCAATTTTTTTCAAACAAATAATTATATACACATACATAAATATATACAAAAAGAGTCTTGTGTTTTCTATAACCTTTTTACGCAAATATTGCGAAAGTATAAATCATGTAGAATATCTGCATGAATATAATTAAACGTAATCGTCAACTAAAGACGATCATCCCATAAGAAAACCGAAAAAACTAATACGGAATTAATTAAAATGAATGTTTAAAAGAATATGCAAATTAGATCTTTTGCAGCTAAATACAATTCCACGACCCATATATAACAAAGTTGTATTTTCTTTTTAAATAAACAGGAAAAATGTTCGCCTTTTTTCGTCTTGGCCTTCGGACCAAGGTCTTTTTCTGTTATTAAAGTGTAGTATCTGTTCCGACAGATACTGCAAAGCTATGACTAGCAAAGACCAGCTATGACTAGCAAAGACCATATGTAGGGGCAACCCCACATATCTGAACTTGGTCACTGAAGGGGCAACCCTTCATACCAACAGTTTCTAATCCAGCTCCCATTTCCCACCTCTCGGGAGCTGGTACCCCCTTTCCCTCCCCCCTCCCCCCCATCTCCACATTAAAAAAACGGCCTTGTGCCTAACTTGCTCAGTGGGGAAGCAAATAAACAACTAAATGAATAGAAAAAAGGTTTTCAATATGAATATCAAGACACACACAAAAAAAAAAACGAAAAAACAAATATATATATATATATATGTATATATATATATATATATATATATGTATATATGTATATATATATATATATATATATCATCATCATCATCGGCGGTCACTCGTGTCCGAGTAAGACTGTCCTCCGTTGTGGCTTCTGTGGGTCCTCAGGTGAGCATAGAGCCCAATCCTAGACCCAATTTGTCTTGTGCAATTTGGGCAGATAAAGGTAGTGGTGGTGGGGTGGGGTTGGGTGTGTCTGGTTAATAATCTGTCCTTTCTGTGCTTGCGCCTATCCTCAGCAGCTTTATTTAGGTCACTACTATAAAGCGCAGCACCTTTGTGGACAGCGCTCCTCCATGCCAACCTGCTCCCAGCCACGTCCTCCCATGTCTTAAGGTCCATGTGAAACCGCTTTAGATTTGCTTTGATGTTGTCCTTATACCTCATCTTTTGGCCACCCTGGGCACGCTTTCCCTCAACAAGCTGAGAGTAGAAATATATATATATACCCATCAAAGACAGAATATGTGTAGGAGGGAATGAGATAATTCTGATTGACCGTCATGCAATGAAAGAATTATTCTTCGCTATTAATAGCTGAATATGTGTGCGCATGTCTTTTTGAAAAATAATAAAAATGTAAATTGCCAATAGTAATCCACACTTAGAGACGATAAATATATTCTTAAATCATAAATTTTTTTTTTCTTTTGCTTTTAATATATCGAGTTTCATTCGTGGAATGTGCCCGACATTTTTGTAAGTTTCAATGTCAGATTTAAACGCGCGTAATTCAATCGAAGAAATGCATTGACATTAACACATGCTCCACTCCCTATAAATGGAGAGCCATTTTCAGTATGGCTGTACATATATAAGAGAGAGACAGTGTCTGTGAGAGAAAGAGAGAGAGAGAGAGTGTGTGTTAGAAAGACAGACAGACAGAGAGAGAGAGAGGGGGGAGAAAGAGAGAGAGTGAGGAGAGAAAGAGGGATAAAAAGATAGATAGTTATCCACAGGCAGACTGTTTCGGTGTATCACAACTCTTCGTAGTGATTAACAATTAGACATTGCAACAAATATGTTCTCTCGAAACAACAGACATGGGGATACGGATTTCACTAAGAGTTTTATAAAGTAAATATACCACACACACATACATAGATACATAGATACATAGATACACACACACACACACACACACACACACATATATATATATATATATATATATATATATATATGATGGTTGCGGTATCTTCACAGATGATTTCCGTCTCAGGATTCACGTTCTGTAATAAATATCCTCTCACGTGTCCTCAGATGACTTTGAAGACCTGCAGTTGACTAACAGGGACGATGGCATGACACACCAAGTTAAATGTCTTAACGAGGTTGATTGGATCCGGATGAGGAATATTGTCTTTGTGCATAACCATGAGCCTTCTCAATCCAGATGTAGATCCATATGCATACCTTACTGAATATTACACACACTGTGCTATGAGGTCGCTGTGGAACATTGAATGACAATGGTCTGTTATTGCGAAACTTCAGGTGGCTCACATACCCTGCCTTTGAATGGAGAACGCGACCACACGTTTCACAGATCCAATATATGCACACATACCTATATATACGTATGCATATATGTATGTTTATACGCATACATATGATGATTGCTGCATCTTTCCAGATAATGGCTGTCACATTAAGTCTTCCCCTCTCGCCATCCATGCCATCTACGATGACTCTACAGTCCTGCCGCAGATTTGCTCATCTTGAAGCAGATGAGAGATACAAATTAAGCAATTTCCACTGAGTTGATTTTCTCTGGAGGTTGAAGGGTATTCCTATGAACAATCATATGTCTTCTCAAACCAGCAATAGACTTGCACACTTTGCTGCATATTAAATAGATCGTTTGGTTTGCACTCATAGGTACAAACTTAACTTGAACAAGAGTTTTGTATGACTTAAGGTGGTTGACGTAACGAGCTTTTGACAAAAGCACTCGTTTACAAATGTCGCTTTTCCAGCTATGTGTGTCATGGTTAAGACCATCTATTGAGCTTCAGATTGTTGTGGGCCTGCTTTCTTTTCTCTAGAACATCACAACTTTCACGCACAAGCTTTCTCCACTTTGGTCGTGTTCTTCTCACATGTCGATGTTGATTTGCAGGACTTTCAAATTGTTCTTTGTCTCTGAACCTCTTGCAAGGCTTTTTTTTACATGGGGGTCATCACTTATCAAGGCCCAGAGCCCACTCAGAGATAAGGGTTATTGCGTGTACAGTAATCAATGAGATAGTATTGTAGTAATCATTAGTATTGGAGATTTGATAGAGTGTCTTACTTAAGGGGGTGGTTTGTCAGAAATTTGTTCATGTTGGATTTGAAGACATCCAAGTTGTAGTCAGGTGGGAAACAGGCGAACAGAAGAGATTTCTACAATCGTGCACTTCTGAGAAAGAAGCTCTGCTTATGGAATGTACGTTTGGATTTAGGCACAGATAAAGAGTGGGGAAAATACTTGACAGTAGTTTCAGCCAGACGGTGTTTCTCGTGAAAGATTGGCGAGGGGGGGACGAGAGATTGGAGTTCAGACGAGCACCTGCCATGGAAATAACGATAAAACAAGGATAGGCTCACAACGTCTCTTCTGTGGGAGAGAGGCTGCAGGGAAGAGAAAAGGGCATCCCCCACCAAACCACGAAGTCTATTTTGTACTCTGTCAAGGCAGGATAGACTGTTTTTAGCAGCTCCTGCCCAGATTTGGCAGCAGTACTCCATTGTTGGACGTACTTGGCTTTTATACAGATAGAGAATTGCATCAGTAGTGAGATATCTTCTTGAGAGGTAGAAGGATCCCACCATTTTCCCAGCGGCCCGGGCAACAGATTTGATATACGTGTTCCATTTCAGATCAGGAGTAAAGGTCAAACCCAGAAGCTTGTCAAAACATGGAGCCTCTCCAAGACGAGAGCCATCCATTTCAATTGATGCCAGATGAGGATCAGAGCGTTGATGATGTAAAGATAGAAGCTTGGTTTTGGATGCATTAAAAGTGACCAGCCACCTCTTCCTTCATTGTACAAGATCAGAGGAGAGAGAATTAGAGAGAACTTTGTCATTTACGGCCTTTGATGTGTTGCCGTAGATGGTCGTGTCATCAGCATAGATGTCAACGAATGATTTAAGTATGTGTTTTGGGAGATCATTGATGTGGATCAGGAAGAGAGTTGGGCCCAGGATGGACCCCTGGGGGACTCCAGTATTAATACTGTGGGCCTCTGATTTCTGCCCATCAACCACTGCTCTTATGAATCTATCAGAGAGAAATGATTTAATTATTGAGAAAACATTTCCAGTCATACCGTAGCTGGAAATCTTGTGAAGTAGGCCCTTATGCCATACCTTATCGAAGGCCTTCGATATATCAAGAGCAATTGCCCTGGAAAGGAAACCTTTGTCAAGAGATTCACTAATCCTATGTGATATAACCGTTAGCACATCTGCTGTAGATCTTGCAGAGCGGAAACCATATTGCATGTGACTAAGAAGGTTGTTTCTGTTGAGGTGGTTGACTACTTCTTTATTTAATATGGATTCCAACAACTTACTCATGACACACAAGAGACTTATTGGTCTGTACTGAGAGGGAGATGACTTTTCATCTGAATTCTTAAATACAGGGCATACTGACGAGGTTTTCCAGGGTGTTGGAAAGCACTTCTCCTTAAGGAAACGCTTAAACTGTTTTGTAAGTATGGGGGCAAGTTCTGGTTGGAGCTTTTTCAGCACTATAACTGAAATGCCGTCAGGGCCAGTTGCTTTACTGGAATCAAGGTTCTTGATTAGCTTGGCGACCTCACGCACAGATATTTGTATGTTGCATAGCGTGTTGTCTGTTATAGGAGGAAATACAGGGAGTTGATGGCCATTGTCGCATAGGGTAGAATTAGCTGCAAAGTTCTTGGCAAATAGTCTAACTTTGTCTGATGCTGACGAGATCACCTCAGGTCCATTGATGATAGTTGGGATAGAACGCATGCTTCTGTTCAAGATCCTGTTTGCTATTTGCCAGAACTGGTGGGAACCAAGCCACTGCTCAGCTATTTTGGATTCAACAGACTGAGCATATAGCTCTCTTGCATTTTTTATTACTCTTTTACAGTGGTTGTTGGCAGTCCTGAAGGCAGCTTTAGTCACCGTACATCTATTACGTTGGTAGCTATGAAAAAAGTGATTTCTGTGCACGATGGCAGCAGCACATTCAGGGGAGAACCATGGCTAGCTGTTAGGTTTTTGTTGGAATTTTTTGGATGGTATGAATCTGTCTATGCCTACAATTAACCATTCGGTCTGGTCTGATACTATAGAGGACACATCCTTTTTAAACATTGAATGCAGAGGTAGATCAGATATGAATGTACGGAAGCTATCCCAGTCAGCCATAGAGTATTGATATACAGTACGGTGGAGAGGTGCATCTGAAGACTTATTGTATTTCATTTTTACCTTAACTGATACAACTGTGTGGTCAGAGGATCCCAGGGGAGGTAGAACGGAACATGAACATAGCTGAGGGGAAGTTGTGAGAAAAAGGTCTAGAAGGCTTGCATACTGACCAGTAGTATCGGGCACACGGGTGGGTTCATGAACACTCTGAGTGAGATCATAGGCAATGGCAAAATCATGACAGAACCTCCCCTCATCATCTGTCTTATTTGAGTGGGTCAGCCATTCCACATTATGGACAATGTAAGTTACCGCAAATGTGAATGTTAGCCGAAGGATGAGCAGACAGGATGAGGTCAATTTTCTCAGATATATTCTTAAGGACAGTAACCCCGTTTTGGATAGGAAAAAAAATAGATATTTCCTCAGTCTAGAAGGATTCTTACTCCACTGACCGAGGACAGAAAAAGTGCAGTCTAGTATAAGAACAGATACTACTCTTTGTTCCTTGCCAAAAGAAGCTTCCATCTTCTTCAGACGTGTCTTGACGAATTTGGGTCTCTATACGAAATTCTGAACTAGATCCTAGTACATTGTTCTCGTTCCGTCAACCATAACAGGATAGAAGTTTTAAGTAATTTTATTTTATTAGAAGTCTTGTTTGCAGTAAGGATTGAACCTTCAACCCTAAGAAGACTGTCTCTTAGAACTGACTGTTATTTAACAACTTCATTCGTTTCAGTCGAAACGTTTTGAGGACGACTGGCTGTGTGGGTGCAAATAAAGAGGAAGTGAAAAAAACATGATTTAAAAATCATCAAAGCCGCATGGATGGCCAAAGTTATCTCATACTTCGTCAGGAGTTCCGTAAACAAAGGAGAGAATTGTTGTGCATAGAACACTGTATATTTCAATGAAACAATACTTCCATTCATAAAACAAGAGTTCACACGAAGACAAGCACGGTTAGGGAATGGGCAGGCAACTCAACCGACCTGTTGTGAAGAATGCTTGAGGTTGATATCTAATGCAAATTTATGAAGAAGGTTTTCTTTTTTTTTTACATAGGAGTCATCACTTATCAAGGCCCAGGGGCCACTCGAGTATAAGCGTTAAAGAGTGTACAGTAGTCAAAAGGACAATATCATAGTAATTTTAGCAATATTTTGGACGCGTAATGGGGTAGTTATTTATTTGCCGTCCACCTCGGCAAAATGTGGCACAAGGCCGGAAAGTGGGGATCCAGCAGGCTCCCCTAAAGGAGGGGCACTTCTGCAATTTTAAAAATTGTCTGAGTAACTCCATCAGCATTCCCCATTAGGGGCGCCTCAGGCAGTAAGCAATCAACTTACTCCACCGGAAAGCCCAGTGGCAAGGCCCGGGAGGGTGGACCTCCTAGGTACTACCCAAGCGACGTACCTCAGTCCAACAGGTGCTGGGCCGGTTCCCGGACCCTCACATGTTGGGCTGAATGTCAAGTGACAAATCCTTGACGAGTACTACTACCCTGTCTCCCTGCAGCCGAAGCCGCTAGGAGACACATCCCATCACACTGGACGTGTAATAGGGTATGATCCCACACAGTCGGACGTTTCTATTTATAAACGATGCTGCTAGGAACTGACGAATCGAATTAATTCACGTTCTGCTACCAACCAATCAGAAACCAGAATTGCTCCATAAATATTAAACCTTTTCTGTAGCAATTTCACATGTTTTTTTCCGTCTCGACATGGTAAGAATATTTTGCTCTGTGGAACTGTCTACTGAAAACAAGTCACCTCTCAGGACTTGTGTGTAAGAACGAACCATCGGAAACTGTTCTGTCTACTGCAAACCAGTCACCTCTCAAAACTTGTTTAGAAAAACGAATCATCTGAAACTGTTCTGAAACTAAACATGGCTTACACTTCTAGTAAATTCAGTAAATTGGAATATTTAAGGGGAACGGCTCATCAAGAACTTGTTTACATTGGACTTGAAGACGGCCATATTGTAGTCAGCTGGAAAGCAGGCAAACGGTTGACAGTTCCACAGGTGTGCAGTTCTAAGAAAGAAACTTTGTTTATGGAATCTACGTTTAGGTTTAGGCAGAAATAAAGAGGGGGTGGAATTATTGATAGTGTTTTCAGCTAGACGAGTGTTTCTAGTGAAAGCTTGGCGAGGGGGGGGGCATACATTGGAGCTCAAACGAAAATAACGATAAAACAGAGGCAGGCTCGCAATGTCTCTTCTGTGAGAAAGAGGTTGCAAGGAAAAGAAAAGGGCATCCCCTACTAGGCTACAAATCTATTTTGAACACTTTCAAGGTAGGATAAAATCGTTCTAGAAGCTCCTGCCCAGATGTAGCAACAATACTCCATCCTTCGACGTACCTGGCTCTTATATAGGTAGAGAATTGCATCAGCAGTGAGATATCTACTGGATCGATAGTAGCATCCCACCATTTTTCCAGCAACCTTGGCAACGGATTTGATCTATGTGTTCCATTTCAGATCTTCAGATTTTCAGTAAAGGTCAATGTTCTTATCACAGTTAGACACCAGGGTCGTTTTTAAAGTGGAGAAAAGGAACAAAAATAAAAGTTGTCTCAGTCGCAAAGGATTTCTCCTCCACTGACAAAAAACAAGAAATTGAAGTGCAGCATCTGAAGAACAGATACTACACTTTGATCTTGTCCTGAAGACCAAGAATCAATGTGAAAATATTTTTGATTAATAATGAGGATATGACCCGAATGATTTTGACTATCTTATTTATAACTACGGCCAGGACAATCAACCAATGAGAAACCTCCAACCTCATTATAAAACTATTGAATTTTGGATTCAAGTCAGTTCGCTGTCAACCTCTGTCTTGACATGACTGAATCGTGACTTGATTCTTCGCCCCAATCTTTGTTATTAAGAATTACTCAACATTCGAGATCGTGACTGCATTGATTCTTCGCCAATTTGATTTACTACCGTCATCTTTGTTCAACATAATATCTCAACACTTAACAGTCAAGCTCAGAAGCTTGTCAAAACATGGAGCCTCTCCAAAACGAGAATTATGTAAAGATAGAAGCTTGGTTTTAGATGCATTAAAAGTAACCGGCCCCTTTTTCCCCATTGTACCACGTGCTCAAGATCAGAGGAGAGAGAATCAGAGAGAACTTCGTCATTTATGACCTTTGATGTGTTGCCATAGATGGTAGTGTCGTCAACAAAAATGTCTACAAATTATCTAAGGGTGTGATTTGGAAGATCATTGATGTAGATCAGGAAAAGAGTTGAACCCAGAATGGGCCCCTGAAGGACTCCAGCATTAATACTATGAGATTCTGATTTCTGCCCATTGACCACTACTCTTATGAACCGATCAGAGAGAAATGATTTAATAATTGAGAAGACATTTCTAGCTATACCATAGCTGGAGATCTTGTGAAGTAGACCTTTATGCCATACCCTATCAAAAGCCTTATATACGACAAGTAAAAAGGAAGCCTTTGTCAAGGGATTCGCTAATCCTATGAGATATAACTGTAAGCACATCTGCTGCAGATCTAGCAGAATGGAAACTATATTGCATGTCACTAAGAAGGTTATATTTGCTGAGGTGGTTGACTACTCTATTTGACACAGATTCCAGTAACTCACTCATGACACACAGAAGATTTATTGGCCTGTACTGAGAGGGGGATAAGCGATAACCTGAATTCTTAAATACAAGGCAAACAGATGATATTTTCCAGAGTGTTGGGAAGCAATTCTCCTTAAGGCATTAAGGTAGACAATGGTAATTTTATTAATCCAGAGATTGGGGTAGTTTTTAGGAATAGGTATCCAAGAAAGTGGCAGTACTTATGTCATCAATTTCGAAAAGCTTCCGAGACTGGCGAACGTCAACCAACTTCAGCAAAAAAAAAAAAAAATTAATGTATTATTAACGAACTGCTATTTTGCTCTTACCCTAACCTAACCTTACCTGACCCTAACCTAACCTAACCATATCATAACCTAATCCAACCCTAACCTAATTCTAATCCAACCCTAACATACTTCTAACAATCTCACGATAAACTAAACCCAAATTAAGTTTTAAGCTTGGTTCGGCAAAATAGGTTTAGTTCGCTTCGTGTTGTGTAGGGGCATCGGAACTTGATTCGTAGTCGAAATTGCTTACGTCACGAGTACGTCACCACCGTAAATCTATGGATGAATATTCCTTAAAAATATTACTATGATTAAACATCAACTTCTATTCGGCCTCTTTCTCTCTCTCTCTCTCTCTCTCTCTCTCTCTCTCTCTCTCTCTCTCTTTCTCTTTCTCTGTCTGTCTGTCTGCTTTCTCTCTCTCTCTCTCTCTGATTCTCTCTCTCTCTTCCTCCCCCTCTCTCTCTCTGATTCTCTCTCTCTCTCTCTCTCTCTCTCTCTCTCTCTCTCTGCTTTCTCTCTCTCTCTCTCTCTCTCTGATTCTCTCTCTCTCCCCCCTTTCTCTCTCTCTCTGGGTGGAAATAATTTGAAAACTATTTGTATTATTTGGACTACTCATCCAAAATGTTACATGCTTCGCATGTAGAACGACCTTTCATTCAAAGAGAAAGAAGATCGCATTAATAAAGACCACTTTTTTCTTTTTGGAAATATTCAAAACAAATTGGTATGCGTCAACTTTGCAAACGTAGAGATCAACCAAATTTGAATTTTAAACGTTTCGGTTGATGCGCCCTTTGACCTTCTCCAAGTGTGTCATGTCAAACCCGGGAATCTTTATGTCCAACCCAGGAATTAATACGGCATTTCAATCCGAATTCTTTAAATTGTACGTCAACGTCATATATTTTCCTTATCCAATTCTTAGTTTATATCGTCTGCAATAAAGATTGAACTTTCAACATCAAGAAGATTGTTGTGTAACAGATCTGTTGACGATGGGTTAGAAGCAGCAGCAGCAGCAGCAGCAGCCATATGCAGATGACCAAGCCGGCTGCGCGATGTGACGTCACAGCAGAGATAAAAAGGATATGCGTGTTCAGAGAAGCAGGTATTCGAGACGTGTTCGCGATGTAGAAGATTCAAGAAATGCTTGAGACCTGAGAGGAGAGAAATATACGTGGTACAAACGTGGCCCGAGAGCAACAAGGAAGGACATGTCCTAAACATGGCCGGACAAAGACAGAATTCCACGTGTTCGACACAGAAGAGTCTTTCTAAGCACATTTGAGTACGGGAAGACTTTTAATAAAGCGAAAAGGCGTTATTCTGGAAGTATCTGTAAATAAATGTCTGTTGCTCCAACTGATAAAAAAGTGAGTCGATTTATTTCTTTGTCTTTGTTTCCTTACGGTTGTCTGCATACAACGTGTGGGTCCCGAGTGTGGACGTGTAACGACCAGGTTACACAAGAAACTTTTTCCAAACAGAAATGCGATTTATATGACAAGAATTGTAATTGAACGTCGCGAAGAACGTCCAAGCTAAGTAGAACATCTAATCAGGCCAATACAGTCCTCATATTTAAATATCATTGAACATTGGTGATGAGTTTTAGAAAAACAATTGAGAATCTTGCGTGATCAATTTCATCCTATGGCCAAGTACAATAGAACGTGGATTCGCGGACGCGCGTATGATCCTTGTGGTTAGAGATGAACACACAGAGAGAGAGAGAGAGAGAGAGAGAGAGAAAGAGAGAGAGAGAGAGGGGGTTACTACATATGTGGCCGAGAGCGACAGCAAAAGACGCGTCTTAAGCATGGTCGCACAAAGACAGCATACCACGTGTTCAACACAGAAGAGTCACATTAAGCACATTGGAATATGAAAAGACTTTCAACCGAGAGACAAAGCGTTATTCTGGAAGTACCTGTAAATAAATGTCTGTTATTTCAACTTTTTAAAAATGGATTGAATTTTTTCCTTGTCTTTGTTTCTTTGCGACTGTCTGTATACCACGTGTGGGTCCAGAGTGTTAATATGTAACGACGATATTACACTTGAAACAACTGCTGCTTATTTAACAACTTCATCGGTTACGGTCAAAACATTGTGAGAATATCCAGGCTTAATTAATGTAGCATAGTAGTGTGGTAATCATTAACGGTGTAAATTGGGTAAAATTTGATTATTTATGAAGACGGCTCAACAAGAATTTGTTTGCATTGGATTTGAAGGTTACCATGTTGTATTCAACCGAGAAGCAGAACAGTGGAACAGGCCAGCAGTTTTGGGAAAAAAGTTTTTAAATATAGATAAAGAGTGGGGAAAATTGTTATAGCTAGTCAAGTATTTTTTTTATGAAAGTTTGGTAAGGGGGAAGGCATAGATTGGAGTTCAGTCGAGCACTTTTCATGAAAATAATGGTAGAGTAGAGACAGGCTAGCATCGTATTTTCTATGGGAAAGAGCTTGCAGGGAAGAGAAAAGGGCATCGCCTACTAGGTTTTTAAACTGGTTTTGGACTCTACCAAGGCTGGATAATGCATGCCGAGTAGCTCCTGCCCAGATGTGGCAGCGGTACTCCATTCTAGAGTGTACCTAGCTCTTATACAAACAGAGGATTGTATCAGAAGTGAGATACCTGCTGGAGAGGTAGAGTGATCCAATCATTTTGACTTAATAATGCTCTTTTGAAAACTTGGAGCGGGGAAAAGAACATTTCCTTTCTTAAGAATAGGAGCTAGAGCGATGTTTAAAAAATAACCAAATGAAATAGTTTCCAACGGAGACAATTTTTCTATCAAGTAAAATTAGTTTGAATTCAAAATTAATGCACAGTCAGAGCAAAAATTCTATGTAGTTTAATTGCATATATATTTTGATGACTTACTACCTAGATCTGCTCATGTATTGAGCACTCTTGAAGTAAATATTGAAAATCGCACATGAAATATTGTATCTTCTTATAAAATTTTATGTGGATAGATAAAATAATATCTATACATGTATATATTACGAGACTATTCCCAAGCACTACCGTCTCCATTATGGACAGTATATTATATGTCCATTCGTCATGATGCCATCGAACTAGGCATTATTTATGCATTTTGGGGTAGTTTAGTATCAGATGTATTGTGGGTATTCTATCCTCAGAGACATTTAGGAGTCGTGTATGATATGTTTGTTCGCCATTATGCCATCATCGTAGACATTACATCCTACTTTGGGGGGAATTGTTTTGTAGTATGCGTTCTATGGCCATGATAGTATACCTCCTAATACTTTTTTTTCCTTGTAGGGATGCTTTTTTTTTTTATAAAAGTTATAAACTATCATATTTTTTAGTATATTGTAATTGATCTATCACCATTAATTCATTCGTTTACCTGCTTTCGAAAGAATTGTGTTTTGAATTTTAAAAACTACCTAGCAAATATACACGGTGAACCAAGTGCAAAATAGTTTCAAACAATTGCATTTAAAGGAACGGTTACAATCGTAAAAGATCCCTTGGTTGAATTATATGAGATAGGGATTTAATATCTGGCACCCGGTAGGATACTTCATCTTCGGCTTAAAAAAAAACCATAAACACGATTAAACACACACACACACACACACACACACACACACACACACACACACACACATATATATATAATGTGTGTGTGTGTGTGTGAATGTGTGTGTGTCTGATATAGAGATACACAATCTAAACACAGTTTTGTATGCATGTGTTTGTGAGTGATATACATACATAAAGACGCATACAATTCACATACACACACACACACACACACACACACACACACACATATATGTATATGTGTGTGTGTGTGTGTATTATTTACTACATTAATTATTAAATACCTACAGACACTAGTGTTTCATCCTTTCATGAATCATCAGTACAGGGTGTCACGATTAACGCCAGTCGAGAGGTTCGAATCCCGGCAACAGAAGTCATGCCTGGCTTCATTAGCAAGGATCCGAACCACCAGGCTACCGCAAACCGCGAGAGATACGAGTTGAAATTAAACATTCATTCTTATTTAATCTTTTAACGTCAGTCAGAGTGATCTACTCATTATATGACGATCTGCGCGTATTAGCTAAGTTGACCGACTTTATTACAACTTAAAGTGCTCAACAATAAGAAACAAGTTTCTTAAAGGGGCTGAAATTATATATATATGTATATATATATATATATATATATATATATATATATATATATATATATATGAGAGAATGTGTGTGCGAATGAGGACACTTCTCAACCTATATACTCAACAAATGTTTAATCTACAGATTTTAAATTTCGTATATAGGTTAGTATCATGACCACAGAATAGAGATATGTGGAAAAAAATTTTAATCGGTTTTCATTCGAAAAAAAAAAGGGGAGCTACTAAAGGGTAAAGATTTAAAATGAGTACTTTAGGGGTCATCTGATTTTTATCAGTTTGTTAACTGTTTCACAACTGCGCATGAGTGATCGTGAAACGTGATAGCTTATTCATGTTAAGAATAAGTAGGTTTGAAAACACTTTTTAAAGATTGTGGCAAGTTAGCCTAATCGTTCTTGTACGTGACTCTTTATCTTTAGGTTTTAGTTTCGAACTCAGCTCGAGTGGTTTTTGTTTTTTACTTAAAAGAACTTTTTAGAAAAAAACAAATAAATACTCGCATGCACATAACTCGGTTTGTTTTCGTTTAATACCAACGGTATTTATGTTTATAATAAATAGGAAATCAGAATTAATTAAAATATAACATTAGCCCTATTTTACGATCGGGCGGCTATAATTCTCGGCTAATCTAGCGGCACTGATGAGTTGTGATACAACGAAACAGTACTGTATGTCGATGACTACAAATATATATATATATATATATATATATATATATATATATATATATATAGGCATATATATATTATTTTAAAAATATAATTATCCACTGACACGTGTTTCGTCGTCTACGACTCATCAGAGTGGCTGAATCTCGCTAGATTCAGCCACTCTGATGAAATTGGTCATAGGGAAAATTATTCCCAACTCGCATTTAGGTAAAAATGAACTTTCGTATAAATAATTGAATTCGTTCAATGAGTATCGCTAACAAAAACAAATAAAAACATCTATATATAGGCATGTATACATATATATACAAATATGTATATGTATATATATGTATATATGTATATGTTTATATGTTTATATATTTGTGTATGTATATATACATATATACATTTATATACATATACATACATACATATATATATACACATATATGCATAAATATACATATATATATACATATCCACACACACACACACACACACACACACACACACACACACACACATATCATATATATATATATATATATATATATATATATATATATATATATATGTAGGCCATTCGGGCGTTGTCATTTATAAAGAGAACTTATTAAAGCAGTCTCGACTGACCTAAGTTACTCTAGTCGGGTACTGCTGCGTGTTTAGACCGAGATCTTTGTTTGAGACCATGAGAAATACGACATATAATGACACACCCCCTCTGTGGCGTTCTGTGTGATTTGTGTGCATGTGGGGGTGGGGAGATGTATAGTAAATGGAGTGGGGGAGGTGGATTTCGCCTGCTTGTAAAATCTAGACAAACATATTTGAAGGGATGCAGTCAATTTCCCGCCGAAAATGTCAGGCTGATTTCGTTGTTTGTTTTATTTTATTTATTTTTTGTCGTTATAAATCAATGTTTGATGAATTTTACATGTATGTGAAGTAGACAAAAAAAAAATACATCATAAAATTAAATGTCGTGTAAACAGGATGAATGAAAAGATAAAACGAAAAACATCAACGTTTGAATTTTATTTATTCCCGTATTTAATTGGTTTTCTTTTTGTGCGTCTCAGGCTAAGCTAGACTTAAGCTCTCTACAGCTTCTGCCTTCTAACCACTTGCTTGCTACGTTTTCTCAGTCCACTCTATTTCTTACTAAATGCATAAAACTGGCTGAGTGGTCTGGCGGTATAATTAATCACTGCTGTTTTTTTAGGCAAAAGGCTAGGTGCAGGAAAACTCCGATATGAAACCAACAAGACCCCGACAGCGGACCTTAGTAGTGAATTCGGATGAGAGCAGGCTCAGGATCTCAAAACTATTCACGAGAACCCATCGACCACCTAGGACACCGGACAGCAGACCACATCGATGCTTTGAGTGTAGCATCTGCGACTCACAACTGACAAAGAATTTTAGAAAAGCCTGTGAACGTCACCTTGCAGAATCTGTGGAACAGGCCTCAACTGAACCACCCTTAGAGATGCTATAACCCATGGTGCATAGGAAACCATCGGCAACTCAAACAAGAAAAGACAGGACTAGTTCAATGAAATCCATGGTAACATCTCTCCCCTTATCGAAGCAAAAAGTCGGACTATGGATAACTAGCCTACATCTACCAATAAACGTGTTCATAAACAATGTCTGTCAAAGGGGCAGCTGAGAAGCCCGGAACACCTGGTGGCAAAGAAAAACATCAGTAATACAAATTTACGCTGACCAACAGGACCTTCGCAGCTTCTTTGGTCCCACACACTCATCAGTGGACGGCCTAAAAGATATGAACGGCGCTGCAGCCATCACCGACAAGTTTCACTCTGAGGACCTTCTCGATAACCACGCCCACACAGATGGTCTCCTGCGAATGACCCTGCATCATCCCGCTCGTCACTGGATGACAATACAACCCTCCATCCAGGACTTCAACAATCCCACTGAAGTTCCTCATCAATATTGGCCCCGGGGTGAGGAACTGTCTTATGCTTCATAAATTGAAGATTTGGGAAACAAAGACCCTCCCCAGCGACTTCTGTGATGCAACGGTCGTGACAATATTCAAAAAAGAAAACCGTGAGGACTGCAGCAACTACCGGGGAATATCACTGCTAAACAACGCCAGCAAAATTTTCGCCCGTATTCGCCTAGATTATTTCCTTATCTTCGCCGAAGGTGTCCAGCCAGAATCCCATTGTGATTTTATCCTTCCCGTGAGAATATCAACATGATCTTCCGCCCACGACAAATACCAAAAAAAAAAGAGCCTCGAACAGCAACAGTCTGCAATATTCATTTGTGATTCATTTGTGGGCAGTCCTTACTAGGTTTGACTGCCCACCCGACTTTGTTACCCTAGTTCGCACCCTATATAACGGAATGGTAGATAAAGAATGCCACCAGAATTTCTACTCTTTCCCTATTACCTGTGGCTTGAGACAGAGGTGTGTCCTGGCACCTACGTATTTCTTTACACAGCAGTAATGCTAAATAAGATAACACCAGACACGCCCTTAATTGACTTCCGTTATCGCTTAGATGGTAGAATTTTTAAATTCGCTTAACTTGGTGCCAAAACCAAGACCAACGTGTGTTCGGTGCAGAAGCTGCAGTACACTAACGACAATGCTACGCCAGATGACCTCCAAGCATTTGCTGACGCATACAACCGCTCCCAAACTCTAACATCGCTGTCAATGGTCAATCGCTGGAACAAGTAAATCAGTTCGCAAATTCCGGGGAGCATTCTAACATCAACACCCATAGGTAGCAAAACTGTAGAGAATAGAATCGGGGCAACTCACTCGGCCTTTGGTTGACTCAACTGCCGTATATTTAACCACCTGCCACTGATGATGACCGTCAAAATCATGGTCTTCTGAGCAGTAGTTCTCTTCATTATTTTATACGCTTGCGAAACATGGACCTTATACAAAAATGAGGTAAAAATTCTACAACGCTTCCAGCAACTGAAACTTAGGCAAATCATCAACATCTCTTGGGAGAGCTACACCATCAACACAGAAGTGTTGGACGGTGCCTCAGTGAGCAGCG
This sequence comes from Euprymna scolopes, assembly GCF_053919585.1. Taxonomy (NCBI): domain Eukaryota; kingdom Metazoa; phylum Mollusca; class Cephalopoda; order Sepiida; family Sepiolidae; genus Euprymna; species Euprymna scolopes. Next base: position 95,138,848 of record NC_136506.1, read on the forward strand.
TCGATGTCACCAGCATCCACCGCAGCCTCCAAGAAAATCCTATATGGCAAGGTGGCTATCGGGACCAGGCCACAGGGAGCACCTAAAATTCGCCACAAAAACAAACTAAAGCGCACCCTGATACTTCCTTATTAGATTTTTCTGTTTTCTTATGGGATGATCATCTTTAGTTAACTATTACATGTAATTATATTCATGCAGATATTCTACATGATTTATACTTGTGTAATATTTGCGTAAAAGGTTATAGTAAACACAAACCTCTTTCTGTATATATTTATGTATGCACATGTATATTTGTTTAAAAAATGTTGCCTACCAAACTCCTCTGTCGGTTTTTAATCTATAAATATGAAACTTAATATATAGGGTATTCGAACCCATACGAAACTTTATATTTGGGTTTTAGCCAGGGAAAATCGGTGTAAACGTGTGAAAATTAAAAAAAAAATGGAATTTGCCTGGTAAGACAACAGCTTTACGAATATGTATGCGTAACGTAATAGTTATTGGTTCATGTTTTAATTTTAAGCCTTGCAACAAACATGCTTTCATATCTTAAGCATTACCGTCAAAAGAAAAAGTAAATCGTAAGCTAAATGTTTTGGTTTCAATTCTCGGTGATGCCGCACGAGTCATTTTTTTTTTTTTTACTTTTTAAATCATTATTATACATTAGATCCAATATAATATAATAATAAATACGAAATCTGCATAAACCAAAATATCATATTTAAGCGCATTTTTCGACCAATATATATATACTAGCAAACTGCCCGGCATTGCTCGGTTGTAAAATACGCTTAAATATGATATTTTGGTTTATGCAGATTTCGTATTTATTATTATATTATATTGGACCCAATATATAGTAATGATTTAAGAAGTTAAAAAAAAAATGACTCGTGCGGCATCACCGTATATGATATATATATATATATATATATATATATATATATATATATACAGGTCATCCACATACAGTACTATTTCGCTGTTTTTACAGCTCATCAGTGCGACTAGACAGACAACTGCCTCAAGCCAGGATCGAAACCCGACCGCCCAAATGAGAGTCAAGGCTTCTCACCATTACACTATACGGCTGCTGCTGTGTGGGTAATGAATTTAACGATCTTTAGTTTTGACATCGTTCAAATGCCTCCGGTCGATCTTTTACACAAAGAGTGTCGCTTTATATGCTAATGGCAGTTTGTATATCACTTCCCGAAATGCTCAACCCAAGATAGGAAGCATTATATATATATATATATATATATATATATATATATATATATATATATATATATATATATATATATATATATATATATATATATTTCTTCATTATTGGCCATTTTTCGTTTACATTTTAGCCTCGTGTCATCAATTATAACTCAACATGTTCAACGTGGTAGTGCTCGAGAAGGGTTTCCCTCACGTGCGTCGTTATACAAATGAAAAAAAATGGAGTATTAAATATTCTGATTTCCATAATTTTAATTTTCATGTCGGCTGTGGTCGGAAAGCGTGTTTAATAACGATGCAAGTTCTCTTAATCAGATTATTGCATAATTAAAGGGGATTAACCATAAAAGAAACCAAACAATATAAAGCGACATTTCCTTGATGACGTAAATACTGCACTTGTATCAGTTTATGATCAGCTTTAAGTTTACAGGCGTGCACTGTCCGACATGTACTAACTGCTTGCAAAGTGCAGACACAATGTCTCGAACAGAAGTGTTTGTTATATTTTTAATTCTTGACTTTTTTATGTTCGTCTGCATCTGAGTTAAATAATCTATTGATGATAAAATTATATATCTAATTAGACAATTATTGTTGGAAAGCATTATATATATATATATATATATATATATATATATATATATATATATATATATATATATATATATATATATATATAATTTAAAATCAAAACTTTTTCAAGTTTACAAATTGAATAAAAAACTCATAGTAAGTATAAATATTAATGTTAATATTTATTTGACAACCAGATAGAAAAAAAAACTCTATAATCGAGATAAAGCATTCATATAAAGAAATTAGAAATTAAATCAATTTATTATTTGATAAGGAATACAAATTTTTTCATTCAATTTTTTTATTTTGAAGAAATGTTTTCTTTTACTTTAAAATTATTTTTTTTTTAAGTTTTTAACTTGTTGAATAATAAATTGTTTTAAGTTTTTAATTTGTTGAATAATAAATTGAATATATAATTATAAAATAACTCAAATGACCTTGTAAAGATGTATGTAACCCACTTCCGGTTTACGACATCCGGTTGCGCATGCGCACATAACCTGCGCACTGAAATATTAACGTTATTATTTCGAAATTAGTATTTAACATGGGAAGAGTGGGGTTTTAAATAACTTAAACGTAATACAGAAATGAACGATGTAAAAAAAAAGCAGATATATCAAAATTTGAATTTAACTATAATAAGTATTATGGTACCTGTTCAGTGCACATTTACCTATAAGTATGGCCAACCACTTATAATTCAGTAACTGTAAAAAAAATTTTCCAAACTAATCAATTAGAATAAACAGAACGACTCATAGAATTCTATCTATATTCTTTTTTCATTTTAATATACTTTCATAGAAATGTTTCTGTTATGTCACAAAAACTATTTTCTTTGCGTCACAAGTGTCACGCTCATACATTAATTCCATAGCTAATATAACATACTGACCCAACGGGTCACGGGTAGTCTAGTATATATATATATATATATATATATATATATATATATATATATATATATATATACTAGCCTTGGAAGTTTTTAATCTTTAAAACTATACAAAAAAAAAAAATTTATCATTCGTTAGAAAACTATTTAGTTAGTAAGTCGTTTAATCACCTGCAATCAATGCATCAACTTGCTCTCTCGAATTCACAATAGTACCAGTAATAATTTATTTTTAAGGGATCATCCGTTGTTTACCATGAAACACTGTTTCGGGAATTTATATATATATTTCTTGTTGGTTTTTAAACGATAAATACGGTTAAGTGGCGTCTTCGCCCCGAAGATCGTTTTACTCAGAATATCACGCATATTTTATTTGGACGTAGATAAATGATATTTTTTATTTACTTTTTAAACAGTAATCTACGGCAATGCATGTTTCCAGGTTTTTTTTTGGGTTTTTTTACATAGGCATCACCACATTATCAAGGCCAAGAGGCCACTCAAGGATAAGGGTTAAAGAGTGTATAGTAGAAATTGGTCAATATAGTAATCATTAGTAATGAAAATTTGGTAAATTTGATAAATTATATGGAGCGGCTCATCAAGAACTTATATACGTTAGACTTGAAGACAACCATATTGTAGTCAGCCGGAAAGCAGGAAAACGGAAGACAATTCCACAGGCGTGCAGTTCTAAGAAAGAAGCTTTGTTCATGGAATCTACGTTTAGGTTTAGGCACAGATAAAGAGTGGGGGAAATTATTGATAGTGTTTACAGCTAGACGAGTGTTTCTTGTGAAAGTTTGGCGAGGGGGGGACCATAGATTGAAGCTCAGTCGAACACCTTCCATGAAAATAACGATACATAACTCGCAACATCTCTTCTGTGAGATAGAGGTTGCAAGGAGGAGAAAAGGACATCTCCTACGAGGCTACGAAGTCTATTTTGAACTTTATCAAGGCAGGACAAGTCCTTTCTAGCAGCTCCTGTCCAGATGTGGCAACAGTATTCCATCCTTGGACGTACCTGGCTCTTATATAGATAGAGAATAGCATCAGCAGTGAGATATTTACCGGATCGATAGAAAGATCCCACCATTTTTCCAGCGGCCTTGGCAACAGATTTGATGTACGTGTTCCATTTAAGATCAGGAGTGATGGTCAAGCCCAGAAGCTTGTCAAAACTAGGTTCCTACCTCTCTTCAGCTTAGCTTGACTGTGTCTCTAGGAATCGAAAATAATAAAAAATAATAAAAAATAAATTTATATATATATATATATATTATATATATATGTGTGTGTGTGTGTGTGTGTGTGTGTGTGTGTGTGTATTAATTTATACGGCATAATCACGTTGACACACCGGTTCTCGCCAGATAACCGAAGCTAAGCAACAATGAGCTTGACCAGTACCAGATGAGTGACTATTTGAGAAGGCTATACGCAGTATGTACTGCGCAAAGATGTAGAACTTTCCAAGTTTAATTCACTGGGAGAGATGCACACCAAGTTTTCGTTAAGACATGCATCTAGGAGAAGGAAAACTGTGATGAAAAAACCATAGGTCTACTGTATGCTCTGTCTTGTGGCAGCCATTGCACCGACAAAGATTAGCAGTTGTACCAAAAAGTGTGGTTGGCTATGCACGAAGCCCCCGCCGCTATAAACAAATCATCTATGTAGATTTCCGAGCAATTTAGATGTTGTGACGGAACTCATGAAATTGGCGGGTGGGCCCTATATATATATATATATATATATATATATATATATATATATATATATATATATTAAAAGGTTTGACTCATGTCCAGGTAACCTACATCTAAAATTCCAAGTGTTTAGACCCAAAATTGACGGAGGAGTTTGGTAGTTTCTGCAAAGGTTAACTCTTTTAACGTTGACCTCTTGGCAGCCAAATTTTCGCCTAAAATCTTATTAAAGAGCTTGCTGCATGTCTGAATACCCTTTATGTAAAATTTCAAATATTTAGTCCTAAAATTGGCTGTATAGTTTGCTAGAGACCGCAAAGGTCAAATCTATGGAACTTTGACGCCTTGGCAGCTGAATTTTCGGCCAAACACCGATTAAAAAGCTTGCCCTATGTCTGAATACACTTTATGTAAAATTTCAAATGTTTAGACTAAAAATTGGCTGAGTAATTTGGTAGGGACCGCAGAGGTCAATTTTTAAAGAATTTGACCCCAATTTTGACTCCTTAACATTTATTATTTTGGGCTCAAATCAAATTAAAAAGTTTGATCCATGTCCAAGTAACTTACATCTACAATTTCAAGTGTTTAGACTAAAAATTGGCGAAGAAGTTTGGTAGAGTTTTCATATGTCAAATCAAATTTTAACAATAAATATTACTTGATTATAAACATACATGTTTCAGCTTTTGAATAAAATCATCAATGTGAAAATAATTGTTTTGCCATACAATTAGAATGAAGAAAAGACGAAATCCAATGTGTACTGTAAAGAATTTTTTATTTCTTTATTTTTTTACTGAATTTTCACCCCAAACAAGACACAGTGCTCCTCGGATGTCTTTGAGGCTATTATCACTTCTTAATCCTGATCTCTAGTTGTGTGCCATGGCAGTCATTTAAGAAAAGATTAAGAGAAACTTGCAACGAATTTGGTAAAAATATAACCATGTAATTTAGTCTATACATAATAGCTTAATTATAATTAGTTTATAATTATTAAAATGTTTTTCTTTATAGAATTGTGTTAACACTTTTATGAGAAGAGGTCTCTTATTGCCGGTGAATCTGTTTAAAGAGTTTCCACTTTAAATAAATGTCGTCTGCAGGCGTTTATTAACAGTTATGTTGATTAATGGCGGTTATTACGATTGTAGTTCGTAAATGTCGTGAATAAAATCGTTTTATAAACAACATCAACAACAAAAAAGACAACAACCACGAGGACGCCAAGTAACCTTGACTTGGTGTCTGAACCATTGCGGCATAATCGTTAATGAACTGATTGATCTCCAAGTTAAAGAATGGTTCACTTTAGACCAGGCTGAGATCGCCCATTATGAATCGGCCAAAGAGGCCATAAGACGAACGGCTAGAGACGACCCGACGTTTCACGATAGAATCAAACAGGTCTACGCTGATTAAGATGAGAGGCTTAACCATCCCGAGGCGACAGGGCTAAGTACAAAGGAGCAGGTGTAAGTCATTTGCGAAGGGGTCACGATCCGAAACTGAACTACTGGTTCGACAGAAATTAACCAGGGGGTCGACACCATCATTTGTCGACGGGAAGACAACGGAGTAAGCCTTCTATGATTGTTCCCGCATCCGCCAGCCTCCAGCTAAAACTTCACCTCTAGACACCCTCTCGGTAAACAATATCCTCGCCCTGACTATCAGGAAGAATATTGGCTATAGAACTTAGAAAATTAAGTAACGCTGTAGGATTCTTTTTATTAAATGTCCTTTTTTAATTATGTTTTTCGTTTTTCTGAAACTTTCAGTAGCATTTCACCTTATCAAGAACACCTTGATTTGTCATTTTTCTTTTCCATATTGGAATTGT
>NC_136506.1:95147633-95157633 GCF_053919585.1 Euprymna scolopes
TATATATATATATATATATTATAATAAAGTCGGAATCCTGTCTTTTTGTAATTTATTCACAATGTACGTAATATATGACGTCATAGCAAATGACGTCATATATTACGTCATGGCAAAAGTTGCAAATAGAAGGGGAGCAAAAAAAATTCCCAGATGGTGTGTAGACTATATATATATATATACGAGGGGCGTGCAATAAGTAATGCCCCTGATCCACTTCCCATAACAGTAGAGCAACGAAACTTGGCACAGTTATTAGTCTTTCTCTACATAGGAACCACCCAGAGTTATGCATTTCTCCCATCGTTTGATGCAGCTCTGGAGACCGTTTTTGTAGAACACCCCAGGTTGGTCTTCCAACCACGACGTGACTTCAGAAATCAAGGCTGCATCATCTGGGAAACGCGTTCCTTTCAAAAACAACTTCATGACTGAGAAGAGGTGAAAGTCAGAGAATGCAAGGTCAGGAGAGTAGGGAGGATGGGGGAGGATTTTCATAACCACACGCCCGTGCTTCTGATCTGGCGACATGCGAGTTATGGACCGGAGCGTTGTCCTGCAGGAGGAGGATACCTTTGCTGATCTTGATTTTGATAGCTTCCCTTAATTTCCATAAAAGTGAAGCATAATAGGCTCCTGTAATTGTCGTACCCTTTGCCAGGAAATCTGTCATCACTACTCCGTCCTGGTTCCAGAAGACTGTGAGCATAACCTTGCCAGCGGAGGGCTGCACCCTTGCCTTCTTTGGAGGTGGTGAGTCCAAGTGCTTCCACTACATTGACTGGGCTTTGGTCTCTGGATCATAGTGATGGACCCAGATTTAATCCTGTGTAATCAGTCTTTTGAAAAACTTTGACTCATCTTCTTGGCACATCTCCAAAATCATCCTCGAGCACTCTATGCGTTCTCGCTTCTGGAATGGAGTTAGCAACCTGGGAGTCCATCTGGCAGACATCTTATGCATATGCAAATGGTCATGAATGATAGTTTCCACAGACCCTGTACTAATCTTGACATCTTGGGCTATTTGGCGAATAGTAATGCACCGATCTTCCAAAATGGCAGCCTCAACTTGACGGACAGATGCCTCATCAATGGCAAAAGCGGGGCGACCAGGTCTAGGAGCTGTTTCTAAAGACTTCCGGCTATGTTTGAATTCACGATGCCAGCGTTTTACAAGGTCATATGATAGGGCATTATCACCATAAGTTTATTTCATTTCATAATAAATACGAAATATGCATTAATAATAAATACGAAATATGCATTAATCAAAATATCAGAATTAAGCGTATTTTACAACCGGGCAATGCCGGGCGACCTGCTAGTATATATATATATATACTAGCATGAGTGCCTGGCGTTGTCCGGGTTTTTGGAGGTGTATGTTGAGCAAAAAAAAAAGGTCAATTTTTTTAAAACTTTGACCCCTATTATGACCCCTTAACATTTATTGTTTGGGGCTCAAATTAAGTTATTAAGTTAGATCCATGTCGAAAGAAACTATGTCTAAAATTTCAAGTGTTTAGACCCAAAATTGTCGGAGGAGTTTGGTAGAGTTCTAAAAGGTCAAATCGTTGAACTTTTACCCCTTAATATCCAAATTTCTGGCCAAAAACCGATGACATATATATATATATATATATATATATATATATATATATATATATATATATATATATATATATATATGATTATTTCATTTAATCACATAAATTAATATACGAAGATATAATTTTATGCGTAAATTTTGCAGTATTTACTTCAACAGTGCTCAATACACAGGTAGAGCTAGGCAGTAAGTTATGAAAATATATATGGCAATTACGCTACACAGAATATTACGCGTTTCATGAATATGAAAAATATGAAATATAAGCTACACAGTAGCTTAATTGCCATATATATATTTTCATAAGCCTTACGAATTCTCGCGAGAATGAAACGTGTAATATTTTGTGTAGCTTAATTGCAATATATATTTTCGTAACTTAATATATATATATATATATATATATATATATATATATATATAGTAAGTTATAAAATATATATGGCGATTAAGCTACACTGAATATTCCGCGTTTCATCCACTCTAGGACTATTGAGGCTTATGCGCGAATTTTGTGGTTATCTGTCATTTTTATATACGCACCTTCTATTGAGATTTTAGTTAGCCAATCAGCTTTCTAGTATCCACCGCGCCCTTCCTATCAGTCAATGAACATGCACTTATTGGACAAAGGCCTATACATATATATGTATAACTTCTGTCTTAACATCTCGAATTACTCGACCAACCCAACAGCTATGTTGAAAAGAAGAAAATAAATTAAGATCTGTTTATATATATTTCATGCGGACATGTCTACGCCGTCATAAAGAATGTTCAATAGCCTGACTTGGACGAACTTAGCTTAATACATTAAACTTGACAGACTAATTGTAATTCAATTAAAGGGCCTGTCTCAGCATTAATTGGGCTATAAATAATATTATAACTTTTTTATTTTATTCCTATCCACTGTGTGGGTATTTAGGCAGCATTTTGTCATTTAAGGAAACACATTCCACTGCTTGATAATGTTTTTTTTTTTTAATTTATTATTTTAAAAATATTTTTTATGTCAAAGAAAAAAATTAATAAATGTTCTATATGTATCATTAGTAGTTTCGATTCTTTGTGGAATCATCGTCATGTGTCAAAAACAAATGAACAAGAATGCTAAAGAAAAGAAGAGAATTTCAAAAAGCCTTCGAGAACTCGCATATGAAATCATGCATCAATAGAACAAAATGGTGACATTCCAGGAGAAACGTTAATAATTTAAATTTCGAGACGTCAGAATTAGCGTCATCGGGTGTTGCAATATTTTTGATATTATTATGAAGAATTAGCGTCATCGGGTGTTGCAATATTTTTGATATTATTATGAAGAATTAGCGTCATCGGGTGTTGCAATATTTTTGATATTATTATGAAGAATTAGCGTCATCGGGTGTTGCAATATTTTTGATATTATTATGAAGAATTAGCGTCATCGGGTGTTGCAATATTTTTGATATTATTATGAAGAATTAGCGTCATCGGGTGTTGCAATATTTTTGATATTATTATGAAGAATTAGCGTCATCGGGTGTTGCAATATTTTTGATATTATTATGAAGAATTAGCGTCATCGGGTGTTGCAATATTTTTGATATTATTATGAAGAATTAGCGTCATCGGGTGTTGCAATATTTTTGATATTATTATGAAGAATTAGCGTCATCGGGTGTTGCAATATTTTTGATATTATTATGAAGAATTAGCGTCATCGGGTGTTGCAATATTTTTGATATTATTATGAAGAATTAGCGTCATCGGGTGTTGCAATATTTTTGATATTATTATGAAGAATTAGCGTCATCAGGTGTTGCAATATTTTTGATATTATTATGAAGAATTAGCGTCATCGGGTGTTGCAATATTTTTGATATTATTATGAAGAATTAGCGTCATCGGGTGTTGCAATATTTTTGATATTATTATGAAGAATTAGCGTCATCGGGTGTTGCAATATTTTTGATATTATTATGAAGAATTAGCGTCATCGGGTGTTGCAATATTTTTGATATTATTATGAAGAATTAGCGTCATCGGGTGTTGCAATATTTTTGATATTATTATGAAGAATTAGCGTCATCGGGTGTTGCAATATTTTTGATATTATTATGAAGAATTAGCGTCATCGGGTGTTGCAATATTTTTGATATTATTATGAAGAATTAGCGTCATCGGGTGTTGCAATATTTTTGATATTATTATGAAGATATGGTTAAAGACACTAGCGATATAAACTGACCAATCAAATGAAGCCACGTTCTGCTACCAACCAATCAAAACCCGGAATTGCCCCATAAAAATATTGGATCTTTTAGAATTCCTGCACATAATGTTTTCGTGTCAACACGAGAAAAATCTTTGCTCTTTCTCTGCAAGATTTTAAAGTTCAAGACATATACAGATTAACTACCCACCGTAAATTCTTTTTCATCTCCAGGACTTATACAGATTAGCTACCCACTGAAAACTCTTTTTAGTATCCAAGATTTTTACAGATTAGCTACCCACCGAAAATACTTTTTAATCTCCAGGACTTATACAGACTAGCTACTCATCGAAAACTATTTATCTCGGAAATTTTCCTCAATTTAAACATAGCTTTCAATTCAAAAGGGTGAATTGTTTTATGTTAAGTAATTTTAAAACCAGTAGCAGCATTAAAAAATAATGAACGTAATACAATTCATCGAAATGAATTTCTTTTTTTCTTTAATGTTTAAAGCTTATTTTTTTTAAGTACAGGGTGGTCGCTAGAAAAGCGGGAAATTTGTCAACCAACGATTTATTTTTACAAAGGATAATTTTTACAAAGTTTTTCAAAGACAAATGTTAAATTATACTCATAGATACTCAAAATGTCGCCCATGCACTTCACTGCAGCGTCTTAACCTTGAAAACCAACAAAAGAACCAATCAAAAATAGCAATTACGCATTTTATTCATGATCTAAGCTGATATCGAAATTTCCCACTTTTCTAGTGACCACACTGCACTGAGATATTATTTATTTATTTATTTATTTATTTGATGAAGTAAAGAAAATCTATGTCAAAAATTGTTCTGTATGGTTTGGAAAATTATAGATTACTAATCAAACACGAACGAAATACTGCCTCCTTTCCTTCAGAGTTTGGTAACTCTCTGCATTTCACGTTGCTTATCTCGTCTTGTTTTATAAAGCATACTACACCTTTTGGCCCTAGATTTTTCTTCTTCTGGTTTCCCCGTGCCGGTAGCAGAGGGAGCACACTTTTTGTTTCTTTGAGATGAGGTTGTTTGTGACATTACAAAATTAAATTTTGCTTTTAAATGTTCTAATGTATTTCACTTATTTTATAAACATTCATAATCGATAATTGCTTCCTGTGACCTCAGATACAACTGGAGGAAAATTTTATTGCGTTCTTTATATTCCATGGAACACGTATTGAAACTTATTTGAATGTTTTAACTGTTAACATATCGATTTCTATAACAGATAAAAAAGAAACGTTGACCTCTCGAACTATATAAGAGCCAGATACGTTTAAATATGAAATATTTGTGGCACATCTTGGGGAGCGCTCCATTCCAGAGTACAAAATCAACTTTGAAATCTGCCATGTGATGTTTTCTCTTTCCTGTAACTCCTTTCTCAGCGGACAGGCGTTAATAAGCCCCCCCCCTCTCTCTCTCTCTCTCTCTCTCTCTCTCACACACACACACACACACACACACTCTCTCTCACACGCAAACGCTCTCTCACACACACACCCTCTCTCACGCAGACATACACACTGTCTCTCCCTCCCTCTCTCTCTCTTCTTCTTCTTCTTCTCTATCGTTATTACCAATACCATGGAAGGTGCTTGACTTAGCTCAAATTTTTGTTTCGTCCTTGTAAATATTTACAGCAGGACTCGTTTTCTACCATATCAATAAAACACTTTTCTGCCCTCCCCCATGTGCCTAGCATCAGGCGACATTTTAATGGATATAGCTTCTTATTTATTTTTTTATTACATTTTCACCCCAAACAAGGGTTACTATCAGAAACATAAGCTACAGAGGTATTATATAGACAGTTGGGCAGCAAGATGTCGGTTCACGTTACACTTCTGCATGTAAGTAAAGTTGGGGAAGCAGGGACCCGGAAGGGAATTCCAAAGTCTAGCGGTTCTGGAGCAGAAACTACTGGAGTAGAAGGCTCTCTTACATCTAGTGATCTCTACTTTGAAGAAGTAGGATTTAGCTGCTTGTCTGGTTTGTCGGGGGTATTTACGTCGAGGAGGTACAAATGCTTGCAGTTCATCGGAGCATTCACCGTTAAAGTACTTGTAGAACAGAGGGATGCAACATTTCGTCGATGGGAAGGTGGTTGAAGCTTAGATGACAGTTCAGGATCTATCAGGTTGACTACTCTCTTTTGAACCTTGTCTTGGAGCGAGAGACTAGTAGCAGATGCACCAGCCCAAATATGACAACAATACTCCATACATGGCGGCCTCATAGTGGTACAGTATACTCTCGGGAGTTAGTAATAGAGAGAACCTATCTTCTTCGCAGCGGTCCTGGTAATGCTCTCAATGTAATTGTTCCAACTCATGTTTCCTGTGAACATTAGGCCAAGGAGTTTAAAAGACGTACTTTCAGATAATTAGTCTTTGGCCATTGCTATTAGTGGTAGAGAAGGTTTCTTGTAATTATTGCAGGAAACAAGTTTAGTCTTGGCAGCATTGAATGTGACTATCCATTTTTCCCCCATTCTACTACAGATTGGAGGTCGCCCTCTAGTGTTTCTGCCATTTCTTTAGATATGTGTTCATTTGTTTTCCTGTCGTGTCTGTTATAGAGCGTGGTGTCATCAGCATATATACCATCTAAGAGACAATTTTGTCAAGGACGGCATTTATGAATATCAGGAATAATAGAGGTCCAATGATAGATCCATGAGGCAATCCCGCATTTATATCATATTGTTTAGATGTACGACCGTCGAGGACAACCTGGATTTTTCTCTTGAGAAGACCTTCATGCTATACCTTATCAAAAGCCTTAGATATATCTAGAGCTACCGCTCTACCCTCCCCTGCTTTGTCCAGTGAATGGTATATACATTCAGAGATTACAGTTAGGATGTCTGCTTATGGAACGGGGTTGCCTAAATTCATATTGTTGGTCGGTCAGAAGTTTAGCATCTTTAAGGTGATGGACTAGAGCTTGGTTAATTATGAACTCAAATATTTTGACAAAAAGTAGGAGAAGGCTAATGGGGCGATAATTTAATGGGTTAGTTGTTTCGACATAATTCTTGAAAACTTGTACCACAGAAGCAGTTGTCTAGCAGGCAGGGAAGCAAGATTCATTAAGACAGTTGTTGTAAAGTTTGGAGAGAACTGGAGTTACTTCGGCGGAGTATTTTTTTAATAGCACAGCCGGGATGAGATCAGGTGCACATGCTTTTGAAGTGTCAAGATGTTTTATGATAGCATGCACCTGAGTAGGAGTGATTTTCAGATCGTCTAGTGTGGCGTCTGCCCGCAAAAGAAAGTCAGGGAGAGGATGGTTAGCAGGGTCTAGTGTGGAGTTGGAGGCAAACTGACTGGCAAGCATGTTAGCCTTCTCGGTTGCTGAGCAAACAACCTCATGATTGTTGGATAGTTGGGGGGATTGCTGATTGGCCATTATTTACTACACTGTTGTAGATTTTCCAGAAGTGACGGGTTCCTAATTTCTGTGCTTCGATGTGTTTTTGGCTGGTTTCATTAAATTCTCTCTTAGCTGTCGCTATTTCTTTCTTACAGTTACTTCTGTCTGTTTGAACTGAACTTATGTGGGTTAAATCTGCGGTACGCATGCTGCCTTTGCGCTATGGCAGCTGCACAAGTAGAGGAGAGTGGGGCTTGCTATAAAATTTCCGCGTGGAAACATGTGCTTCAATTGCCGTTTTGAACCATCCAGTGGTCTCATTTGCGCACTGTTCATCACAAAGAAAAAAGATATTTACCCATGTGGCATCTCTGATGAGATCCCTGATGGGTTCCCATTCAGCCTTTTTATAATATCTCGTTGTTTTGAGCAATGGCTCTTCAGTTTGGGCTCTAGAGTTTAGGGCTATTTCAACCACTGCATCATCACCGTTCTCAAGCGGGCTGTGGGCATTCGTTATACAATCATCGGGAACTGTGGTCAGAAACAGATCTAGAAGTGATGCGTGTTGTTCCTGCTGTTCTGAGAAACGGGGTGGAAACGTAACCATCTGTGATAGGGAATGAGATATAGAGAAGCTATGTATTGTGCTACCAGCTGCGTCTATGTAAGTAGAGAATCCAAGCCAGTTGCTGTGGTAGATATTGAAGTCACCAAATACATGTACTTGTGTGCTAGTGTCGAGAGAAAGTGCTGTATCTATGCTGTTTATTAGGGTGGAGTCCTGAGTCGAGGAAGAGCGGTAGAGAAAATAAAAGTAACTAATGTTATGTTGTATGTTAAGTCTAAAGCACATAAAGGCTTGGCCGTCCGATTCTAGTTTTCTTTCTCTAGTCAAGGGGAGGGTGTTTCGAATATAGACTCCAAGTTCGTGCATATGTCTGTCAGAGTCCTTACGTCAGAGTGGGAGATATCCAGGCATATTAAAGTAGTTAGAGAGGATGTAGGAATGCTAAGATACCCAGGGTGTTTGTTAGGAGAAATGCTTCAACATCATCTAAATTAGTTCTAAACCCACGGATGTTCGTAAATGCAAGCCTCAAGGGAGGGGGCAATTTGGTTTTGTTTGAGTTTAAGCCTGGTTTAAGCGTAATTTTTTATTGTACTGTCATTTTTTTTTTTTTTTTTGCAAAGATTTCTTTTCGGTTGAACATATTGTCACGGTGCTTCTTCCCTGTTGATGATAACTTAATAGTCTTCCTGTTATCAATTCAAGCACTTGTTAAAAACCTCCCCATTGATAATAAATAAGGCTATGACAACAGCATATTCTTTTTCTTGTTTTGATTCTCAGGTATATATCCATTGATATCTTATATGTTTTTCTGTAGAGTGATGTGGTTCTCGATTGATTAACTGTGTCGGATATATACTCGAGAGTCAAAACAATGAAAAGAATATGCTGTTGTCATAGCCCTAATAATAAGTTCATATAATTGATCAATGCCAGGCTCCCATAGTTTTCCTTGTTTTTCAGCTTACAATCATTTCAGTCTCTTTTTCAGTGGCTTTTAACCTTGTCAAACATTGACTCACTAGTAAAAACAAAACTAAACCTAATTTTGATAAATGTATGGAGTTAGAAAGCATTATTTATGAATGATCGGCAGCTTGTTGAAAACGAGACTTAAAAATATAACTCATATCGTGAACGAGATTTAAAAAATTACTTCATGTAGCGTCAAGAATATTACATTGCGTAAAAAGTATTATATTCTGCCAATAAACGCCCCCTTTGAATAATTCAAGCTTGGTCTATCCCATCAATCCTTCACATAAGTTTTTTTTTAATTTCAACTGACAATCATTCTATTCCATTAATTCTCACCCTCGAGTGGCTCTTCGCCTTCTTATCCGATGACTTAATGTTAAATAATAGGACTGGACATATGACGGAATCAACAAGAATGAGAACTGAAGCAAGCAGGAGAAACCAAACCAGATTCTGACCTATGATGCAAGATGGAAATGCCAATGCTAAACAAAGGAATAATAGATTCAGTTATGAATCGAAATAAAAACAGTTGGAGGAAACAGGTCAGTCATGGCGATCAGAGAAGTAGGCTACGAATCGGTCTGTCGACGCCATTTCCCTATCTCTCTCCACCGCACGCCACACGTTGGTTGTCAAATAAAGTTTGTTTTTATAGACGAAAGAATTTGTCCTTTATTTGATAAACACGGCCATATTTTGGACGCGCGTTTGGTATCATTAAAGTACAGTAGAAAGAAAATAAAGGCGATTGATAAAATAACTATAGATTCGCATCCACGGAAAATGTGCAGAGTTGACTTTTATGCATACATTGTAAGAGACACGCTCGTTAGTCAACATTAATAGTATAATGAAAGACATCAAGAAACCTATAGAAAATTACATTGAAAAAAGTTTTTTATTCTGTCAGCTGGCACGAGTAATTCAAGGGTGGTCTATCCCATCAATCTTCTTCAATCTACTCATAAGGTTATTCATTTCACAAGTGAAAATTATTTCAGCTCATTAACCTTTATCCTCGAATGGTTATCGGCCTTGATAAATTGTGACTTGCTGTTTAAAACGAAACCTACTTTTCTCAATCAGACATAAATGTACGAAGTTAAATAAAAATGTACAGTAACATTACACGTGTTTACAAACGCGTTTACATGTAGACACCCGGGATCCACACATTGTAGACTCAATCGCAAAGGTGAGAAAAAATAGGA